>NC_142439.1:65388750-65696875 GCF_059453495.1 Arachis ipaensis | reverse complement strand
ATATAGATCAAAAGATGTTGCATTTAGGAAACAACCTAGGCAACCATTTAGAAACATGCATAGGATGCATAATCCAAATGTCATATGTCATTATTGTAATAAAGTAGGTCATATAGCACCCGTATGCTTTACTAGAATTAAACATATAAACTTTCGTAGTCAAGATACGAGATGGGCACCTTATGGGCATTATGCTCATACTAATCATCAAGGACCCAAATTCACTTGGGTACCTAAATCCCAATTTTAATTGTTTTGTAGGTACGTGTTGGAGCTAAGGATACAAATTGGTATGTTGATAGTGGATGCTCCAAACACATGACCGGCGATGAATCAAAGTTCACCGCAATAGAGCCTACAAACGGAGGAAACATGATCTATGGAGACAACAACACCGGCAAAGTAATCGGCGTTGGAAAAGTTGGTAAAAATTCTTCTACCTCCATAGATAATGTTATACTTGTCAAAGGACTCAAACATAATCTCCTTAGTGTTAGCCAACTTTGTGACAAAGGAAACTTAGTCACCTTTGATTCAAAATGTTGTTTGATAAAAAGGCAAGACACTAATGAAATTGTGCTAATTGGGCACCGTGTTGACAATGTATACATGATTAATCTAGATGAAGTTTCCTCAAATGATGTGAAATGCCTTGTTAGTAAAAATGATGAAACTTGGCTATGGCATCGTAGAGTAACTCATGCTTGATCACATTCCTATCAAATGTGATAATACTAGTGCAATAAATTTAACCAAGAATCCGGTTCAACATTCAAGAACCAAGCATATTGAGATTAGACATCACTTCATAAGAGACCATGTTGAAAAGGGTGATGTGGTTATTGAATTTGTCGAAACTAGTAAACAACTAGCGGACATCTTCACTAAACCTTTATGTAAAGAAAGTTTTTTTAACATCCGAAATGAACTTGGTATCTTGGATTCTAATCTAATATGATTTGTTTGAATTCATTGTATTTATATTGCTATTTTTGTATCTCTTACTAACTTAAGCATTGGAGATATCCAATTAGCCATTGTTTTGTAGGTTTATGAGTTGATGAATGAGTAATTAATCTTGAGGTAGATTGAAGAATTTGAAGATTATAAACAATGGAAGATCAACAAATTGAAGTTTATAATGGTTTAAATAAGTATATACATGATGGAACTCAAAGGATTGAAGAAAGAACCACCAAAGGATGAAAATTTGGTGATTTTGGGCAAAATGATGCATGTTGCATCGATGCAACCAAGCTTTTCATCGATGCAAAGCACACAACGTGCTATGTGCATCGATGCAAAGCCCATTGCATCGATGCAAACACGACCAAATTGCACAAAAACACGTGAATTTGGCATTTTTGAGCAACAAAACCCACTTTTTCATCATCTTCAACCTCACAACTCATATCCCCACCTTCAAACCTCCATAACCTCCAAAACAAGCTCACATATAGCTTCATACAACTCACAAAACTTAGATACCCACTACAAACAAATTACATATTTGAAGTCCCCACATTCTCCTCTACAAAACCCATAAAACAAAATCATCCACAATGCCTAGAATCAAGAGAACCGTCAAGAAGTCAAAAGGCTCTTCAAGTGTGGTTCCACCTCCAAATAATCATCCTTTGGCAAGGTACTTTGCTTCTAATGAAGATCTTCAATTCTATGAGGCAAGGCTCGCCGGAAGAAAGGAAATTCCTCCGAGGTATTTGGATCCGACCCTTCTTGTCATTCATAACTTTGATACTCTTAAGGCTATTCTAGTTCATCAAGGTCTCATGGATTTTGTTCAAATTAAGAGTAAATTTTATCCGGATTTAGTTGCCATAGCCTATAGTACACTCATGATTGAGATTGATGAGGAAGATGAATCAAATTTCACATTATTCTTCAAGATAGGAAGAAAGGATTATAGGCTAGATGGTGATGAGTTAGCCACCATTTGGGAGTTGCCTAATCAAGGTGACTTGTTTCAAGGTGGTAAAACCCCAATTGATGAATGGGGTTATTCAAAAGACAATGCCATGCATTTGTTCAATCTTGTACAAGGAGCTCATTCCAAAATTAGTTGCAATTCAATGAGTGCGGAACATAGAACTTTGTTATATCTAGTCACCTATGTATTGCAACCTAGAATATCCGGGCATGCAAATGTAAATGATGAAGATTTGATTGTCATGTGGGCTATGATGAATGGAATTAAGATTAATTGGCCATACTTTATAGTACAACATATGATTAGGCTCAAGATGAAGGATAGGAATGGTGGATTAGGATTCCTTTGCCTATGGTCTAAAGTCTTTGATTATGTTGGTATTGATGTATCAAATGAGATTGCCAAGGAAGTACCACCTCAATCTTGTATCAACACTCATATTCTCAACAAAATGGGAAGAAGAAATGTTGATGAACAAGGTCCTCAAGAGGAAGCTCCTCCACAAGCACCTCAAGCTCAAGAACCACCCTCCTTGGTTGATGTAATGAGAGAATTACAATCCATCAACCAAAACATCCAAAGGATTGACGTAGAGCATGGTAGGCAACTTGAAGCACTTAATCGTCGTGTGTCTCGTGTAGATCATCGCACGGGTCGCTTGGATCGTCGTATTGATGACTTATATGAGCATTTCGGGATCCACCTACCATATGAAGAGGACACTGATGATAATGAAGACCAAGATTGATTGTCTCCTCTTCATCAAGTCACTTTTTATTGCTTTATGTTTATTTGATTATATGAATTGTTAAACTAACTCCTAGTAAGCTAAGGATTTCTATAATGGTTTAAATACTTTGATATTTCCTTCATAATTTTGTTTAATGATTAATGCTTGTATGCTTATTTGGTGAATAACTCAAAATAGGCTTGGTACCCCTATTTTAAGTTAATGTGTATGCTTTAATATATTTCACTTATTTAGGGGGAATTATGCATGCTTTTTATATATATAAAAAAAAAAAAGAGGAAATCAAATTTTTTTTTGAAAGGGAGAATATCTCATCCTTGAAATTAATAGAGAAATTGAACTTAAAAAAATACATTGTTTTATGGATGCTTCTTTGACACATTTCAAGCTCATTTCTTTTTGATAATGTCAAAAGGGGGAAGAGAGAAGTTTGAGGATATTTGAAATTTTGAACTCTTGAAAAAGAAGAAGTTTGAGGATTTGAAAAGAAGAAATAAGTTTGCGAAACAATGTTTTCAAAAAGACTTCCGCTAAGCAAAAACTTTGATATCTAAATCGTTTTCTTTGATAAACGCCCTTTAAGGGAACAAATGCACATATTTAGGGGGAACTCCTGCAAAATTTTTTTTTTGTGAAGTCTTCTCCAAAGCTTTCTATAAAACAAAGTGCATTATTGTTGCTTTCAAAATCATTTATAAATGCATATCCTCAAAATTGGTTTGTCATTATCAAAAAGGGGGAAATTGTAAATCATGTTGCTTGTATGCGAAGTTTGTATTCGTAGGTTTTGATGAATGACAAACCAACAAACGACATGAAAGACAAACCAACAAACAACTTGAATGAACAAGCATATTGAAAGATCAACCAACATTCAACGTTGAGGAATGAAGAGTTGAAAGCAACACAACAACAACAAGAAACTCAAGTCCACAACATTTGAAGACAAGTATAGTGTCTTAGGACTTAGGTAACTTCTTGTTAAGAACCAATTGCTAAATCTCTCAACACACACTCACAAAATGTTTTGATGCACATCTTGCAATTCGATGCTAGCCAAATGGTTTAAAAACTTGTTTTCAAAGGTACAAAAGCATAGGAATTGACTCCAACAAGTTTGAGATCAATCCTAAGTATTTTGAAGTGATTTTAAGCCATTCTTTAAGGTTTGCATCGATGCACACTCATCTTGCATCGATGCAAAGCATGCAACGACTTGTTGCATCGATGCAAAGATGTTTGCATCGATGCAACCTAGCTGAAAATTCAAATTTCAGCTTCAAAGACACATTTGCATCGATGCAAAGTGTTATGCATCGATGCAAATGATTCAAAAACATAAAAAACGGCTAGTTTTAACAAAACGGCTCCATCCCATTAACTCCCCAACGTTTCTAAGGTTTGGGAAGTCTATAAATAGATGGATTGAAGCCTTATTTCATACAGGTGAGTATTTGCAAACTATCTTGTTCATATTCTTTCATTCTACACATTTTTAAGATGTTATAATACACAATTTGAGAGAGCAATATCAATTGGTTCAATAGTGCTAAACTTGTAATCATACACTCTTCTAGAGAGTACTCATTTCATCTCAACAATTCTTTGAGAATTGTTTTCTTGTAACACTTTGTAGATTGGAGTGTGATCTCCAAGGTTGAGTCAAGAGTTATAAACACTATAGTCGGTGAGGATACCAAAGAAGTATACTAAGTACTCAAGGCAAATCGTAGAGAAGGAATCTCTAAGTGGAGTGGGTTAGTATACGAGTGGTGATCATATACCGTGAGGTGTTAGAAACTAAGGACTCGGATTGTAAAAGGTTTTGCGCGAGCACCTTGAAGCTTGGCAATAGTGGAACTTCTCAATAGCGATTGAGAAAGAAAGTGGACGTAGGACAAGGATTGTGCCGAACCACTCTAAATAGCGTTTGCATCTCTCCAAACTCATCTCTTCTATATTATTGTCTTTTACCTTTGAGCAAATAAATTGTGATCGAAAAGTAGCTTCGTAAGTACTTAAGAAATAGCTTAAGTCCGATTGGTGAAAAGCTTGATCAATTTATTTGAGTTGGTGTCTATTGGAAAGTAAAAGCTCCTTATAAATGCTTAGCAATTGAGTTAAGCTTTTGGAAAAATACTAGTACAATAACACTTTTGTATATTGTCTTTAACTTTCGCAAAAAGATTCATTGTTGTTGCAATACTCAATTCACCCCCCCTCTTGAGTAATTGTGCATAGGTTCTACAAAATAAACTCTTGGCAAGGTATTAAAACTGGAGGTCCTATCCTTATCAGTTGTGATGAAATTTGAATTTTAATCTCACTTTGTTAACCTCTAACTATGAAGGTAGATCAAGTGGATTAATTAGCTTAATCCTCAGGTCCTAGTCAATTCCTGTGGAAAGACTAGAGTTATTGGAGCAACTCCCAATTTCAATCACTGCTTTATTGACAGCTCAAGCGTTACCAATTACTTAACCAAAGCCAAAAGGAAGAAAATATCTAAATTAAAAAGCATCAATATAAATAAAGCAAAGCAAAATTAAATATGAAAATACCTCAAATTGCATTAACAAAAGAAATTAAATCTGGCATGGATGTTCATAAATTGAATTGGAAAAATAAATAAAAATAAAGAACCTGGGATTGAGAGCCACTCCTAAAACTAAGAGAAATCCTAAATCCTAATCCTAAGAGAGAGGAGAGAACCTCTCTCTCTAAAAACTACATCTACTCCTAAAATTGTAAATATGAAAGCTTGATTATGAATGGATACATTCCCCCACTTTATAGCCTCTAATCTGTGTTTTCTGGGCCGCAAACTGGGTTAGAAACAGCCCAGAATTCGCTGGTTGCGAATTCAAACACGCTGATTTTCGTCACTGCGACGCGGCCGGATGGAGCACGCAGTCGCGTTGTCTAGATTCAAGAAAACTATGGTATATTATATATCAAATCGAAGCCCCGGACGTTAGCTTTCCAACGCAACTGAAACTGTGTCGTTTGGATCTCTGTAGCTAAAGTTATAGCCGTTTGAGTGCGAAGAGGTCAGGCTGGACAGCTTAGCAATTTCTCCAACTTCTTGTATTCCTTCCAGTTTCGCATGCTTCCTTTCCATCCTCTGAGCCATTCTTGCCCTGTAATCTCTGAAATCACTTAACACACATATCAAGGCATCTAATGGTAATAAGAGAGGATTTAAACATAGGGAACTTAAGGCCAAAGAAGCATGTTTTCAATCATAGCACAAAATCAGGAAGAAGTTGTAAAACCATGCAAATAGTATGAATAAGTGGGTAAAGAGTTGATAAAATCCACTCAATTGAGCACAAGATAAACCATAAAATAGTGGTTTATCAGTGGTAGGAGAAGAAAAGAAAGAAGAAACCAATAAGGAGGAGCTCATTGTCAGGGCAAGAAAGGAAGCTCCAGGGGATACTAATCTGGAATCGGAGCATGTACAGCCAACCTTCCAGCAACCAATTCAAGCTATAGAAGTTCCACCAAAAGAGAGAATTCTAGTGCCTGAATACAAGCCAATAATTTCATATCCTTAAAGGCTCAAAGGGGAAAATAAGGAGAAATAATACTCTAGATTTTGGGAGATATTCAAGACTTTGCACATCAACCCTAACTTTGGTGTTGGATGTTGATGAGCGGATAATTTATATGCCTTTTGGCATTGTTTCTAGGTAGTTTTTAATATGTTTTAGTCACCTTTTATTATATTTTTATTAGTTTTTAAATAAAAATCACATTTCTGGATTTTACTATGAGTTTGTATATTTTTCTGTGATTTCAGGTAATTTCTGGCTGTAATTGAGGGAGATGAGCAAAAATCTGATTCAGGCTGAAAAAGGACTGCAGATGCTGTTGGATTCTGACCTCCCTTTACTCAAAGTGGATTTTCTGGAGCTACAAGAGTCTAAATGACGCGCTTCTAATTGTGTTGGAAAGTAGACATCTAGGGCTTTTCAGCAATATATAATAGTCCATACTTTGCCCGAGTTTAGATGATGCAAACTGGCGTTCAACGCCAGTTCCATGTTGCATTCTGGAGTTAAACGCCAGAAACAGGTTGCAAAGTGGAGTTAAACGCCAGAAACAGGTTACAAACTGGCGTTCAACTCCAAGAGAAGCCTCTACACGTGTAAAGCTCAATACTGAGCCCAAGCACACACCAAGTGGGCCCCAGAAGTGGATTTCTGTATCATTTACTCATTTCTGTAAACCCTAGTAACTAGTTTAGTATAAATAGGATTTTTTTACCATTGTATTTACATCTTTGGATTATCTTTTGATCCTTTGATCATGTTTAGGGGGCTGGCCTCTCGGTCATGCCTAGACCTTGTTCTTATGTATTTTCAACGGTAGAGTTTTTACACACCATAGATTAAGGTATGGAGCTCTGCTGTTCCTCGAGTATTAATGCAAAGTACTATTGTTTTTCTATTCAATTCAAGCTTATTCCTATTCTAAGATATTCATTCGCACCCAAGAACATGATGAATGTGATGATTATGTGACGCTCATCACCATTCTCACCTATGAACGCGTGCCTGACAACCACTTCCGTTCTACATGAAGATGAGATAGAATGAATATCTCTTAGATATCTAATACAGAGGACCGAGTTCGAGATATTAGAATCTTCGTGGTATAAGTTAGAACCCATGGACGGCCATTCCTGAGATCCGGAAAGTCTAAACCTTGTCTGTGGTATTCCGAGTAGGATTTGGGAAGGGATGGCTGTGACAAGCTTCAAACTCGCGAGTGCTGGGCGTAGTGACAGACGCAAAAGGATAGTAAATCCTATTCCAGTATGATCGAGAACCGACAGATGATTAGCCATGTAGTGACAGCGCATTGGACCATTTTTACAGAGAGGACGGGATGTAGCCATTGACAACGGTGATGCCCAACATACAGCTTGCCATGAAAAGGAGTAGGAATGATTGGATGAAGACAGTAGGAAAGCAGAGGTTCAGGAGGAACGAAAGCATCTCTATACGCTTATCTGAAACTCTTACCAATGAATTACATAAGTATCTCTATCCTAGTTTATATTTTAATTATGTTTTAATTATCAATTCACCATAACCATTTGAATCCGCCTGACTGAGATTTACAAGGTGACTATAGCTTGCTTCAGGCCGACAATATCCGTGGGATCGACCCTTACTCACGTAAGGTTTATTACTTGGACGACCTAGTGCACTTGCTGGTTAGTTGTGCAGAGTTGTGAAAAGTGTGAATCACAATTTCGTGCACTAAGTTTTTGGCGCCGTTGCCGGGGATTGTTCGAGTTTGAACAACTGATGGTTCATCCTGTTGCTTAGATTAGGAAGATTTTGTCTTTTGAGTCAGAGTCTTTTACTTTCTTTTCAAAAATCTTTCAAAAGATTTTTATTTTTCGTTATTAATCTGTGATTTGTCTTTGAGTCTTTTATTATTGTTCTTGTTAAAATTTTAGAATCCTTATTTTCTTTTTCAAAAATAATTTTTCAAAATTTTATTTTATTTTATTTGTTTTACTAATAATTGAATTTCTCTGTTTGAGTTTAGTTTTATATTTTAAGTTTGGTGTCAATTGAATGTCTTTATTTTCCTTTAAAATTTTTGAATTAGTGTTCATTGTTCTTTCTTGATCTTCAAGTTGTTCTTGTTTATTTTCCTTGTTTGATCTTTAGTTTCTCTTGTTCTGTGTCTTTTCTTGTTTTTCTTGTGCTTTTTCAAAATATCAGTTTCCAAGGAAAATTTTATTTTTTTTATATACAATATTAAAATACGTTAAATTTATAGCTCAATTGGCTAGAGCGTTGTGCTTATATTTTTGGTAATTGGCTATCTTCTTTTTAAAATTTTTTCTAAATAATTTTTCTTTGATTAAATCTTGTACCAAACTTTAATTTTGGTGTTTTCTTGTTAGCTTTTCTTTTGTTTTCGAAAATTTTATGTAAGTTTTCTAAAAATTTTAAGTTTGGTATTCTTTCTTCATGTTCTTGTTGTTCTTGTGAGTCTTCAAGGTGTTCTTGAGTTTTACTTGTGTCTTTGATGAGCGGATAATTTATACGCTTTTTGACATTATTTTTAGTATGTTTTTAGTAGGATCTAGTTACTTTTAGGGATGTTTTCATTAGTTTTTATGTTAAATTCACATTTTTGGACTTTACTATGAGTTTATGTGTTTTTCTGTGATTTCAGGTATTTTCTGGCTGAAATTGAGGGACTTGAGCAAAAATCAGATTCAGAGGTTGAAGAAGGACTGCTGATGCTGTTGGATTCTGACCTCCCTGCACTCAAAGTGGATTTTCTGGAGCTACAGAACTTGAAATGGCGCGCTTCCAATTGCGTTGGAAAGTAGACATCCAGAGATTTCCAGAAATATATAATAGTCCATACTTTGCCCAAGTTTAGATGACGTAAACTGGCGTTCAACGCCAGCTCTCTGCCCAATTCTGGCGTCCAGCGCCAGAAACAAGTTGCAAAGTGGAGTTCAACGCCCAAACTGGCACCAAAACTGGCGTTCAACTCAAGGAATGACCTCTACACGTGTAACACTCAAGCTCAGCCCAAGCACACACCAAGTGGGCTCCGGAAGTGGATTTATGCATCAATTACTTACTTCTATAAACCCTAGTAGCTAGTTTATTATAAATAGGACCTTTTACTATTGTATTAGATATCTCGGGACACCTGGTTCTTAGATCAGAGGGGCTGGCCATTCGGCCATGCCTAGACCTTTCACTTATGTATTTTTAACGGTAGAGTTTCTACACTCTATAGATTAAGGTTTGGAGCTCTGCTGTTCCTCAAAGATTAATGCAAAGTACTACTGTTTTCTATTCAATTCATCTTATTTCGCTTCTAAGATATTCATTCGCACTTCAACCTGAATGTGATGAACGTGACAATCATCATCATTCCCTATGAACGCGTGCCTGACAACCACCTCCGTTTTACATTAGAATTGAATGAGTATCTCTTAGATCTCTTAATCAGAATCTTCGTGGTGTAAGCTAGAATGATGGCGGCATTCAAGAGAATCTGGAAGGTCTAAACCTTGTCTGTGGTATTCCGAGTAGGATTCAATGATTGGATGACTGTGACGAGCTTCAAACTCGCGAGTGCTGGGCGTTAGTGACAGACGCAAAAGGATAGTAAATCCTATTCCAGCATGATCGAGAACTGACAGATGAATAGCTGTGCCATGACAGGGTGCGTTGATCATTTTCACTAAGAGGATAAGGTGAAACCATTGACAAGGGTGATGCCTCCAGATGATTAGCCGTGCCGTGACAGGGCATTTGGATCATTTTCCCGAGAGAAGACCGAAAGTAGCCATTGACAATGGTGATGTATCACATAAAGCCAGCCATGGAAAGGAGTAAGACTGATTGGATGAAGGCAGCAGGAAAGCAAAGGTTCAGAGGAACGAAAAGCATCTCTATTCGCTTATCTGAAATTCTCACCAATGATTTACATAAGTATTTCTATCCCTATTTTATTAATTAATTTCGAAAACCCCATTACTATTTTATATCCGCCTGACTGAGATTTACAAGGTGACCATAGCTTGCTTCATACCAACAATCTCCGTGGGATTCGACCCTTACTCACGTAAGGTATTACTTGGACGACCCAGTGCACTTGCTGGTTAGTTGTGCGAAGTTGTGAACCATGGTATTGGCATCATGTTTTTGGCGCCATTACCAGGGAAAGAAAGAGCGATGAATTTTACATAATCAAAGTGTAATCACAATTTCTGCGCACCAAGTTTTTGGCGCCGTTGCCGGGGATTGTTCGAGTTTGGACAACTGACGGTTCATCTTGTTGCTCAGATTAGGTAATTTTCTTTTTGTTTTCTTTTCAAAAAGTGTTCAAAAATTTTTCAAAAATCTTTCAAAAAATTTTTCCTTTGTTTTCGAAAAGTTATTTAGAATTTTTAAGAATGAATTCTAGTGTTTCATGAAGCATGTGAAGCCTGGCTGGCTGCAAAGCCATGTCTAAATTCTTTTGGTTGAGACTTCCAAACCATCAGCATAGAGGCAAGTTACATATTTGATAAGTAATGAGCAGTATATTCTGATATCTTGCTGAAGCTTGGCTGGCCATTGGCCATGTCTAGTGTTTTGGACTGGAGCTTTCATTAAAAGCTTGGCTGGCTAGTGAGCCATGTCTAATTCCTGGACTGAAGCTTTAGACTAAGAATGCAAGATTCCTGGAATTCATATTAAAAATTTTTGGAATCCTTATTTTCCTTTTTCAATTAATTTTCAAAAAATCCAAAAAAATTAGAAAATCATAAAAATCAAAAATATTTTTCTGTTTCTTGTTTAAGTCATGAGTCATGTTATAAGTTTGGTGTCAATTGCATGTGCATCTTGCATTTTTCGAAAATTCATGCATTCATAGTGTTCTTTATGATCTTCAAGTTGTTCTTGGTAAGTCTTCTTGTTTGATCTTTGCATTTGCATGTTTTGTGTCTTTTCTTGTTTCTCATATGCATTCTTGAATTCTTAGTGTCTAAGCATTGAAGAATTCTAAGTTTGGTGTCTTGCATGTTTTCTTTGCATTAAAAATTTTTCAAAAATATGTTCTTGATGTTCATCATGATCTTCATACTGTTCTTGGTGTTCATCTTGACATTCATAGCATTCTTGCATGCATCACATGTTTTGATCTAAAAATTTCATGCATTGCATCTTTTTAGTGTTTTTCTCTCTCATCATAAAAATTCAAAAATAAAAAAAATATCTTTCCCTCTTTTCTCTCATAATTTCGAAAATTAGATTTGACTTTTTCAAAAATTTTTAAAATCTAGTTGTTTTTATGAGTCAAATCAAATTTTCAATTTAAAAATCTTATCTTTTTCAAAATCTTTTTCAAAAATCAAATCTTTCTCATTTTTCTTAGTTATTTTTGAAAATTATAAAAATATTTTTCAAAAATCTTTTTCTTATCTTTATCACATAATTTTCGAAAATAACATCACCAATTAATGTTTGATTCAAAAAAATTTCAAGTTCGTTACTTACTTGTTAAGAAAGATTCAAACTTTGAGTTCTAGAATCATATATTGTGATTTCTTGTGAATCAAGTCATTAATTGTGATTTCAAAAATCAAATCTTTTTCAAAACTAATTTCAATCATATCTTTTCAAAAATATCTTCCTATCTTATTTTTTTCAAAAAAATTGATTTCAAAATATCTTCTCTAACTTCCTATCTTCTTATCTCTTCAAAATTGATTTTCAAAATTTGTTTCAACTAACTAACTAACTTTTTGTTTGCTTCTCATCTTTTTTAAAACTACCTAACTAACTCTCTCTCTCTCTAATTTTCGAAAATATCCTCCCTTTTTTTTCTTTTTTCAAAAATTTCTTTTTAATTAACTAATTTTATTTTTTTTTATTTTCGAAAAACTACTAACCTTTTTCAAAAACTTTTTTTAAAAATCACTAACTCTTTTTCAAAAATTATTTTTCGAAAATTCTTCTCCCTCATCCCCTTCTATTTATTTATTCATCTACTAACACTTCTCTTCATCTCACATCACTGCTCCTATCCTTACCTTTGTGTTTGGATTCTTCATTCTTCTTCACCCCTATTCTTTTTCTTCTTCTACTAACAATAAGGAACCTCTTTACTGTGACATAGAGGATTCCTCTTCTTTTCTTTTTCTCTTCTCTTTCTTATGAGCAGGGACAGAGAAAAAGGTATTCTTGTTGAAGCTGATCCAGAACCTGAAAGGACTCTGAAGAGGAAATTAAGAGAAGCTAAATTACAACAATCCAGAGACAACTTGATTGAAAATTTCGAACAAGTAAAGGAGATGGCAGCCGAACCCAACAACAATGCAAGGAGAATGCTTGGTGACTTTACTGCACCAAATTCCAATTTACATGGAAGAAGCATCTCCATTCCTGCCATTGGAGTAAACAACTTTGAGCTGAAACCTCAATTAGTTTCTCTGATGCAGCAGAACTGCAAGTTTCATGGACTTTCATCTGAAGATCCTTTTCAGTTCTTAACTGAATTCTTGCAGATATGTGATACTGTTAAGACTAATGGAGTTGATCCTGAAGTCTACAGGCTCATGCTTTTCCCTTTTGCTATAAGAGACAGAGCTAGAGTATGGTTGGACTCTCAACCTAAGGATAGCCTGAACTCTTGGGATAAGCTGGTCAAGGCTTTCCTAGCCAAGTTCTTTCCTCCTCAAAAGCTGAGCAAGCTTAGAGTGGATGTTCAAACCTTCAGACAGAAAGAAGGTGAATCCCTCTATGAAGCTTGGGAGAGATACAAAGGACTGACCAAAAAGTATCCTTCTGACATGCTTTCAGAATGGACCATCTTGGATATATTCTATGATGGTCTATCTGAGTTATCTAAGATGTCATTGGATACCTTTGCAGGTGGATCCATTCACCTAAAGAAAACGCCTGCAAAAGCTCAAGAACTCATTGACATGGTTGCAAATAACCAGTTCATGTACACTTCTGAAAGGAATCCTGTGAATAATGGGACGCTTATGAAGAAGGGAGTTCTTGAAATTGATACTCTGAATGCCATATTGGCTCAGAATAAAATATTGACTCAGCAAGTCAATATGATCTCTCAGAGTCTGAATGGAGTGCAAGCTGCATCCAACAGTACTCAAGAGGCTTCTTATGAAGAAGAAGCTTATGATCCTGAGAACCCTGCAATAGCAGAGGTGAATTACTTAGGTGAACCTTATGGAAACACCTATAACTCATCATGGAGAAATCATCCAAATTTCTCATGAAAGGATCAAAAACCTCAATAAGGCTTTAATAATGGTGGAAGAAACAGGTTTAGCAATAGCAAGCCTTTTCCATCATCCACTCAGCAACAGACAGAGAATTCTGAGCAGAATCCATCTAGCTTAGCAAACTTAGTCTATGATCTATCCAAGGCCACTGTAAGTTTCATGAATGAAACAAGGTCTTCCCTTAGAAATTTGGAAGCACAAGTGGGCCAGCTGAGTAAAAGGATCACTGAAATCCCTCCTAGCACTCTCCCAAGCAATACAGAAGAAAATCCAAAAGGAGAGTGCAAGGCCATTAACATAACCAAAATGGCTGAACCCAATGAGGGAGAGGAGGACGTGAATCCCAAGGAGGAAGACCTCCTGGGACGTCCAGTGATCAATAAGGAGCTTCCCTCTGAGGAACCAAAGGACTCTGAGGCTCATCTAGAGACCATAGAGATCCCATTAAACCTCCTTATGCCATTCATGAGCTCTGATGAGTATTCCTCTTCTGAAGAGAATGAGGATGTTACTGAAGAGCAAACAGCCAAGTTTCTTGGTGCAATCATGAAGCTGAATGCCAAATTATTTGGCATTGATACTTGGGAAGTTGAACCTCTCTTGTTCATCAATGAACTAAGTGATCTGGATCAACTGACATTGCCTCAGAAGAAACAGGATCCTGGAAATTTCATAATACCTTGTACTATAGGCACCATGATTTTTAAGGCTCTGTGTGACCTTGGTTCAGGGATAAACCTCATGCCCCTCTCTGTAATAGAGAAACTGGGAATCTATGGGGTGCAAGCTGCTAAAATCTCATTAGAGATGGCAGACAATTCAAGAAAACAGGCTTATGGACAAGTAGAGGACGTGTTAGTAAAGGTTGAAGGCCTTTACATCCTTGTTGATTTCATAGTCCTGGATACTGGAAAGGAAGAGGATGAATCCATCATCCTAGGAAGACCTTTCCTAGCCACAGCAAGAGCTGTGATTGATGTGGACAGGGGAGAATTAATCCTCCAATTGAATGAGGACAACCTTGTGTTTACAACTCAAGGATGTCTCTCTGCATCCATGGAGAGGAAGCATAAAAAGCTTCTCTCAAAGCAGAGTCAAACAAAGCCCCCACAGTCAAACTCTAAGTTTGGTGTTGGGAGGCCAGAACCAAACACTAAGTTTGGTGTTGAACTCCCATATCCAAACTCTAAGTTTGGTGTTGGAGAGTCTCAACAAAGCTCTGAACATCTGTGAGGCTCCATGAGAGCCCACTGTCAAGCTATTGACATTAAAGAAGCGCTTGTTGTGAGGCAACCCAATTTCTATTTATCTAACTCTATTTTTTTTCTTAGTTATATGTCTTTGTAGGTCCATGATCATGTGGAGTCACAAAATAAATAAAAAAAATTGAAAATGGAATCAAAAACAACAAAAGAAAAATCACACCCTGGAGGAAGCACCTGTCTGGCGTTCAACGCCAGAACAGAGTATGGTTCTGGCGCTGAACGCCCAAAATGGGCAGCATCCTGGCGCTGAACGCCCAGAACAAGCATGGTTCTGGCGTTCAACGCTAGAAATGGCTAGTAAATGGGCGTTGAATGCCCAAAATGGGCACCAACCTGGCGCTGAACGCCCAGAGTTGTGTGCAAGGGCATTTTTGCATGCCTAAATTGGTGCAGGGATGTAAATGCCTTGACACCTCAAAGATCTGTGGACCCCACAGGATCATCTCAGGATCTGTGGACCCCACAGGATCCCCACCTACCTCCACTCACATCTTCTCACCCCTCTTTCACAAAATCCCATAAACACTCTTCCCCAAAAACCCTTCACCAATCACCTCAATCTCTCTTCCCCATCACCTCTTCACCACTCACATCCATCCACTCTTCCCCATAAACCTACCTCATAAACTCCACCTACCTTCAAAATTCAAAACCAATTTCCCACCCAAACCCACCCTAAATGGCCGAACCTTAACCCCCCTCCCTCCCCTATATATAGCCCTCCATTCTTCCTCATTTTCACACAACACAACCCTCTCCTCTCTACTTGCCCGAAACACACTTCACCCCTCTTCTCCGTATTTTCTTCTTCTTCTTCCTCTATTCTTTCTTTTATTACTCGAGGGCGAGCAATATTCTAAGTTTGGTGTGGTAAAAGCATAAGCTTTTTGTTTTTCCATTACCATCGATGGCACCTAAGACCGGAGAATCCTCTAGAAAGGGGAAAGGGAAGATAAAAGCTTCCACCTCCGAGTCATGGGAGATGGAAAGGTTCATCTCCAAAGCCCATCAAGACCACTTCTATGATGTTGTGGCCAAGAAGAAGGTGATCCCCGAGGTCCCTTTCAAACTTAAAATAAATGAGTATCCGGAGATCCGACATGAAATTCAAAGAAGAGGTTGGGAAGTTCTAACAAATCCCATCCAACAAGTCGGCATCCTAATGGTTCAAGAGTTCTATGCCAATGCATGGATCACCAAGAACCATGATCAAAGTAAGAACCCAGATCCAAAGAACTACGTTACAATGGTTCGGGGGAAATACTTAGATTTTAGTCCGGAGAATGTGAGGTTGGCGTTTAACTTGCCCATGATGCAAGGAGATGAACGCCCCTACACTAGAAGGGTCAACTTTAATCAAAGGTTGGACCAAGTCCTTATGGACATATGTGTGGAAGGAGCTCAATGGAAGATTGACTCCAAAGGCAAGCCGGTTCAACTAAGAAGATTGGACCTCAAGCCTGTGGCTAGAGGATGGTTGGAGTTCATTCAATGCTCAATCATTCCCACTAGCAACCGATCTGAAGTTACTGTGGATTGGGCCATCATGATTCATAGCATCATGATTGGAGAGGAAATA
Source organism: Arachis ipaensis (assembly GCF_059453495.1). Taxonomy (NCBI): domain Eukaryota; kingdom Viridiplantae; phylum Streptophyta; class Magnoliopsida; order Fabales; family Fabaceae; genus Arachis; species Arachis ipaensis. The sequence continues at coordinate 65,680,537 of NC_142439.1, read as the reverse complement.
GAAGTTCATGAAGTCATCTCTAATGAACTCTACAAAATAGCCGAAAAGTCATCCCCCATGGCAAGGCTAGCTTTTCCTCATCTTATCTGCCATCTATGTTACTCAGCTGGAGCTTTCATAGAAGGAGACATTTCTATTAAGGAAGAGAAGCCCATCACTAAGAAAAAGATGGAGCAAGCAAGAGAGCCCATTCATGGAGCTCAAGAGGCGCAAGAAGCTCATCACCATGAGATCCCAGAGATGCCTCAAATGCAATTTCCTCCACAAAACTATTGGGAGCAAATCAACACCTCCCTAGGAGAATTAAGTGCCAACATGGGACAATTAAGGGTGGAACATCAAGAGCACTCCATCATGCTCCATGAAATAAGAGAAGATCAAAAAGCAATGAGGGAGGAGCAACAAAGACAAGGAAAAGACATAGAAGAGCTCAAGGACATCATTGGTTCCTCAAGGAGGAAACGCCACCATCACTAAGGTGGACTCATTCCTTGTTCTTACTTTCTCTGTTTTTCGTTTTCTATGTTATGTGCTTATTTATGTTTGTGTCTTCATTACATGATCATTAGTAGTTAGTAACTATGTCTTAAATTTATGAATATCCTATGAATCCATCACCTCTCTTAAATGAAAAATGTTTTAATTCAAAAGAACAAGAAGTACATAAGTTTCGAATTTATCCTTGAACTTAGTTTAATTATATTGATGTGGTGACAATACTTTTTGTTTTCTGAATGAATGCTTGAACAGTGCATATGTCTTTAGAAGTAGTTGTTTATGAATGTTAAATATGTTGGCTCTTGAAAGAATGATGACAAGGAGACATGTTATTTGATAATCTGAAAAATCATAAAAATGATTCTTGAAACAAGAAAAAGCAGCAAAGAACAAAGCTTGCAGAAAAAAAAAATATGAAAAAAAAAAGAGGAGCAAAAGCAAGCAGAAAAAGCCAAAAGCTCTTAAAACCAAGAGGCAAGAGCAAAAAGCCAATAACCCTTAAAACCAAAAGGCAAGGGCAAATAAAAAGGATCCCAAGGCTTTGAGCATCAGTGGATAGGAGGGCCTAAAGGAATAAAATCCAGGTCTAAGCGGCTAAACCAAGCTGTCCTTAACCATGTGCTTGTGGCGTGTAGGTGTCAAGTGAAAACTTGAGACTGAGCGGTTTAAGTCAAGGTCCAAAGCAAAAAAAAGAGTGTGCTTAAGAACCCTGGACACCTCTAATTGGGGACTTTAGCAAAGCTGAGTCACAATCTGAAAAGGTTCACCCAATTATGTGTCTGTGGCATTTATGTATCCGGTGGTAATACTGGAAAACAAAGTGCTTAGGGCCACGGCCAAGACTCATAAAGAAGTTGTATTCAAGAATCATCATACTGAACTAGGAGAGTCAATAACACTATCTAAACTCTGAGTTCCTATAGATGCCAATCATTCTGAACTTCAATGGATAAAGTGAGATGCCAAAACTATTCAAGAAGCAAAAAGCTATAAGTCCCGCTCATATGATTGAAGCTATGTTTCTTTGACAGTTTGGAATTAATAGTATATTCTCTTCTTTTTATCCTATTTGATTTTCAGTTTCTTGGGGACAAGCAACAATTTAAGTTTGGTGTTGTGATGAGCGGATAATTTATACGCTTTTTGACATTGTTTTTAGTATGATTTTAGTAGGATCTAGTTACTTTTAGGGATGTTTTCATTAGTTTTTGTGTTAAATTCACATTTCTGGACTTTACTATGAGTTTGTGTTTTTCTCTGTGATTTCAGGTATTTTCTGGCTGAAATTGAGGGACTTGAGAAAAAATCAGATTCAGAGGTTGAAGAAGGACTGCTGATGCTGTTGGATTCTGACCTCCCTGCACTCAAAGTGGATTTTCTGGAGCTACAGAACTTGAAATGGTGCGCTTCCAATTGCGTTGGAAATTAGACAACCATAGCTTTCCAGAAATGTATAATAGTCCATACTTTGCCCAAGTTTAGATGACGTAAACTGGCGTTTAATGCCAGCTCTCTGCCCAATTCTGGTGTCCAGCGCCATAAACAAGTTGCAAAGTGGAGTTCAACGCCCAAACTGGCACCAAAACTAGCGTTCAACTCCAGGAATGACCTCTACACGTGTAACACTCAAGCTCAGCCCAAGCACACACCAAGTGGGCCCCGGAAAGTGGATTTATGCATCAATTACTTACTTCTGTAAACCCTAGTAGCTAGTTTATTATAAATAGGACCTTTTACTATTGTATTAGATATCTCGGGACACCTGGTTCTTAGATCAGAGGGGCTGGCCATTCGGCCATGCCTGAACCTTTCACTTATGTATTTTTAACGGTAGAGTTTCTACACTCCATAGATTAAGGTGTGGAGCTCTGCTGTTCCTCAAAGATTAATGCAAAGTACTACTGTTTTCTATTCAATTCATCTTATTTCGCTTCTAAGATATTCATTTGCACTTCAACCTGAATGTGATGAACGTGACAATCATCATCATTCCCTATGAACGCGTGCCTGACAACCACCTCCGTTCTACATTAGAATTGAATTAGTATCTCTTAGATCTCTTAATCAGAATCTTCGTGGTGTAAGCTAGAATGATGGAGGCATTCAAGAGAATCCGGAAGGTCTAAACCTTGTCTATGGTATTCTGAGTAGGATTCAATGATTGGATGACTGTGACGAGCTTCAAACTCGTGAGTGCTGGGCGTTAGTGACAGACACAAAAGGATAGTAAATCCTATTCCAGCATGATCGAGAACCGACAGATGAATAGCCGTGCCGTGATAGGGTGCGTTGATCATTTTCACTGAGAGGATAAGGTGAAACCATTGACAAGGGTGATGCCTCCAGACGATTAGCCGTGCCGTGACAGGGCATTTGGATTATTTTCCCGAGAGAAGACCGAAAGTAGCCATTGACAATGGTGATGTATCACATAAAGCCATCCATGGAAAGGAGTAAGACTGATTGGATGAAGGCAGCAGGAAAGCAAAGGTTCAGAGGAACGAAAAGCATCTCTATTCGCTTATCTGAAATTCTCACCAATGATTTACATAAGTATTTCTATCCCTATTTTATTAATTAATTTCGAAAACCCCATTACTATTTTATATCCGCCTGACTGAGATTTACAAGGTGACCATAGCTTGCTTCATACCAACAATCTCCGTGGGATTCGACCCTTACTCATGTAAGGTATTACTTGGACGACCCAGTGCACTTGCTGGTTAGTTGTGCGAAGTTGTGAACCATGGTATTGGCATCATGTTTTTGGCGCCATTACCAGGGAAAGAAAGAGCGATGAATTTTACATAATCAAAGTGTAATCACAATTTCTGCGCACCAGTCTTGATCTTAAAATTTTTAAGTTTGGTGTTCCTTGGTGTTTTTCCTCCAAAATTTTTGAAAATAAGAAGTATTAGATCTAAAAATTTTAAGTTGTGTGTCTTTTGTGTGTTTTTATTTTTCATTATAAAATTAAAAAATCAAAAAAATATCTTCTCTAACTATTTTTGAGCAAATTTTGAAATTTTTTTCAAAAAAAAAAAAAAATTCAGATTTTTATTTTAAAATTTCTATTTTATCTTATCTTAGTTTTAAAAATTTCAAAATTCAAATTTTTTTCAAAAAAATCATATCTTTTTCAAAATTTTATCTTATCTTATTTCAAATTTCAAATTTCAACTCTCAAAATTTCAAAATTCAAATTTCAAATTTTAAAATTTAAAATCTAATTTTCAAATTTAAAAATTAAATCTTTTCAAAGTTTAAATCTTTTTCAAATCCTTATCTTATATTGTTGACTTTTTCGAAAATTCAAAATTCAATTTTCAAATTTTAACTTTCAAATTTCAAATTTTCAAATTTCAATTTTCAAAATTTCAAATTTCAATTTTCAAAATTTCATATTTCAAATTTCAAATTTCAAATTTTAAAATTTAATTTTCAAATTTAAAATTTAAAATTTTAAAACTTTTTAATTTAAATTCCTTATCTTCTCTTACCTAGCTTATCTTATCTTTTTTAATCTCAAATCTTAATATCAAATCTTTTTTCATATCTTTTCTTTATTTTATTTTATTTTATTTTCTTACAAGTATCTTTAATTTTAATACATATCTTTTTCAAAACTTCCTAACCAATTTCTCTCTCTTCATTTTTTTTTTGAAAATCCTCACCCACATTTTTTTCAAATCTTTTTAAATAATTAATTTAGTTTTCAATTTTCTTTTATTTCTTTTTCTTCTAATTTTCGAAAATATAGTCAATTTTTCATATTTTTTATTTTATTTTATTTAATTTTAATTTCAGTTTTCAAAAAAAAAATTATTTGCAATCCGCATCATCTCCCTTTCTCCATCATGGACCTAAGTGGAAATGAATAGTCCAGAAGGACTCTGGGGTCATATGCCAACTCCACTACTGCTTCATATGGGAGTAGTATCTGTATACCCTCCATTGGAGTCAGTAGCTTTGAGTTGAATCCTCAGCTCATTATCATGGTGCAGCAAAGTTGCCAGTATTCTGGTCTTCTTCAGGAAGAACCTACAGAGTTTTCTGGCACATTTTTTACAGATTACTGACACAGTACATGATAAAAAAGTAGATCAGGATGTCTACAGATTATTACTGTTTCCATTTGTTGTAAAAGACCAAGCTAAGAGGTGGTTAATTAACCAACCTAAGGCTAGCATAAGGACATGGAAACAGCTGTAAGAAAAATTCCTGAATCAATACTTCCCTCCAAAACAGATGACAAAGCTAAGGCTAGACATCCAAGGCTTTAAACAAGGAGATAATGAATCTCTTTATGATGTCTGGGAAAGATACAGAGAGATGCTAAGAAAATGCCCCTCTGAAATGTTTTCAGAATGGGTGCAGTTAGACATCTTCTATTATGGGCTTACAGAGAGAGCTCAAATTTCTCTAGATCACTCAACTGGTGGATCTATACACATGAGAAAGACAATTGAAGAGGCCCAAGAGCTTATTGATACAGTTGCCAGAAATCAGCATCTGTACCTAAGCAGTGAATCTTCCATGAAAGAAGAGGCTAAAACAGTAACTGCTGAACTCAGTCCTGCAGAACAAATTACTGAATTCAATCAGCAATTAGACTTTCTAATAAAACAGCTGGCCGAATTCAAGGAGATACTACAAGACACAAGAATAGCTAATCTGAATATGGAAGTACAGTTGAAGCAAACAGAACAGCAGTTATCAAAACAAATAACGGAAGAGTGCCAAGCAATTCAATTAAGAAGTAGAAAAACATTAAATACCTCACTTCAAGGCAGCAGGAAGCCAAGAAATGAATAACCTGCTATCCAAAATCCCTCTGAGGACAGTAAGAGCCCTGAGAGGAATAACTCTGGCATTCAAATGCCAGAAACAGGCATGGATTTGGCGTCAAACGCCCAATGGAAACTCAGTTCTGGCGTTCAAACACCAGGAACAAGTAAGGAGTTGGCGTCCAACGTCACTCCAGCTTCTAACCCTAGCATTCAAATACCAGTGAGGGATCAGACACACACAAGTGCTGATAACAACCTCTCTAAAAAGGCTTCTCCAACCACCTCTGTAGAAAACAAACCTGCAGCAACTAAGGTTGAGGAATATAAAGTCAAGATACCTTATCCTCAAAAACTCCGCCAAGAGGAGCAGGATAAATAATTTGCTCGCTTTGCATATTATCTCAGGACTCTTGAAATAAAGATTCCGTTTGCAGAGGCACTTGAGCAAATACCTTCTTATGCCAAGTTCATGAAGGAGATCTTGAGTCATAAGAAGGATTGGAGAGAAACTGAAAGAGTTCTCCTCACTGAAGAATGCAGTGCAGTCATTCTGAAAAGCTTTCCAGAAAAGCTTAAAGATCTCGGAAGCTTTCTAATACCATGCATATTAGAGGGTAATTACACCAAGACAGCTTTCTAATACCATGCATATTAGAGGGTAATTTAACCTAATACCTGTATCCACTATCAGAAAGCTTGGTTTAACTGAAGAAGTTAAACCAACTAGGATATGTCTCCAACTTGCTGATGGCTCCATTAAATACCCATCAGGCGTGATTGAGGACATAATTGTCAGGGTTGGGCCATTCGCCTTTCCCACTGACTTTGTATTGTTGGAACTGGAGGAGCACAAAAGTGCCACTCTGATTCTAGGAAGACCTTTCCTAGCAACTGGACGAACTCTCATTGATGTCCAAAAGGTGGAAGTAACCCTGAGAGTCAATGAGAAAGAGTTTAAGTTGAATGCTGTCAAATCCATGCAGCATCCAGACACACCAAAAGACTGCATGAAAGTTGATCTCATTGACTCTTTGGTAGAGGAGGTCAACATAGCTGAGAGTCTCGAATCAGAGCTGGAAGACATCTTTAAAGACGTTCAGCCTGATTTGGAGGGTTCAGAGGAATTGAAAGATCCTCTGAGACTTCCTCAGGAAGAGGAGAAACCTCCTAAACCCGAGCTCAAGCCATTACCACCATCCCTGAAATATGCATTTCTGGGAGAAGGTGACACTTTTCCAGTGATCATAAGATCTGCTTTAAATCCACTGGAAGAGGAAGCACTAATTCAAGTGCTAAGGACACACAAGACAGCTCTTGGATGGTCCATAAGTGACCTTAAGGGCATAAGCCCAGCTAGATGCATGCACAAAATCCTATTGGAGGATGATGCTAAGCCAGTGGTTCAACCACAGAGGCGGCTAAATCCAGCCATGAAGGAAGTAGTGCAGAAAGAGGTCACCAAACTACTGGAGGCTGGGATTATTTATCCTATTTCTGATAGCCCCTGGGTGAGCCCTGTTCAAGTTGTTCCCAAGAATGGAGGCATGACAGTGGTTCATAATGAAAAAATGAACTGGTTCCTACAAGAATAGTTACAGGGTAGCGCATGTGTATTGACTACAGAAGGCTCAACACAGCCACCAGAAAGGATCATTTTTCTTTACCATTCATAGACCAGATGCTAGAGAGACTAGCAGGTCATGAATATTACTGCCTTTTGGATGGCTATTCAGGTTACAACCAAATTGCAGTAGACCCTCAGGACCAAGAGAAAACAGCATTCACATGTCCTTCTGGAGTATTTGCTTACAGAAGAATGCCTTTTGGTCTGTGTAATGCACCTGCAACCTTTCAGAGGTGCATGCTCTCTATCTTCTCTGATATGGTAGAGAAATTTTTGAAAGTCTTCATGGATAACTTTTCAGTATTCGGAGACTCATTCAGCTCCTGCCTTAACCATTTAGCACTTATTCTGAAAAGATGCCAAGAGACAAACCTAGTTTTAAATTGGGAAAAATGCCACTTTATGGTGACTGAAGGAATTGTCCTTGGGCATAAAATTTCAAACAAGGAAATAGAGGTGGATCAAGCTAAAGTAGAAGTGATTGAAAAATTACCACCACCTGTTAATGTTAAGGCAATCAGAAGCTTTCTGGGGCATGCAGCTTTCCATAGGAGGAACCTTGCATGCGTGAAGAAGAAGACAGGGAGAAAGCAGAGATTCAGAAGACAAAGCATCTCCAAAACTCGAACATATTCTCCATTACTGCAGAACAAGTATTTAACCCATGCTCTTTTATTCTTTGCAATTCATACTGATAATTATAATTGATTTCCTGACTAAGATTTACAAGATAACCATAGATTACTTTAGACCAACAATCTCCGTGGGATCGACCCTTACTCACGTAAGGTATTACTTGGATGACCCAGTGCACTTGCTGGTTAGTGGTACGGGTTGTGAAAAGTGTGATTCACAATTCGTGCATCAAGTTTAAAAATTGCAAAACCCCTGAGCAATCTGTTAGCTGCTGACACGCCATTTGTGTTTGACACAAAGTGTCTGCAAGCATTTGAGACTCTGAAAGCTAAGCTGGTCACAGTACCAGTTATTTCTGCACCAGACTGGACATTACCATTTGAACTAATGTGTGATGCCAGTGATCACGCCATTGGTGCAGTACTGGGGCAGAGGCATGACAAGCTTCTGCATGTCATTTATTATGCTAGCCGTGTTTTAAATGATGCTCAGAAAAATTATACAACCACAGAAAAAGAATTGCTTGCAGTGGTTTATGCCATTGACAAGTTTAGATCATACTTAGTAGGATCAAAATTGATTGTGTACACTGACCATGCTGCTCTTAAATATCTACTCACAAAGCAGGATTCAAAACCCAGGCTCATAAGATGGGTGTTGCTTCTGCAAGAGTTTGATATAGAAATAAGAGACAGAAAGGGGACAGAGAACCAAGTGGCTGATCATCTGTCCTGGATAGAACCAGTAGAAAGGGAGTTTCCCCCCTCTATTGAGATCTCTGAGACCTTTCCGAATGTGCATTTGTTTGCCATTCAGGAAACACCATGGTTTGCAGATATTGCAAACTATAAAGCTGCAAGGTTCATACCCAAGGAGTACAGCAGGCAACAAAAGAAAAAATTAATTACTGATGCAAAGTACTACTTGTGGGATGAACCCTATCTCTTTAAGAGATGTGCAGATGGAATAAACCGTAGGTGTGTGCCTAGAGAAGAAGCACAGAGGATCTTATGGCATTGCCATGGATCACAATATGGAGGCCATTTCGGAGGTGAGCGAACAGCCACCAAGGTCCTCCAATGTGGCTTCTACTGGCCTACACTCTATAGGGATTCCCGAGAGTTTGTACGTAACTGTGACAGTTACCAAAGAGCTGGTAATCTGCCTCATGGTTACGCCATGCCTCAACAAGAAATCTTGGAGATTGAGTTGTTTGATGTATGGAGAATTGACTTCATGGGACCTTTCCCACCATCATACTCAAACACTTATATTCTGGTGGCAGTCGACTATGTATCAAAATGGGTAGAGGCCGTTGCCACACCCACCAATGATACTAAAATAGTGCTGAAGTTCCTCCAGAAACATATCTTCAGTAGGTTTGGTGTCCCTAGAGTACTAATCAGTGATGGGGCACTCACTTCTACAACAAACAGCTTTACTCTGCCATGGTCCGGTATGGAATTAGCCACAAGGTGGCAACTCCATATCATCCACAGACAAATGGGAAAGCTGAAGTCTCTAATAGAGAACTAAAAAGAATCCTGGAATGGACAGTAAGTACCTGTAGAAAGGATTGGGCGAGAAGCTTGGATGATGCTCTGTGGGCTTACAGAACAGTATTCAAGACTCCTATAGGGACCTCTCCATACCAGCTTGTGTATGGTAAGGCCTGTCATCTGCCCGTGGAACTAGAGCATAAGGCCTACTGGGCAACCAGATTCCTAAATTTTGATGCCAGATTAGCTGGAGAAAAAAGATTACTCCAGCTAAATGAGCTAGAGGAATTCAGACTCACTGCTTTCAAAAATGCTAAGCTTTACAAGGAGAAAGAAAAAATGTGGCATGACAGAAAGTTGTCACCTAGAGTCTTTGAACCAGGACAGAAGGTTCTGCTATTTAACTCTAGGCTCAGATTATTCCCCGGGAAACTGAAATCCCATTGGAGGGGAACATATGTGATTACAAGCGTGTCACCATATGGTCATGTGGAGCTTCAAGACATTGATTCTAATAAGAAGTTTATTGTTAATGGACAGAGAGTCAAGCATTATCTTGAAGGCAAAGTTGAGCAAGAATGCTCAAGGCTGAGACTAGATTAAAAGCTCAGTAAGGTCAAGCTATTGACATTAAAGAAGCGCTTGTTGGGAGGCAACCCAATGTTATTTAACTATATCTCTTTATTTTCTATTGCTATTTTATGTTTTTTTTCTTTTAGGTTGATGATCATGTGAAGTCACAAAAACTACTAAAAAATCAAAAACAGAATGAAAAACAGCATTGAAAACAGCACACCCTGGAGGAGAGCAGTCTGGCGTTTAAACGCTAGAAACAAGCATCTGTCTCACATTTAATGCCAGGAACAAGCACCAAGCTGGCGTTTAACGCCAGAAACAAGCATCTGCCTGGCGTGAAACGCCAGAAACAGGCTACATTTGGGCATTTAACGCCAGAAACAAGTAGCAGTCTGGCGTTAAATGCCAGGATTGCACAGCAAGGGCGTTTTACACGCCTAATTGGAGCAGGGATGTTAAGTCCTTGACCCCACTTGATCTGTGGACCCCACAGGATCCCCACCTACCTCACCATTCCAATTCAAATCATTCCCCTCCCATACCCACCCATTCACACACCTCCTTCTCCTCTACTTCTCCTTCTACTCCCTTCTATCTTCTTTTGCTCGAGGACGAGCAATCCTTTTAAGTTTGGTGTGGAAAAAAGCGTTGCTTTTTGTTTTTCCATAACCATTTATGGCACCTAAGGCCGGAGAAACCTCTAGAAAGAGGAAAAGGAAGGCAGTTGCTTCCACCCCCGAGTCATGAGAGATGGAGAGGTTCATCTCAAGGGTCCATAGTTTAGTGGTAGAGCATTTGACTGCAGATCAAAGAGCTATGAGGGAGGAGCAACAAAGACAGAGAAGAGACATAGAGGAGCTCAAGAGAACCATTGGTTCTTCAAGAAGAAGAAGACGCCACCCTCACTAAGGTAGACCCGTTCCTTAATCTCCTTGTTCTTATCTCTCTATTTTTCGTTTACTATGCTTTATGTTTATTTATGTTTAGGTCTTATTACATGATCACTAGTATCTAAGTGTCTATGTCTTAAAGATATGAATGTCCTATGAATCCATTACCTTTCTTAAATGAAAAATGTTTTCTGGTGCACGAAATTGTGATCCCTGGTAATGGCTCCAAAGACTTGGTGCTCTAATCTTAATTCATAATTTGTCACAACTTCATTACAACTAACCAGCAAGTTCACTGGGTCGTCTAAGTAATAAAACCTTACCTGAGTAAGGGTCAATCCCACAGAGATTGTTGGTATGAAGCAAGCTATGGTCATCTTGTAAATCTCAGTCAGGCGGATATCAAATGGTTATGGAGTTTTCGAATAATAATAATAAATAAACAGAAAATAAAGATAGAAATACTTATGTAATTCATTGGTGAGAATTTCAGATAAGTGTATAGAGATGCTTTCGTTCCTCTGAGCCTCTACTTTCCTGCTGTCTTCATCCAATCCTTCCTACTCCTTTCCAGGGCAAGCTTTATATAGGGCATCACCGTTGTCAATGGCTACATCCCATCCTCTCTTGTGAAAAAGGTCCAAATGCTCTGTCACGGCACGGCTAATCATCTGGAGGTTCTCGATCATACTGGAATAGGGTTCATCCTCCTTTTGCGTCTGTCACTACGCCCAGCACTCGCGAGTTTGAAGTTCGTCACAGCCATCCCTTCCCAGATCCTACTCGGAATACCACAGACAAGGTTTAGACTTTCCGGATCTCAGGAATGGCCATCCATGGGTTCTAACTTATACCACGAAGATTCTAATATCTCGGACTCGGTCCTCTGTATTAGATATCTAAGAGATACTCATTCTAGCTTGTTTGCATGTAGAACGGAAGTGTTTGTCAGGCACGCGTTCATAAGTGAGAATGATGATGAGCGTCACATAATCATTACATTCATCATGTTCTTGGGTGCGAATGGATATCTTAGAAGCGGAAAAAGTTGAATTGAATATAAAACAGTAGTACTTTGCATTAAATCATGAGGAACACCAGAGCTCCATACCTTAATCTATGGAGTGCAGAAACTCTACCGTTGAAAAATACATAAGTGAAAGGTTCAGGCATGGTCGAATAGCCAGCCCCCACGAAAGTCTATGATAGCATAAAACTGATCAAAGATGTTCCAAAGATGTAAATACAATAGTAAAAAGTCCTATTTATACTAAACTAGCTACTAGGGTTTACAGAAGTAAGTAATTGATGCATAAATCCATTTCCGGGGCCCACTTGGTGTGTGCTTGGGCTGAACTTGAAGTTTACACGTGCAGAGGCTTCTTCTGGAGTTGAACGCCAAGTTGTAACGTGTTTTTGGCGTTCAACTCTGGTTCGTGACATGTTTCTGGCGTTTAACTCCAAACTGCAGCGTAGAACTGGCGTTCAACGCCCATTTGCGTCCTCTAAACTCGGCCAAAGTATGAAGTATTATATATTTCTGGAAAGCCCTGGATGTCTATTTTCCAATGCAATTAGAAGCGCACCATTTTGAGTTTTGTAGCTCCAGAAAATCAACTTTGAGTGCAGGGAGGTCAGAATCCAACAACATCAGCAGTCCTTCTTCAACCTCTGAATCTGATTTTTGCTCAAGTCCCTCAATTTTAGCCAGAAATTACCTGAAATCACAGAAAAAAACACAAACTCATAGTAAAGTCCAGAAATGTGAATTTAACATAAAAACTAATAGAAATATCCCTAAAAGTCACTAGATCCCACTAAAAATATACTAAAAACAATGCCAAAAAGCGTATAAATTATCCGCTCATTACAACACCAAACTTAAATTGTTGCTTGTCCCCAAGCAACTGAAAATCAAATAGGATAAAAATAAGAGAATATACTATAAATTCCAAACTATCAATGAAACATAGCTCCAATCAGATGAGTGGGACTTGTAGCTTTTTGCCTCTTGAATAGTTTTGGCATCTCACTTTATCCATTGAGGTTCAGAATGATTGGCATCTATAGGAACTCAGAGTTCAGATAGTGTTATTGATTCTCCTAGTTCAGTGTGTTAATTCTTGAACACAGCTACTTTATGAGTCTTGGCCGTGGCCCTAAGCACTTTGTTTTCCAGTATTACCACCGGATACATAAATGCCACAGACACAAAACTGGGTGAACCTTTTCAGATTGTGACTTAGCTTTGCTAAAGTCCCCAATTAGAGGTGTCTAGGGTTCTTAAGCACACTCTTTTTTTGCTTTGGACCTTGACTTTAACCACTCAGTCTCAACTTTTCACTTGACACCTTCACGCCACAAGCACATGGTTAGGGACAGCTTGGTTTAGCCGCTTAGGCCAGGATTTTATTCCTTTAGGCCCTCCTATCCACTGATGCTCAAAGCCTTGGGATCCTTTTTATTACCCTTGCCTTTTGGTTTTAAGGTTTACTGGCTTTTTGCTCTTGCCTCTTGGTTTTAAGAGCTTTTGGCTTTTTCTGCTTGCTTTTTCTTTTTTTTTCTCTTTTTTTTCGCCAATTTTTTTTTCTGCAAGCTTTTGTATTCACTGCTTTTTCTTGCTTCAAGAATCATTTTTATGATTTTTCAGATTATCAAATAACATGTCTCCTTGTCATCATTCTTTCAAGAGCCAATATATTTAACATTCATAAACAACTACTTCAAAAGACATATGCACTGTTCAAGCATTCATTCAGAAAACAAAAAGTATTGTCACCACATCAATATAATTAAACTAAGTTCAAGGATAAATTCGAAACTTATGTACTTCTTTTTCTTTTGAATTAAAAACATTTTTCATTTAAGAGAGGTGATGGATTCATATTCACTACTTTAAGGCATAGACACTTAGATACTAATGATCATGTAATAAAGACACAAACATAGATAAACACTTAACATGAAGGATGATTGAGTGCTCTTGATGTTCCACCCTTAGTTATCCCATGTTGGAACTCAGTTCTCCTCGGGAAGTGTTGATTTGCTCCCAAAAGTTCTGTGGAGGAAAGTGCATCCCTTGAGGCATCTCAGGGATTTCTTGGTGATGAGCTTCTTCATGCGTCTCTTGAGATCCATGAATAGGCTCTCTTGTTTGCTCCATCCTTTTCTTAGTGATGGGCTTGTCCTCATCAATGAGGATATCTCCCTCTATGTCAATCCCAGCTGAATTGCATGGATGGCAAATGAGGTGGGGAAAAGCTAACCTTGCCATAGTGGAGGACTTGTCAGCCACCTTGTAGAGTTCTTGAGGTATAATCTCATGACCCTCCACCTCTTCTCCAATCATGATGCTATGGATCATGATGGCCCGGTCTATAGTGACTTCAGACCGGTTGCTAGTGGGAATGATTGAGCGTTGAATGAACTCCAACCATCCTCTAACTACAGGCTTAAGGTCCAGTCTTCTCAGTTGAACCGGTTTGCCTTTTGAGTCAATCTTCCATTGAGCTCCTTCCACACATATGTCCATGAGGACTTGGTTCAACCTTTGATCAAAGTTGACTCTCCTTGTGTAGGGGCATGCGTTCTCTTCCATCATTGGTAAGTTGAACGCCAACCTCACATTTTTCAGACTAAAATCTAAGTAATTCCCTCGAACCATAGTGAGATAATTCTTTGGGTTCGGGTTCTTACTTTGATCATGGTTCCTAGTGATCCATGCATTAGCATAGAACTCTTGACCATTAGGATTTCAACTTGTTGGATGGGGTTTGTTAGAACTTCCCAACCTCTTCTATGGATCTCATGTCGGATCTCCGAAAACTTATTTCTCTTGAGTTTGAAAGGGACCTCGGGGATTACCTTCTTCTTGGCCACAACATCATAGAAGTGGTCTTGATGGGCTTTGGAGATGAATCTTTCCATCTCCCATGACTCGGAGGTGGAAGCTTTTGTCTTCCCTTTTCTTTTTCTAGAGGATTCTCCAGTCTTAGGTGGCATCAATGGTAATGAAAAAACAAAAAGCTTATGCTTTTACCACACCAAACTTAGAATATTGCTCGCCCTCGAGAAAGAGAAGAAAGAAGAGATGAAGAAGAAGAAGAAGAAATGGAGGAAAGGAAGAGAGGTTGTGTTTCGGACAAGAAGAGGAAGAGAGGGTTGTGTTGTGTGAAAATGAAGAATAATGGAGAGGTTTATATAGTGGAGGGAGAGGGGTTAAGGTTCGGCCATATGGGGAGGGTTTGGGTGGGAAAGTGATTTTGAATTTTGAAGGTAGGTGGGGTTTGTGAGGTAGGTTTATGCGGAAGAGTGGATGGATGTGAGTGGTGAATGGGTAGTAGGGAAGAGAGCTTGATGTGATTGGTGAAGGGTTTTGGGGAAAGGTGTTTATTGGGAAGAGAGGATGAACATTGAGAAGAGGGAAGAGTATGAGTGGAGGTAGGTGGGGATCCTGTGGGGTCCACAGATGCTGAGATGATTCTGTGGGGTCCACAGATCCTGAGGTGTCAAGGATTTACATCCCTGCACCAATTAGGCATGTAAAATGCCTTTGCATGCAATTCTGGCATTTAAACGCCGAATTGATGCTTGTTCTGGGCGTTCAGCGCCCAGATGCAGCATGTTTCTGGCGTTGAACGCCAGTTCTATGCTTGTTTCTGGCGTTCAGCGCCAGCTTTCCTCAGTGTGCATTCCTGGCGTCTGAACGCCAGGGTGCTGCTTGTTTTGGGCGTTCAACGCCAAATCCATGCTCTGTTCTGGCGTTGAACGCCAGCCAGATGCTGCTTACTGGCGTTTAAACGCCAGTAAGTCCTTCCTCCAGGGTGTGATTTTTCTTCTGCTGTTTTTGATTCTGTTTTTGATTTTTTTATTTATTTTGTGACTCCACATGATCATGAACCTAATAAAACATGAAAGAATAATAAAATAAAAATAAAATTAGATAAATAAAAATTGGGTTGCCTCCCAACAAACGCTTCTTTATTGTCAATAGCTTGACAGTGGGCTCCCATGGAGCCACACAGGTGATCAGGTCAATTTTATAGACTCCCAACACCAAACTTAGAGTTTGGATATGGGAGTTCAACACCAAACTTAGAGTTTGGCTGAGGCCTCCCAACACCAAACTTAGAGTTTGACTGTGGGGGCTTTAGTTGACTCTGTACTGAGAGAAGCTTACTGTGCCTCTTTTCCATGTTTACAGAAGGATGACCTTGAGTTTTAAACACAAGGGAGTCCTCATTCAATTGAAGGACTAGTTCACCTCTGTCTACATCAATCACAGCTCTTGCTGTGGCTAGGAAGGGTCTTCCAAGAATGATGGATTCATCCTCATCCTTCCCAGTATCCAGGATTATGAAATCAGCAGGGATGTAAAGGCCTTCAACCTTTACTAATATGTCCTCTACTTGTCCATAAGCCTGTTTTCTGGAATTGTCTGCCATCTCTAATGAGATTTTAGCAGCTTGTACCTCAAAGATTCCCAGTTTCTCCATTACAAAGAGTAGCATGAGGTTTATTCCTGACCCAAGGTCACATAGAGCCTTCTCAAAGGTCATGGTGCCTATGGTGCAAGGTATTAGGAACGTTCCAGGATCCTGCTTCTTCTGAGGCAATCTCAGTTGATCCAATGCATTTAGTTCATTGGTGAACAGGAGAGGTTCATCTCCCCATGTTCCATTACCAAATAAATTGGCATTCAGCTTCATGATTGCACCAAGGAACTTGGCAACTTGCTCTTCAGTAACATCCTCATTCTCTTCAGAAGAGGAATACTCATCAGAGCTCATGAATGGCATAAGGATGTTCAATGGAATTTCCATGGTCTCTAGATGAGTCTCAGATTCCTTTGGTTCTCAGAGGGAAACTCCTTATTGATCACTGAACGTCCCAGGAGGTCTTCCTCCATGGGATTCACGTCCTCTCCTTCCTTCTTGGATTCGGCCATGATGGTTATATCAATGGCCTTACACTTTCCTTTTCGATTTTCTTCTGCATTGCTTGGGAGAGCATTAGGAGGGGTTTCAGTGATCTTCTTACTCAACTGGCCCACTTGTGCCTCCAGATTTCTAATGGAGGACCTTGTTTCATTCATGAAACTCAGAGTGGCCTTAGATAGATCAGAGACTAAGTTTGCTAAATTAGAGGTATTTTGTTCAGAGTTCTCTGTCTGTTGCTGAGTGGATGATGGAAAAGGCTTGCTATTGCTAAACCTGTTTCTTCCACCATTATTAAAGCCTTGTTGAGGCTTTTGTTGATCCTTCCATGAGAGATTTGGGTGATTTCTCCATGAGGGATTATAGGTGTTTCCATAGGGTTCACCCATGTAATTCACCTCTGCAATTGCAGGGTTCTCAGGATCATAAGCTTCTTCTTCAGAAGATGCCTCTTGAGTACTGTTGGATGCAGCTTGCATTCCATTAAGACTCTGAGAAATCATATTGACTTGCTGAGTCAATATTTTATTCTGAGCCAATATGGCATTCAGAGTATCAATTTCAAGAACTCCCTTCTTCTGAGGCGTCCCATTACTCACAGGATTCCTCTCAGAAGTGTACATGAACTGGTTGTTAGCAACCATGTCAATGAGTTCTTGAGCTTCTGCAGGCATTTTCTTTAGGTGAATGGATCCACCTGCAGAAGTATCCAATGACATCTTAGCTAATAAAGACAGACCATCATAGAATATATCCAGGATGGTCCATTCTGAAAGCATATCAGAAGGACACTTTTTGGTCAGTTCCTTGTATCTCTCCCAAGGTTCATAGAGGGATTCACCTTCTTTCTGTCTGAAAGTTTGAACATCCACTCTAAGCTTACTCAGCTTTTGAGGAGGAAAGAACTTGGCTAAGAAAGCCTTGACCAGCTTATCCCAAGAGATCAAGCTATCCTTAGGTTGAGAGTCCAACCATATTCTAACTCTGTCTTTTACAGCAAACGGGAAAAGCATGAGCCTGTAGACTTCAGGATCTACTCCATTAGTCTTAATAGTATCACAGATCTGCAAGAATTCACTTAAGAACTGAAAAGGATCTTCAGATGGAAGTCCATGAAACTTGCAGTTTTGCTGCATCAGAGAAACTCATTGAGGTTTCAGCTCAAAATTGTTTGCTCCAATGGTAGGGATGGAGATGCTTCTTCCATGTAAATTGGAATTAGGTGCAGTAAAGTCACCAAGCATCCTCCTTGCATTATTATTATTATTTTTGGCTGCCATCTCCTTTTCTTGTTCGAAAATTCCTGTAAAGTTGTCTCTGGATTGTTGTATTTTAGCTTCTCTTAGTTTCCTCTTCAGAGTCCTTTCAGGTTCAGGATCTGCTTGAACAAGAATGTTCTTGTCCTTACTCCTGCTCATATGACAAAGAAGGGAATAACAAAGAAAATATGGAATTCTCTATGTCACAGTATAGAGATTCCTTTTTGTGAGTAGAAGAAGAAAAGAATGTAATGTAAGGAAAGAGAAGGGAGGAGAATCCAAACACAAGGGTGAGGATAACAGAGATATGAGATGAAGAGAAGTGTTAGTAAGTAATAAATAAATAGAAGAATATGAGGGAGAGGGAATTTTGAAATTAATTTTGAAAAAGAGTTACTGATTTTCGAAAATTAAGATAAAATTAAAATTAAAATTAAAAATTGAAACAATTAATTAATTAAAAAAGAATTTTTGAAAAAGAGGGAGGTATTTTCGAAAATTAGAGAGGGATAGTTAGTTAGGTAGTTTTGAAAAAGATAAGCAAACAAAAAGTCAATTAGTTAGTTGAAAAAGATTTGAAATTCAATTTTGAAAAGATAAGAAGATAATAAGTTAGAAAAGATATTTGAAAAAGATATGATATGAAAAGGTATGATTAAAAAGATATGATTTTGAAAAAGATAAGATAAAAAGATATTTTTGAAAAGATATGATTGAAATTAGTTTTGAAAAAGATTTGATTTTTAAAATCACAATTAGTGACTTGATTCACAAGAAATCACAAGATATGATTCTAGAACTTAAAGTTTGAATCTTTCTTAACAAGTAAGTAACAAACTTGAAATTTTTGAATCAAAACATTAATTGTTGATGATATTTTCGAAAATTATGAGATAAAATTAAGAAAAAGATTTTTGAAAAATATTTTTAAAATTTTCGAAAATAAATGAGAAAAATGAAAAAGATTTGATTTTTGAAAAAGATTTTGAAAAAGATAAGTTTTTAAATTGAAAATTTGATTTGACTCATAAGAAACAACTAAATTTTAAAAATTTTTGAAAAAATCAATCCAAATTTTCGAAATTTATGAGTGAAAAAGGGAAAGATATTTTTTTTTATTTTTGAATTTTTAATGATGAAAGAGAAAAACATGAAAATGATGCAATGCATGAAAATTTTGGATCTAAACGTGTGATGCATGCAAGAACACCATGAATGTCAAGATGAACACCAAGAACACTTTGAATGTCAAGATGAACATCAAGAACTTATTTTTTTGAAAAATTTTCAAGAAAAGAAAACATGCAAGACACCAAACTTAGAAATTTTTCATGTATAGACACTATGAATGCAAGAATGCATATGAAAAATCAGAAAAGACACAAAACACGAAAATATGAAGATCAAACAAGAAGACTGGCCAAGAACAACTTGAAGATCATGAAGAACACTATGAATGCATGAATTTTGGTAAAATGCATAAATTTTTTAGAAAAAAAATGCAATTGACACCAAACTTAAAAATTGACCCAAGATTCAAACAAGAAACACAAAATATTTTTGATTTTATGATTTTATTAATTTTTTTGGATTTTTGTATATTTTTATTTTTTTGAAAATTATTTGAAGAAGAAAAATAAAGATTTCAAAATTTTTAATATAAATTCCAGGAATCTTGTGCTCTTTAGTCTAAAGCTCCAATCTGAGGGTTAGATATGGCTTAATAGCCAGCCAAGCTTTAGTATGCTATTACATGCATTGAAGTGATTAGTTGAATCCTCAGTCCAAAGGAATTTGGACATGGCTTTATAGCCAGCCAGGATTCAACAAATCATCATGAAACACTAGAATTCATTCTTAAAAATTCTAAAATAATTTTCGAAAACAAAAGAAAAAAAAAATTTTTTTTCGAATATTAATTGGGAAAAACGAAAAAGAAGAAAAAATTTTTGAAAACTTTTTGAAAATAAAAGAAGAAGAAAATTACCCAATCTGAGCAACACGATGAACCGTCAGTTGTCCAAACTCGAACAATCCCTGGCAACGGCGCCAAAAACTTGGTGCACGAAATTGTGATCCCTGGTAATGGCTCCAAAGACTTGGTGCTCCAATCTTAATTCATAATTTGTCACAACTTCGTTACAACTAACCAGCAAGTGCACTGGGTCGTCCAAGTAATAAAACCTTACGTGAGTAAGGGTCGATCCCACGGAGATTGTTGGTATGAAGCAAGCTATGGTCATCTTGTAAATCTCAGTCAGGCGGATATCAAATGGTTATGGAGTTTTCGAATAATAATAATAATAAATAAACAGAAAATAAAGATAGAAATACTTATGTAATTCATTGGTGAGAATTTCAGATAAGTGTATAGAGATGCTTTCGTTCCTCTGAGCCTCTACTTTCCTGCTGTCTTCATCCAACCCTTCCTACTCCTTTCCATGGCAAGCTTAATATAGGGCATCACCATTGTCAATGGCTACATCCCATCCTCTCTTATGAAAAAGGTCCAAATGCTCTGTCACGGCACGGCTAATCATCTGGAGGTTCTCGATCATACTGGAATAGGATTCATCCTCCTTTTGCGTCTGTCACTACGCCCAGCACTCGCGAGTTTGAAGTTCGTCATAGCCATCCCTTCTCAGGTCCTACTCAGAATACCACAGACAAGGTTTAGACTTTTCGGATCTCAGGAATGGCCATCCATGGGTTCTAACTTATACCACGAAGATTCTAATATCTCGGACTCAGTCCTCTGTATTAGATATCTAAGTGATACTCATTCTAGCTTGTTTGCATGTAGAACGGAAGTGTTTGTCAGGCACGCGTTCATAAGTGAGAATGATGATGAGCGTCACATAATCATCACATTCATCATGTTCTTGGGTGCGAATGGATATCTTAGAAGCATAATAAGTTGAATTGAATATAAAACAGTAGTACTTTGTATTAAATCAAGAGGAACAGTAGAGCTCCACACCTTAATCTATGGAGTGCAGAAACTCTACCGTTGAAAAATACATAAGTGAAAGGTTCAGGCATGGCCGAATGGCCAGCCCCCATGAAAGTCTATGATAGCATAAAACTGATCAAAGATGTTCCAAAGATGTAAATACAATAGTAAAAAGTCTTATTTATACTAAACTAGCTACTAGGGTTTACAGAAGTAAGTAATTGATGCATAAATCCATTTCCAGGGCCCACTTGGTGTGTGCTTGGGCTGAGCTTGAAGTTTACACGTGCAGAGGCTTCTTCTGGAGTTGAACGCCAAGTTGTAACGTGTTTTTGGAATTCAACTCTGGTTCGTGACGAGTTTCTGGCGTTTAACTCCAGACTGCAGCGTAGAACTGGCGTTCAATGCCCATTTGCACTATCTAAACGCGGCCAAAGTATGAACGATTATATATTGCTGGAAAGCCCTGGATGTCTACTTTCCAACGCAATTGGAAGCACGCCATATTGAGTTCTGTAGCTCCAGAAAATCCACTTTGAGTGCAGGGAGGTCAGAATCCAACAGCATCAGCAGTCCTTCTTCAACCTCTGAATCTGATTTTTGCTCAAGTCCCTCAATTTCAGCCAGAAATTACCTGAAATCATAGAAAAACACACAAACTCATAGTAAAGTCTAGAAATGTGAATTTAACATAAAAACTAATAGAAATATCCCTAAAAGTAACTAGATCCCACTAAAAACATACTAAAAATAATGCCAAAAAGCGTATAAATTATCCGCTCATCATTTTCTGAAAAAGAAAAAGAAATACATAAATTTTGAATTTTAAAATAGTTTAATTATTTTGATGTGGTGGCAATACTTTTTGTTTTCTGAATGAATGCTTGAACAGTGCATATGTCTTTTGAATTTGTTGTTTATGAATGTTAAAATTGTTGGCTCTTGAAAGAATGATGAAAAAGGAGAAATGTTATTTGATAATCTAAAAAATCATAAAAATGATTCTTGAAGCAAGAAAAAGCAGTGAAGAACAAAGCTTGCAGAGAAAAAAATGCGAAAAAAAAAGAGAGCAAGAAAAAGAAAAAGCAAGCAGAAAAAGCCAAAAGCTCTTTAAACCAAAAGGCAAGAGCAAAAAGCCAATAGCCCTTAAAACTAAAAGGCAAGGGTAATAAAAAGGATCCAAGGCTTTCAGCATCAGTGGATAGGAGGGCTTAAAGGAATAAAATCCTGGCCTAAGCGGATAAACCAAGCTGTCCCTAACCATGTGCTTGTGGCGTGAAGGTGTCAAGTGAAAACTTGAGACTGAGCAGTTAAAGTCGAGGTCCAAAGCAAAAATAGAGTGTGCCTAAGAACCCTGGACACTTCTAATTGGGGACTTTAGCAAAGCTGAGTCACAATCTGAAAAGATTCACCCAGTT
Source organism: Arachis ipaensis (assembly GCF_059453495.1). Lineage (NCBI taxonomy): Eukaryota > Viridiplantae > Streptophyta > Magnoliopsida > Fabales > Fabaceae > Arachis > Arachis ipaensis. Next base: position 65,658,458 of record NC_142439.1, on the reverse strand, counting down.
ATATGTCTGTGGCATGTATGTATCCGGTGGTGATACTGGAAAACATAGTGCTTAGGGCCACGGCCAAGACTCATAAAGTAGCTGTGTTCAAGAATCAACATACTGAACTAGGAGAATCAATAACACTATCTGAATTCTGAGTTCCTATAGACGCCAATCATTCTGAACTTCAAAGGATAAAGTGAGATGCCAAAACTGTTCAGAAGCAAAAAGCTAATAGCCCCGCTCATCTAGTTAAAACTGATCTTCATAGATGTTTTTGGAATTCATTGTATATTCTCTTCTTTTTATCCTACTTTGTTTTTAGTTGCTTCGGGACAAGCAACAATTTAAGTTTGGTGTTGTGATGAGCGGATAATTTATACGCTTTTTGGTATTGTTTCTAGGTAGTTTTTAATATGTTTTAGTCACTTTTTATTATATTTTTATTAGTTTTTAAATAAAAATCACATTTCTGGACTTTACTATGAGTTTGTGTGTTTTTCTGTGATTTCAGGTAATTTCTGGCTGAAATTGAGGGAGCTGAGCAAAAATCTGATTCAGGCTGAAAAAGGACTGCAGATGCTGTTGGATTCTGACCTCCCTTCACTCAAAGTGGATTTTCTGGAGCTATGGGAGTCCAAACGGTGCCCTTTTAATTGCGTTAGAAAGTAGACATCCAGGGCTTTCCAGCAATATATAATAGTCCATACTTTGCCCGAGTTTAGATGATGCAAACTGGCGTTCAACGCCAGTTCCATGTTGCATTCTGGAGTTAAACATCAGAAACAGGTTGCAAAGTGGAGTTAAATGCCAGAAACAGGTTACAAACTGGCATTCAACTCCAAGAGAAGCCTCTACACGTGTAAAGCTCAATACTCAGCCCAAGCACACACCAAGTGGGCCCCAGAAGTGGATTTCTGCATCATTTACTCATTTCTGTAAACCCTAGTAACTAGTTTAGTATAAATAGGATTTTTTTACCATTGTATTTACATATTTGGATTATCTTTTGATCCTTTGATCATGTTTAGGGGGCTGGCCTCTCGGCCATGCTTAGACCTTGTTCTTATGTATTTTCAATGGTAGAGTTTCTACACACCACAGATTAAGGTGTGGAGCTCTGCTGTTCCTCGAGTATTAATGCAAAGTACTATTATTTTTCTATTCAATTCAAGCTTATTCCTATTCTAAGATATTCATTCGCACCCAAGAACATGATGAATGTGATGATTATGTGACGCTCATCACCATTCTCACCTATGAACGCGTGCCTGACAACCACTTCCGTTCTACATGAAGATGAGATAGAATGAATATCTCTTAGATATCTAATACAGAGGATTGAGTCCGAGATATTAGAATCTTTATGATATAAGTTAGAACCCATGGATGGCCATTCCTGAGATCCGGAAAGTCTAAACCTTGTCTGTGGTATTCCGAGTAGGATTTGGGAAGGGATGGCTGTGACAAGCTTCAAACTCGCGAGTGCTGGGCATAGTGACAGACGCAAAAGGATAGTAAATCCTATTCCAGTATGATCAAGAACCGACAGATGATTAGCCATGCAGTGACAGCGCATTGGACCATTTTCACAGAGAGGACGGGATGTAGCCATTGACAACGGTGATGCCCAACATACAGCTTGCCATGGAAAGGAGTAGGAATGATTGGATGAAGACAGTAGGAAAGCAGAGGTTCAGGAGGAATGAAAGAATCTCTATACGCTTATCTGAAACTCTTACCAATGAATTACATAAGTATCTCTATCCTAGTTTATATTTTAATTATGTTTTAATTATCAATTCACCATAACCATTTGAATCTGCCTGACTGAGATTTACAAGGTGACCATAGCTTGCTTCAGGCTGACAATCTCTGTGGGATCGACCCTTACTCACGTAAGGTTTATTACTTGGACGACCCAATGCACTTGCTGGTTAGTTGTGCAGAGTTGTGAAAAGTGTGAATCACAATTTCGTGCACCAGATGTGCATCAAACAAGGAGGAGGCTTCAAAGAAGAAAGTGCCTAGAGGGTGGAGGAACAAGAAGATTCCTACTGAAGACTTTTCATCCAGAGACAAAGTGGTACTATCTCACCACCCACTGTTGCCATACAAAGTGAGTAGAGTTCTTTCCTTTGTGCATCTTGCACTAACATATAAAGACACAGGAAAGAAGTTCAAGGTGAGAGGGGAAGCGGTGAAGCACTATCAACCTCAACCTTAGCAGGGAACAACCATCAAGCTAGTGACGTTAAAGAAGCACTTGTTGGGAGGCAACCCAATACTTAGTATCCTTTGAATTTCTATCATTTATTTACTTAATCTTAGTAATTATTTGTTTTACATTATGCATGAACACTCACAAGAAGATCGGTGCAGGAGATTTAACTATGACACATGAGTTCACATAAAGTTTGGTGCAGTAAAAGGCCTCACGTTATGCGTGAAAGCACGTCGTACTATGCCAAAGAGGAGTTGTGAGTATGCATGCATGCATGCATACAAAAATTTAGGATTCTCGGGCAATGTGCATACACACACACCTGTGTGTACCACAGGAAGCTTTTCACACATAACATGGAACCCTCACATACAACGTGATAAGGGATCTTGCTCCCAGGACCTTAATTTTGGTTAAGCGTGCGTATGCACACACCTGTCCATACGCACAGAAAGTTTTCATGTACAACGTAAGCATTCTCATATGATACGCAGGGGCAAAAGCTACTCCTAGGGGTTTTTATTTTTGGAAGGGTACGTACGCACACATGATGGGATATTTTAGCGGAGAAACGAATTTCTCCAAAACACCCAAAACTAACCGGCAAGTGCACCAGGTCGCATCAAGTATAAAAACTCACGGGAGTGAGGTCGATCCCACAGGGATTGAAGGATTGAGCAATTTTAGTTTAGTGGTTGATTTAGTCAAGCGAATCAAGATTTGGTTGATTGATTGGCGAATTGCAGAATTTAAATTGCAAGAAAAGTAAAGGGAACGGGTGATTGGCATGAAATTAAAGAAAACAAGAATTAAATTGCTGAATCTTAAAGTGCAAGTAACATAAATTGCAGAAACTTAGATTGCAAGAAATATAAATTGCAGAATCTTAAAGTGCAAGAAATGTAAATGGCTGGAAATGTAAAGGGGATTGGGGATTGAATTTACAGAATTTAAACAAGGAAAAGTAAATTGCATCAAACAGAAGAGTAAAAGATGTCTTGAATCAAACCGGATCTCAACCAGAAAAGTAAAATGAGCATGAAAGCAGTAAACAGAGAATGTAAAATTGGGAAATCAGATCTCAGGACCCAGAGACTAAAAAACCAAGTCTAGATCTCAATGCCTTCCTAGATCCAACAAGAACACTTGCCAAGAAATTGTAAATTGCAAAGAAAGTAGATGAAGAACAATTAATAGAAATTAAAGTCAATAAGCAGTAGAAGAAACAGATAGATCTTCGGAAGAGATTGAAACAGAATTCCTTCAATTCTCCAACCCAAGATCCAAGACAATTGCAATTGAAATTGAAAGCAATAAAACTAAGAGGAAGAGAGTGGAATTCTCCTTCCCCGAAACTAAGAAATTAAAGATCACTCAAAATCCAAAGCTCTTTGAAAACTATTCTGAAAACTCCCCAGAAAAGCTCCCTGAAAACTTGAATTCTATCCTATTTATACACTTTCTTCAAATGATGTTTAAGCCTTGAGTTGGGCCTTTGCTCTTGGTGGAATTGGGTTGAGAGAGGCCTTGGTTGATTGCTCTTGGAGTTTGGAGAGGAACCAAAGTGAACCAAGTGAACCGGGTTGGAGTTTTGCAAAAGTTTGAGTAAAAGTTTGACCAAAAGTTTGAGGCAAACTTTTGGTCTAACTTTTCATATCAGCCCCCATATTTTGCTGATATCCACGTTGGTGCAAAAGTTAGGGGTCTAACTTTTGCTCCAACGTTGGCCTTCCTTAGTGCACTTATGGCGCCAACGTTAGCCCAAAAGTTAGGGGCTAACGTTGGCGCAAACTTTTGCTCCCCCTTTGTGTTTTTCATGTGCCAACGTTAGCCCAAAAGTTAGAGGCTAACGTTGGTGCAAACTTTTGGTGGCCAGGGGGTGTTTTTCTCATGCCAACATTAGCCACAAAGTTAGGGGCTAACGTTGGCGCAAACTTTTGGTGCCCAGGGAGTGTTTTCTCATGTGCCACCGTTAGCCCAAAAGTTAGGGGCTAACGTTGGGGCTAACTTTTCACCCAAAAGTTTGTGCAGAAGTTTGAGGCTAACTTTTGGTCCAACTTTTTGCTTCCTGGTTCATTTTCACTTATTCCATTGTCCTCTCTTTACTCCTAGCCATTCCTTCTTGCTTCAACCTTTCTCCAAGCTTTCTTCACCTATCATTAATCAACCAAACACATCAAAGCTATGCTTAAAATCATGAGATATTCATTTTATCATAATATGTAACAATTATAGCATAAAACCTCATGAAATAGCATGAATTCATACATGGTTGATTCAATCAAAGGAAGCATGAAAATTTACCCAAATTAGCTTACTTGTAGCTCAAGAAAGTGCATAATTCAATTGAAAACAAAAGAAAAAGACTAGTGAAAATAGGCTAAGATGACTTGTCATCAACACACCTGTGTGTACGCACAAGAGGCTTCTCACGTACAACGTGATCTTTCTCACGTATAACGTGACAAACCCCAACATGCTTCAGGGAACCATTTGAACTCACGTATAATGCGAGATGTACCAAGTTGTACGTTAGGGCATAACATTACATGGTTACTTCATTCATTTAGCCCTAATGTATCACACTCCATTTGAGCCACTATCCAATCTTCATATCTACATGCATTCTTATGTTTAAGATCATTACTCTCACACCATATCCAAACCTAAGTTTAGCGTGCTGGTATTCATGCACACAAGATAAAGAGCCACACCTCACTCTCCTCATACTGCATCTCATGCATAAGTCCTTCATTCTATTTTATCTTATCTTATTTTCTTTTCTTGCATGTCATAATTGTTTTCCACAATAACAATCACTTGAGTTTGTTTGTGTGTGCAGCACTTGTGATTACTCAGGAATTCAGGAAACCTCTGCAAGCTCCATCATCAAGACTATTGCTATTATCAAGGTTGTATATGTGTTCATAGAGTAAGTTTGGTGTGCTATACCAAATTCATATTTTACTGGGTACTTGGCCTAGTTCACATAGATTGTATCACACTAAGTTTGGTATTCTCACACCAAGTTTGGTGTTGCCGCACTCACCATGCAAACACAGTAACAACCTCATTATCTTATTTTATTTTGGCTTCCCCTTCATTCTACTTTTATTTAGATTCTCTTAATTGAATAAGCCTATGGATTAATTGAATTATTTCACTTGATAATCCTTTTTCCACCACCGTTACTTTTTCTTCTCTTGATGCTTGAGGACAAGCAATCATTCTAAGTTTGGTGTTAGAGGCTATGCTCTACATAGCCTAAAAGGTGATGAAGAAAAAGATTATGAAGAGAAAGTCAATGAGAACTAAGGTTGTTTTCTTCCTTTTTAATAATAATATGCATGCATTTTAATTTTCTCTCTCTCTCTCCCCTCTCTCTCTCTCTCTTATAATGCATTTAATATTTCTAATTTTCAAGTACATATTTTGTCCATCATAACCCACAATAATAATTGTGCGTGCTCTTGAATGTTAGTAAAGAGTCATGTGCTTAGAAAGAAACAAAAAGAACAGGGAATGATCATAAAAGAGCATAACAAAGTGAGTTTAGAAAACTAAATTAACTAAGAATGTTCAACATGATCTGAGCCACAATGCTTGAGGTTTTAGTCTAGAGGACTATTATTAGATCCTTATACTTAACAAAACCTTGAAGAAGCAACAATATAAGAAATAATAAGTAAGAAGAAGGGATTATAAGAGAAACCAAAGGCTCTGAGAACCACTGACTAAGAAAATTGAAAGAAAAATAAGCTCAAAGAGCATCCTAGTCAAGTGCTTGTGGTACTTATGTATCAAGCTAAAAGCTTGAAGAACAAAGCATTTAGAAGTCACGGTTAGACTAGAGGTGCAAAGCACCCCCTAAAATGAGAAAGCCAAAGGCTCTGAGAACCAATGGTAGGGAAGAATGAAAAGACAAATAAGCTCAAAGAGCTCCCCAACTATGTGCTTGTGGTGTTTTTGTGTCGAGAAAAAGCTTGAGACAAAACACTTAGAGTCACGGCTAGGCTCAAGGTGCAAAGCACCCAATGAATTTAAATGGTAGAAAGAAAGTAAATAAGCTTGTTTCATGGTGATGATTCAAGGAAGGATTCCATAGTCTAATTTGAACAAAAGCCATGATTGATTATAATCAATTATGTTGAATTGTGCATAAGTGAAACAGTTAACCAAACTCATTTAGATTGCAATCCTTCACCCCAATTTTATAAGGTTAAGATATTTGGAATTAAGCCATGATTCTTCATTTGCTTGAGGACAAGCAAGATTTTATTTTTGGTGTTGTGATGCATGTGCATTTTTAGAGTTTTTCCTTCATAATTTCAACTGATTTAGTAAGAATTTCTGTTAAATAATCAATGAATTTGAGGTTAGAATGAATATTGATGACATGTCACCATGTCATATTTTTCTATGCTTTTTCAAATAAGAAATTGATAATTTATGCTTAAATATTGCATTCTTTTGTGCTTAAAAGGTATATTTCCTTGATCTTTTAATTTTATAAATCTTGTAGGAAATAAGGAGAAAAATAAGCAAAGAAGCACAAAATAAGAAAAAAAAAAGAGCTTTAGGGCACACTTTGAAGTTGGAGCACACTTTGGAGGCTTAGGCCACACTTTTAAAAGCGTGGCCCATGACTAAATCAAGGAAGAGAAGCGTAGCCCAAAGGAAGGAAAGCGTGGCTCAAAACAAGGAAGCAAGAGCCAAGCTCTTGCCAAGAGCTTTGAAGCTCTTGCCAAAGAGCTTTTTCGGGTATGCCTTGAAGAAAATCAAGAAGGAAAAGCTCAGTAATGCACTTACCAAGACTTGAACCCATGACCAAGGGGAGGGGCCATCGCTACTTCACAAGGAAAAACAAGCCAAAATTGGCTTGTTTTCACTCACCAAGGTTCGAACTAAGTCCCTCAAGGAAGCAAAGCTTTTGGGCGCTACCCTTGTGCCATGAAAAATGGGCAGCTCTTGCACTCCCCAAAGATCGAACTACGCACCTCAAGGAAGGGAGACATCAGGCGCTACTTGGTTGCAAGAAAATTAGCTCCACAAGTGCTTCACCCAAGGCTTGAACCAAGGACCTCAAGGACAAGTAAAGCTCTTGCCAAGAGCTTTCAAGCTCTTGCAAAGAGCTTTGTTCTCTTGTCACAAGGAACCGTGAGCAACACTTTGAAGGGAAAGAGAACCAAAGCTCTTGGCCAAAGCTCTTGCCAAGAGCCGAACCTTCCCCTGAGAGGTGCACCATGGGCTGAAAATTGAACTAAAAATCCAAATTAATTCATTTCTTCACCAAATTTTAGAGCCCACCCAAATTCTTAGATCCAATTTAGGAAGTGTATAAATAGGTGTTAGTTTGATTTAGAAAAGAACCTTTTTCTTGGACTTTTTACTTACTTTGGAATTTTCTTTTGCTTCTTGGAATTTCCATTTTTGTAATTTTGAGCTTTTACTTTGAATTTAGATCTAAGAGAATTGGGAAGGGGAATTGATCTCTCTTCTTCCTTGTTCTTGCTTGAGCACTCTTTTATTTTCTTGCTTTTGATCTTGGGTGAAGAATTGAAGAACTTCTGTTTCAATCTCACCTTGAGATCTCTTGTTTACTTCTTCTGCATAATTAAATTTTAAATTTCTGTTTACTGCATCTTCTTCTACTCTTCTGCAATTTACTTCTGCAACTTACTTTTCATTTCCTTTTACAATTGCTCTTGTTAGATCAAGAAAGGATTTGAGATCTAGACTTGTTTTCTAGTCTCTTCCACTCTTGAGATCTTCAACATCTTTTTAATTGCTGCAAATTAAGCATCACTTTCTGTTTTAATTTCTCAAGCATTTTTACTTTTCTGTTTACATCTACTTTACTTCAATTCACCTTCTACTCTTCTGTTTAATTGCAATTCACTTGTTCTCGTTTAAATTATGCAATCCCAATTTCCAACTCCTTTTATAATTCAAGCAATTTACATTTCTTACACTTTAAGATTCAGCCATTTACATTTCTTGCAATCTAAGTTTCTGCAATTTACATTACTTGTTCTTTAAGATTCAGCTTATTTACTTTCTTTGCTCTTTAATTTCCTGCAATTTACCCCTCTCCCTTTACATTTCAAGCAATTTAGTTTCTGTCAATTACAAACAACTCAACCAATACTTGATTCGCTTGACTAAATCAACCACTAAACTAAAATTGCTCAATCCTTCAATCCCTGTGGGATCGACCTCACTCATGTGAGTTATTATTACTTGATGCGACCCGGTACACTTGCCGGTGAGTTTTGTGTTGGATCATTTTCCACACATCAAGTTTTTGGCGCCGTTGCCGGGGATTGATTTAGATCAACAATGATTAAGTGGGTGAGAGGTCTAGATCAAGCATTTTTTTGTTTTTGTTCTCTGTTTTAAATTGATAACAAGGTGTTTGAGCTATTGCCTCACTAAGAATATCTTTCTCTGTGACATGAATTTCAAATTTCATTGATGTTTACAAAATACAAATGGAGTTCAACTCATCTTATGGTCAAACAAAATTTTATGGGATATCACCCACCATCACCAATCTCTAATGGTGGCTGGGAATATCACCAAGAGAATACACATTCTGAGCACTCCAATTCATGGAGATTTGCTTCAGAAACACAAGATGAGCAAGAGAATCATATGGGATACTCCCCACCACCACAAAATGATTCAAGTCATTATTCTAATGGTGGCTGGTGTAGAACCTATGCACAATTACTCAAGAGGGGGGGGTGAATTGAGTATAGCAACAACAATGAATCTTTTTGAGAAAGTTAAAGACAATATACAAAAGTGTTATTGTACTAGTATTTTTCCAAGAGCTTAACTCAATTGCTAAGCATTTATAAGGAGCTTTTACTTTCCAATAGACACCAACTCAAATAAATTGATCAAGCTTTTCACCAATCGGACTTAAGCTATTCCTTAAGTACTTACGAAGCTACTTTTCGATCACAATTTATTTGCTCAAAGGTAAAAGACAATAATATTGAAGAGATGAGTTTGGAGAGATGCAAACGCTATTTAGAGTGGTTCGGCACAATCCTTGTCCTACGTCCACTTTCTTTCTCAATCGCTATTGAGAAGTTCCACTATTGCCAAGCTTCAAGGTGCTCGCGCAAAACCTTTTACAATCCGAGTCCTTAGTTTCTAACACCTCACGGTATATGATCACCACTCGTATACTAACCCACTCCACTTAGAGATTCCTTCTCTAAGATTTGCCTTGAGTACTTAGTATACTTCTTTGGTATCCTCACCGACTATAGTGTTTATAACTCTTGACTCAACCTTGGAGATCACACTCCAATTTACAAAGTGTTACAAGAAAACAATTCTCAAAGAATTGTTGAGATGAAATGAGTACTCTCTAGAAGAGTGTATGATTACAAGTTTAGCACTATTGAACCAATTGATATTGCTCTCTCAAATTGTGTATTATAACACCTTAAAAATGTGTAGAATGAAAGAATATGAACAAGATAGTTTGCAAATACTCACATGTATGAAATAAGGCTTCAATCCATCTATTTATAGACTTCCCAAACCTTAGAAACGTTGGGGAGTTAATGGGATGGAGCCGTTTTGTTAAAACTAGCCGTTTTTTATGTTTTTGAATCATTTGCATCGATGCATAACACTTTGCATCGATGCAAATGTGTCTTTGAAGCTGAAATTTGAATTTTCAGCTAGGTTGCATCGATGCAAACATCTTTGCATCGATGCAACAAGTCGTTGCATGCTTTGCATCGATGCAAGATGAGTGTGCATCGATGCAAACCTTAAAGAATGGCTTAAAATCACTTCAAAATACTTAGGATTGATCTCAAACTTGTTGGAGTCAATTCCTATGCTTTTGTACCTTTGAAAACAAGTTTTTAAACCATTTGGCTAGCATCGAATTGCAAGATGTGCATCAAAACATTTTGTGAGTGTGTGTTGAGAGATTTAGCAATTGGTTCTTAATAAGAAGTTACCTAAGTTCTAAGACACTATACTTGTTTTCAAATGTTGTGGACTTGAGTTTCTTGTTGTTGTTGTGTTGCTTTCAACTCTTCATTCCTCAACGTTGAATGTTGGTTGATCTTTCAATATGCTTGTTCATTCAAGTTGTTTGTTGGTTTGTCTTTCATGTCGTTTGTTGGTTTGTCATTCATCAAAACCTACGAATACAAACTTCGCATACAAGCAACATGATTTACAATTTCCCCCTTTTTGATAATGACAAACCAATTTTGAGGATATGCATTTATAAATGATTTTGAAAGCAACAATAATGCACTTTGTTTTATAGAAAGCTTTGGAGAAGACTTCACAAAAAAATTTTGCAAGAGTTCCCCCTAAATATGTGTATTTGTTCCCTTAAAGAGCGTTTATCAAAGAAAACGATTTAGATATCAAAGTTTTTGCTTAGCGGAAGTCTTTTTGAAAACATTGTTTCGCAAACTTATTTCTTCTTTTCAAATCCTCAAACTTCTTCTTTTTCAAAAGTTCAAAATTTCAAATATCCTCAAACTTCTCTTCCCCCTTTTGACATTATCAAAAAGAAAGGAGTTTGAAATGTGTCATAGAAGCATGCATAAAACAATGAATTTTTTTTTTTAAGTTCAATTTCTCTATTAATTTCAAGGATGAGATATTCCCCCTTTCAAAAAGAATTTGATTTTCTCTTTTTATATATATATAAAAAGCATGCATAATTCCCCCTAAATAAGTGAAATATATTAAAGCATGCACATTAACTTAAAATAGGGGTACCAAGCCTATTTTGAGTTATTCACCAAATAAGCATACAAGCATTAATCATTAAACAAAATTATGAAGAAAATATCAAAGTATTTAAACCATAAAAGAAATCCTTAGCTTACTAGGAGTTAGTTTAACAATTCATATAATCAAATAAACTTTAATTTGTTGATTCTCCATTGTTTATAATCTTCAAATTCTTCAATCTACCTCAAGATTAATCACTCATTCATCAACTCATAAACCTACAAAACAATGGCTAATTGGATATCTCCAATGCTTAAGTTAGTAAGAGATACAAAAATAGCAATATAAATACAATGAATTCAAACACATCATATTAGATTAGAATCCAAGATACCAAGTTCATTTCGGATGTTAAAAAAACTTTCTTTACATAAAGGTTTAGTGAAGATGTCCGCTAGTTGTTTACTAGTTTCGACAAATTCAATAACCACATCACCCTTTTCAACATGGTCTCTTATGAAGTGATGTCTAATCTCAATATGCTTGGTTCTTGAATGTTGAACCGGATTCTTGGTTAAATTTATTGCACTAGTATTATCACATTTGATAGGAATGTGATCAAGCATGAGTCCATAGTCCACAAGTTGTTGTTTCATCCATAAAATTTGGGCGCAACAACTACCGGCGGCTACATACTCGGCTTCGGCGGTAGATAAGGCTACACTTACTTGTTTCTTACTATGCCATGAAACAAGAGAGTTTCCTAGCAGGTGACAAGTGCCGCTAGTGCTTTTCCTATCCAATTTGCAACCGGCAAAATCGGAATCGGAATAACCAATCAAATCACAAGTGGATCCTTTCGGATACCACAATCCAACATTTAATGTTCCTAGGAGATACTTCATAATTCTTTTCACCGCACTTAAGTGAGATTCCTTAGGATTAGTTTGGTATCTCGCACACATGCATACACTAAACATGATATCTGGCCTACTTGCCGTTAGATAAAGCAATGATCCTATCATGCCTCTATACTTCTTTACATCTATGTTTTTACCTTGGTCATCTTTGTCAAGGTAGCAAGTAGTGCTCATTGGTGTGTCCATTGCCTTAGCATTGTCCATTCCAAATCTTTTGAGCAATTCCTTGCAATATTTGGTTTGGCCAACGAAAGTTCCTTCTTTTCCTTGTTTGATTTGAAGACCAAGGAAGAAGTTGAGTTCGCCCATCATGGACATTTCAAATTCACTTTGCATGAGGTTTGAGAAAAACTTGCAAAATGATTCGTTAGTTGAACCAAATATTATGTCATCGACGTAAACTTGTACCAAAAGGATATTTTTGTTTTCAATCATGATAAATAAAGTTGTATCAACCTTCCCTCTTCTAAAACCCTTTTCTATTAAAAACTTGCTCAAACGTTCATACCAAGCTCTTGGAGCTTGTTTAAGACCATAAACAGCTTTCTTGAGTTTAAAAACATGATTAGGATTTTCATAATCCTCAAAACCGGGAGGTTGTTCAACATATACTTCTTCTTGAATGAAACCATTAAGAAAGGCACTCTTAACATCCATTTGATAAAGTTTGAAGTTATAAGAGGATGCAAAAGCAAGTAACATCCTAATAGCTTCTAATCTAGCTACGGGAGCATAAGTTTCGTCATAATCAATGCCTTCCTCTTGATTATAACCTTTAGCTACCAATCTAGCTTTGTTTCTAACAATTGTACCATTTTCATCGAGTTTATTTCTAAAAACCCATTTTGTTCCTACAATTGTTTGATTACTTGGTTTAGGCACCAATTCCCAAACGTCATTTCGTTTGAATTGGTTAAGCTCCTCTTGCATTGCCATAGCCCAATGTTCATCATCAATTGCGGACTCAATGGTAGATGGTTCAATTTGAGAAACAAAAGCACTATATGTGAATAAATTTCTAAAAGTAGATCGAGTTGTTACCCCTTTCGAAACATTACCAATGACGTTGTCTAGAGGATGATCCTTTGAAGTACGCCAGTCCTTTGGAAGTGTATTTATTTGTGCTTGTGATGGTTCTATTTCTTCAACTTTAACACTATCCTTTGTTGTAGAGGCTTTATTTAAATCTTTTTCTTTGTCTTCACCATTCAAATTTAGTGAATCAAAGTTTTCTACATTTTCATCAAAATCAACTTTTCCAACGCCGATTACTTTGCCGGTGTTGTTGTCTCCATAGATCACGTTTCCTCCGTTTGTAGGCTCTATTGCGGTGAACTTTGATTCATCGCCGGTCATGTGTTTGGAGCATCCACTATCAACATACCAATTTGTATCCTTAGCTCCAACACGTACCTTCAAAACAATTAAAATTGGGATTTAGGTACCCAAGTGAATTTGGGTCCTTGATGGTTAGTATGAGCATAATGCCCATAAGGTGCCCATCTCGTATCTTGACTACGAAAGTTTATATGTTTAATTCTAGTAAAGCATACGGGTGCTATATGACCTACTTTATTGCAATAATGACATATGACATTTGGATTATGCATCCTATGCATGTTTCTAAATGGTTGCCTAGGTTGTTTCCTAAATGCAACATCTTTTGATCTATATGCATTGTGATTATAATTTCTAAATGAAGCATGTTGAGGAGGATGTTTAAAGGCTTCATTCCTTTTAGGCATGCTTGCCTTTTGGGCTTGCGGTTGCCTAATAGGAGTTTTAGTATTTTTAAATTTTCCTTTTTCAAAACCTAAACCTTCCTTATTATGAACATGCTTTTGGTTTTTCAACATTTTATCTAAGTTCTTTGAAGATTCATTGAACTTAGCTAAAGTGTTCTTAAGATTTGTAATTTCATTTTCATGCATTTTACAAGATTTGTATGGATCACTACTTGTGCTACACTTATCTTTTCCAAGATTGATATTCTCATTTTTCAACATCTCATTTTGTTTTAAAAGATCCATATTCTTTTTCTTTAGGAGAGAATAATCTTGGGTAAGTTTTGTGTACACCTCAAGTAAGGCATCATATTCATCTTGTAAATTAAAAGAAGTGGTGTTGTCATTACTAACCTTTTCTTCGCTTGCCATTAAGCAAAGATTTGCAACCTCGTCGTCATCAGAGTCGGATTCATCCTCGTTCTCCCATGATATGTATGCTTTCTCCTTCTTCTTAAATTTCTTGTTTTTGTCCTCCTTTTGAAGTTTTGAACAATTGGGTTTAATGTGTCCAACTTCTCCACACTCATAGCATTTTGGTACCTTTGTTTTGCTCTTGAAGTTTTTCTTCATTGCAAACTTATTGAATCTTTTTAATAAGAGTGCAAATTCTTCATCTCCTTCTTCTTCATTATCATCACTCTCTTCTTGTAGTGATGTTGTTTTAAGGGCGATACTTTTCTTCTTGCTTTCTTCACCTTTTTGTCTATTTAGCATAGTCATTTCATAGGTGAGAAGATTACCTCGTAGTTGATCAAATGTAAGTTGATCATAGAGCCTTCCTTCCACAATGGCGTTCACTTTGGAGTTCCATTTTGGTGTAAGGCTTGTAAGCACCTTGGTCACAATTTGTTTATCATTGTATTTTGTGCCAAGCATGCTTAGGTTGTTGAAGATCTTGGAGAGTCTTTCAAGAGCTTCTTCAATGCTCTCTTCATCTTTCATTTTAAAATTTTCCCATTCATGAACCAACATAAATACCTTTGATTCTTTAACGTGGTCGGTTCCTTCGTAAGTGATTTGGAGTTTATCCCAAATCTCTTTAGCGGTTTCACATGTAGAGATCTTCATATAATCATGCTCGTTAAGTGCACAATGAATGAAGTTGATGGCTTTATCATTCATTGCCACTTTCTTCCAATCATCGTCACTATATTCATTTTCTCCTTTCGGTACTTGCTTTAAGACGGAGACTTCTCCTTCTTTAGCGCTTGTTGTCTTTGTTGGAATGTGATTTCCATTCTCAATCACTTTCCAAATTCTCACATCTTGAGAACGGATCCAAATTCTCATCTTATTTTTCCAATAAGAGTAATTTGTTCCGCTAAAAAGAGGAGGTCTAGCGGTTGAGTTACCTTCACTAGTGTTGTTGTTGTTAAAGCTTGTGCTTGCCATGATCTTTTCCCTTAAACGGTTAAGTCTTTCAAAGGGTTAAGCTCTGATGCCACTTGTAGAACCTATGCACAATTACTCAAGAGGGGGGGGTGAATTGAGTATAGCAACAACAATGAATCTTTTTGAGAAAGTTAAAGACAATATACAAAAGTGTTATTATACTAGTATTTTTCCAAGAGCTTAACTCAATTGCTAAGCATTTATAAGGAGCTTTTACATTCCAATAGACACCAACTCAAATAAATTGATCAAGCTTTTCACCAATCGGACTTAAGCTATTCCTTAAGTACTTACGAAGCTACTTTTCGATCACAATTTATTTGCTCAAAGGTAAAAGACAATAATATTGAAGAGATGAGTTTGGAGAGATGCAAACGCTATTTAGAGTGGTTCGGCACAATCCTTGTCCTACGTCCACTTTCTTTCTCAATCGCTATTGAGAAGTTCCACTATTGCCAAGCTTCAAGGTGCTCGCGCAAAACCTTTTACAATCCAAGTCCTTAGTTTCTAACACCTCACGGTATATGATCACCACTCGTATACTAACCCACTCCACTTAGAGATTCCTTCTCTAAGATTTGCCTTGAGTACTTAGTATACTTCTTTGGTATCCTCACCGACTATAGTGTTTATAACTCTTGACTCAACCTTGGAGATCACACTCCAATTTACAAAGTGTTACAAGAAAACAATTCTCAAAGAATTGTTGAGATGAAATGAGTACTCTCTAGAAGAGTGTATGATTACAAGTTTAGCACTATTGAACCAATTGATATTGCTCTCTCAAATTGTGTATTATAACACCTTAAAAATGTGTAGAATGAAAGAATATGAACAAGATAGTTTGCAAATACTCACATGTATGAAATAAGGCTTCAATCCATCTATTTATAGACTTCCCAAACCTTAGAAACGTTGAGGAGTTAATGGGATGGAGCCGTTTTGTTAAAACTAGCCGTTTTTTATGTTTTTGAATCATTTGCATCGATGCATAACACTTTGCATCGATGCAAATGTGTCTTTGAAGCTGAAATTTGAATTTTCAGCTAGGTTGCATCGATGCAAACATCTTTGCATCGATGCAACAAGTCGTTGCATGCTTTGCATCGATGCAAGATGAGTGTGCATCGATGCAAACCTTAAAGAATGGCTTAAAATCACTTCAAAATACTTAGGATTGATCTCAAACTTGTTGGAGTCAATTCCTATGCTTTTGTACCTTTGAAAACAAGTTTTTAAACCATTTGGCTAGCATCGAATTGCAAGATGTGCATCAAAACATTTTGTGAGTGTGTGTTGAGAGATTTCGCAATTGGTTCTTAATAAGAAGTTACCTAAGTTCTAAGACACTATACTTGTCTTCAAATGTTGTGGACTTGAGTTTCTTGTTGTTGTTGTGTTGCTTTCAACTCTTCATTCCTCAACGTTGAATGTTGGTTGATCTTTCAATATGCTTGTTCATTCAAGTTGTTTGTTGGTTTGTCTTTCATGTCGTTTGTTGGTTTGTCATTCATCAAAACCTACGAATACAAACTTCGCATACAAGCAACATGAAAGAAAGCCAATGCCAAGCCATTGAAATACACAGAAAACTCGTGGAAAGATACACACAATCCCAATCCTTGAAAGAAATCATCTTCAAGAAGATGAATGGGCCCTTAGAGCAAACAAGGGGGAACTTAGAACCATCAAATAGTGAGGATGAAGACCAATTTGTGAGTGAGGAAGTGGAAAAACAAGAACAAAAGGTCCCTATTGCAAGTGAAATTGCAATAAAGGATGAGGGACATGAGCCAATGATTTTACAATCACAAAAGCCACTTGAGATGACAAGGGAACATGAAGACTCACAACTCTCACAAACTTTCCTGACCCAAAAACTCTCAACAATTGAATCTGTGATTGAAAAATATGAAGAGGAGATGAAGAAATGTTGGGAAGATCAACAAACCTCCTCAATGAAAAAGCTATTAAGTCAAATGTTGGGAGCAAAGAAAGGAGTGGAGGAGCAAGAAAGTGAGGAAGTCATTCCAGAAAATGTACACTCAAGTGAGGCAGAGAAGTACATGAAGGAAGAGTTCATGGAACCATCAATTCAAAAGGCTCTAGATGAATACAAAACTCCAATAATCACACAGCAACTAAGTTTTGAATTCAAAGGAGTGAAGGCAACTAGCAAGAGTACCAATCCTGTCCCTGATCCAGCAAGGAAGATCAATCAAGCCATTTGCAAAAGGAAGCTTGCTGAGAAAAGGTCAAGACAAGGGACAGTAGCTGAATCTTCTCCCCAATTTAGGTCATTCCTCTTAACAAACTGGAAGAAGAGGAAGAAAGTGAAGAACAGGTAGACCGTAGGTACACTTCTTTCTTTGCTTTGTTTAAATTCAATAAATTGGCATATGGTTACATTCTAAGTTTGGTGTTGCCTTGCAACAAATTGTTTTCAATATTTTTGGATGATTGCATCAAATTAAAAATGAAAGAGACACACCAAGATTCTAAGTTTGGTGTGCCACTTATTTTCTATGCAATTCATTCAGCAACACCACTTGTATGCATAATCATATTGCGCTTTGCAGTGTCATTTTTCTTCTTAGTTGGATAATTTAGTTTCTCTCTTTGTTTTATTCATTTACTTGTTTTTAGTGCTTTCTTTTATTAACTGTTTTTGTTAATACATCACCAAGAGATCCTTATTCATGACATATTCTTGGCTTGGTGATTGTACTTAACATATAACAGTTTCTTTTGTTTAGTTTTAATTCAAATAAAATGGACATGTGACTGCATTCTAAGTTTGGTGTTGCTATGCAACAAAATTTGCTTCCAATCTTTACTGGATACTTGCATTAATTCCAAGTGAAAGTGTCACACTAAGTTTGGTGTGCCACTTATCTTTTATGCAATGTATTGTGCTCACCTTCTTAAGTTTGCAATCACAATGTCTCTGTCCTTTGTGCCTTGACTATTATCTTTAATTTTTCTTACTTGAAACACATGTACTACTAACATTTCATTATGTGAGACACTCATGATCCATCTTAGCCCCATAGCCATTGTTCTAATTGTTGCTTGAGCATGAGCAAGCATTCTGAGTTTGTCAAGGGAAAGAGGAAGAATAGAGGAAAAAGGACAACAATAATGAAGATGAACTACAAGGTTGTAGAGTTCCTTTTCTTCTCATTTGTTTCCAGCACTTAAATTGCATGATTGTCTTCATCTTTTCTGTTTACATGTGTGTATGAATAAAGCATAGCTTGAATCTTGATTTGTAACATGTTGCTGTGCCATTATGACTACCAACTTGATTTTTGTGAGTTCAAAAGCAATAAATCATCATGATCATAAACAAACAAGGAATTAAAGAAGAATTTAGCATGTGCATACAAGTATTGGAAAGCTAGTATGTTTGATTGTTGCTCAATTGCATTAGATTTTATTTAATTGAAATTTTCATCTAGGACATTTTGTGAAATCTTTTGAAATCATGAAAACCTTGAAAAAAAAAGCAAAAAAGGGCAAGAAAAGAAAAAGGGAAAGAATGAGAAGGCTGAAGGCTCTGAGTACCAATGGCAATTTATTTGTTAAGTACTTGTGGTGCTTATGTATCAAGTGGTAATACTTGAAAACAAAGCATTTAGAATCGTAGCTTTGTTATCAACTCATGGGGTAAAGCACCCAAAAGGAGAAGCTAATAATGAAATCAAAAGCTTGTTTCAAGGAAAAATTATAAGGAAAAGATTTCATAAATTGAGCTAGATAGAAGCATCAATCATTTACATTTCTTTGTGATTGTAGCATGCATTGAAAACTAGCTTACCATGAACATTAAATTGCTATTCTTCTTACCTTGGATTGTCAATCTTAATTGCATGATTCTTTTCTTGCTTGGGGACAAGCAAGGTTTAAGTTTGGTGTTGTGATGACATGTCACCATGTCATGTTTTTCTTTGCTTTTTCATATAAGAAATTGATAATTTGTGCTTAAATATTGCATTCTTTTGTGCTTAAAAGGTATATTTCCTTGATCTTTTAATTTTATAAATCTTGTAGGAAATAAGGAGAAAAATAAGCAAAGAAGCACAAAATAAGAAAAAAAAGAGCTTTGGGGTACACTTTGAAGTTGGAGCACACTTTGGAGGCTTAGGCCATGCTTTTAAAAGCGTGGCCCATGACCAAATCAAGGAAGAGAAACGTGGCCCAAAAGAAGGAAAGCGTGGCTCAAAACAAGGAAGCAAGAGCCAAGCTCTTGCCAAGAGCTTTGAAGCTCTTGCCAAAGAGCTTTTTCGGGCATGCCTTGAAGAAAATCAAGAAAGAAAAGCTCACTAATGCACTCACCAAGACTTGAACCCATGACCAAGGGGAGGGGGCCAGCGCTACTTCACAAGGAAAAACAAGCCAAAATTGGCTTGTTTTCACTCACCAAGGTTCGAACTAAGTCCCTCAAGGAAGCAAAGCTTTTGGGCGCTACTCTTGTGCCATGAAAAATGGGCAGCTCTTGCACTCCCCAATGATCGAACTAGGCACCTCAAGGAAGGGAGACATCAGGCGCTACTTGGTTGCAAGAAAATTAGCTCCACAAGTGCTTCACCCAAGGTTTGAACCAAGGACCTCAAGGACAAGTAAAGCTCTTGCCAAGAGCTTTCAAACTCCTGCAAAGAGCTTTGTTCTCTTGTCACAAGGAACCGTGCGCAACACTTTGGAAGGAAAGGGAACCAAAGCTCTTGGCCAAAGCTCTTGCCAAGAGCCGAACCTTTCCCTGGGAGGTGCACCATGGGCTGAAAATTGAACTAAAAATCCAAATTAATTCATTTCTTCACCAAATTTTAGAGCCCACCCAAATTCTTAGATCC
The DNA here is from genome assembly GCF_059453495.1 of Arachis ipaensis. Lineage (NCBI taxonomy): Eukaryota > Viridiplantae > Streptophyta > Magnoliopsida > Fabales > Fabaceae > Arachis > Arachis ipaensis. The sequence goes on along the minus strand of NC_142439.1, from coordinate 65,638,573 downwards.
AATTTAGGAAGTGTATAAATAGGTGTTAGTTTGATTTAGAAAAGAACCTTTTTCTTGGACTTTTTACTTACTTTGGAATTTTCTTTTGCTTCTTGGAATTTCCATTTTTGTAATTTTGAGCTTTTACTTTGAATTTAGATCTAAGAGAATTGGGAAGGGGAATTGATCTCTCTTCTTCCTTGTTCTTGCTTGAGCACTCTTTTATTTTCTTGCTTTTAATCTTGGGTGAAGAATTGAAGAACTTCTGTTTCAATCTCACCTTGAGATCTCTTGTTTACTTCTTCTGCATAATTGAATTTCAAATTTCTGTTTACTGCATCTTCTTCTACTCTTCTGCAATTTACTTCTGCAACTCACTTTTCATTTCCTTTTGCAATTGCTCTTGTTGGATCAAGGAAGGATTTGATATCTAGACTTGTTTTCTAGTCTCTTCCACTCCTGAGATCTTCAACATCTTTTTAATTGCTGCAAATTAAGCATCACTTTCTGTTTTAATTTCTCAAGCATTTTTACTTTTCTGTTTAGATCTACTTTACTTCAATTCACCTTCTACTCTTCTGTTTAATTGCAATTCACTTGTTCTCGTTTAAATTCTGCAATCCCAATTCCCAACTCCTTTTATAATTCAAGCAATTTATATTTCTTGCACTTTAAGATTCAGCCATTTACATTTCTTGCAATCTAAGTTTCTGCAATTTACATTACTTGTTCTTTAAGATTCAGCTTATTTACTTTCTTTGCTCTTTAATTTCCTGCAATTTACCCCTCTCCCTTTACATTTCAAGCAATTTAGTTTCTGTCAATTACAAACAACTCAACCAATACTTGATTCGCTTGACTAAATCAACCACTAAACTAAAATTCCTCAATCCTTCAATCCCTGTGGGATCGACCTCACTCATGTGAGTTATTATTACTTGATGCGATCCGGTATACTTGCCGGTGAGTTTTGTGTTGGATCGTTTTCCACACATCAAATATTACTTTGATTAGTTGAATTTGATTGATTACAAGAAGCTTTAGAAGGAAATCACAAACAACAGAATAGAAAGTGGAAACAGAAAGCTACTCAGAACAAAAGGATCATGTGAACAGAAAGCTCCTGGAAAGAAAAAGGAAGCCTTGGCGTTGTACGTGAACAATATGGCATACTATGTGAAGGAAGAAAAAAAGGACTTATATGTGCGCATGCACAAATAACAATCATTAACAATCCACGTAGTATGTAGACAATTCCACGTACTACGCAGAAGATGTGCATATGCACACAGACGTGCGTACGCACAAACATAGGAGATTTTAGTGAGTGTGCGTACGCACACATGTGTGCATATGCACAAATTGGTTTTCACGTAGTACGTGGAATTTCCCATGTACGACGCTAGGGCAAGAAACAAGCCAAACTGAAAGATATTGGCTCACGTACAACGTAGCCTACTTCACATTGTCGTGAGCCTACATATGATATTCCAGGACCAAATTCTCATTCCACGTATAACGTGGAACAAGCCACGCACTACGTAGGCCTTGCATTTTCTTTTAGAATCTCAAATCAAGACCTTCTGTCCTTCAAATTCTCAACTATTCGAAGGATCAATAAAAAGCCTATTAATGACGACAGTTATTAAAGATCACAAGGAATCAAGGAAGAGATTTTCTCATTGGAAAATAATTAGGAAAAGGTTTCACTCTATTTTGATTTTCAATTTGATTCAAAAGATTGAATTTTGATTTTCTATCTTTTAGTGTTAGTATATAAGGGAAGAGGGTTCTGACCTTTTCCCTTCTTTGGCACTTTAGAGTTTTATTTTCTTAAGGATTTCAAGAACAAGCATGAGTTTCTTATTCTCCTCGGTTAAAGTTTAGAGCTCTGTTAATTTTATGGATTAATGCAATAACTTTTTTATTTCTAATTAATGCAAGTGATTCCTCTTTAAGAAACAATTTTTCGTTCTTCATCTGAAAGGGTTTGAATACGTTGGGAAACAATTCTTCTCTAACTTGAATTTTTTTAATCTCTTGGAAAATTGAGTAATTTAATTAAGCTTGAAAATTGCTTCTCATAATTTGTAAGTTTTAAAACTGGATTGATAAGTATCATAAAATCAACTAGGTTAATTTCTTATGAATTGTGTGGTTTTATAAATCAGTGGACGTTCTTCAACTATTTTCTTGATTAAGTGACTAAGGGATTAGCGTTTAATTAGGTTAAAGAGAATTTGAATCACCAAGATATTGGGGTTTAATTACTAATGATTTGCCATAAAAGAATCATTGCATGATTATCATAGAAAGTGAAAAGTGTTGATTTAGACAACTAACATCTTTGAAACCTTAGCTTTCTCAATTATACATTACTTCATACTAACTGTTTTGTTCTCTGGTTACTCCGTTTAATTGTTGTTTATGTTCAAAAGCTTTCAAAACTCAATTTGCTAGTCTGACTAGATTAATCGATTGATTTTGCTTGATTAATCCGTTAATTCTCGTGGGATCGACCCTCACTCACCTGAGGTTATTACTTGATTCGACCCAGTGCACTTGGCGGTGTTTAGTGGATTGCGAAATCCTCCATCATGATACATGTGAGAAGAGTGTTGTGAGGTCTTTATTATTCTTTTTACAAGTTTCCAAATCAGAATCAATAGGGATTTAGGATGATAATAGTGATGATGAAGGAATCTCATATGAGAGAAATATTTTCAAGATGCAATACCTTATTTTTAGAGGAAGGAATGATGCTGAAACTTACTTCGAGTTTTGGAATAAAAAGTAGAGTTGATTTTTACATGTTCTAACCTTTCAGAGAAAAATGTTAGATTACTATAAGCTAAATTTTCAGATGATACACATATTTAGTAGAATGAATTAGATAAATCTAAAAGAAGGTATGCAAAAAGACAAATTTGCACTTGGGAGAAGATGAAAATCATAAGGAACTAGTTTGTGTCATTATCATACCATATTAGGAATTTCTTGAAAAGTTTCATAAGTTGAAACAAGGATTAAAATCTATGATGGAGTATGACACAGAGTTGTTGAATTTGATGACCAAGGCTAAATTGAAAAGGTGATACATGCTCAAGAGGGCAATTTCGGCATTCTAGAAAGAAGGTGCAGAAGATAAATTTGGCATGATCAAGGAATTGAATGCTTGAAGAATTACACTATGCTAGTCTTGGACATCAAGGAGACTAAAAGTTCGTCTCAAAAATAGTAGTGTTGAAATGACAACACTTATGTAGGCCTATTAGGCTAAGTGAGGACAGCAAGAAGGCCAAGAATTCCTTTCAAGTTCATTAGGAGGAAAATTCAAATGTATTTAATCATAATTAAATTTAATTTGCTTTTAGAGTTTGTCAAAAGATTTGATTTGGTTTTAATTTGATTTGTTTAGTAGTATTTTTATGTTTAATATTTAAATCAAATCTAATCAAATAAGATCATATATAATTTAAATTAGTTAGAGTTAATTTTAGAGTCATATCTTTTATTTAATGTAAGAATTTATTGCTTTATTATAGAAAGATTTGGCCTATTTTTAGATTGATCAATTAGGAATTTATTTAAACAAGTTTGTAAGATATTTTTATACAATTGTTTTATGAATAAATTTTATGGGTGGTATTATGCACGTTCTTTATGTGTATTCAGGTGAGATGAGTGATTTACTTTTCTTGTTGCATGAAAAAGATTTGAAGGATCCAGCCTAAGATAATTCTTAGTGTTATTTCTTTCAATTTCAACCATTTAATTTAGGTTGTCAAAAACAGGTTATTTGAACATCTAGTAGCAAAAAACCCTTATTGTGTGACTTTAAGTTGCTAAGAACATGTATCTTAAAGGTCTAATAGAAAAACGTTTATCTCTTTTTTTTGTTCTACTGTGTCTTTTATTTATACGCATTTTTATTTTCTTATCAGGATGGCTAATACTAATATTTTCCTCTAAGCATCATCCCCTCAAACCATCTTCCATCCATAGAAATGTCTAATCTCTATCAAATGAGACAAAATAGAAAATAAGAAATCAAGTCTTGAGCAATTGGACAAAAAAGAAGAAAATGGAAGAAAAAAAAGTAAATAATTTACCTGAATTGTATCAGAAAATTACCCATCCCAATTGCAGCTTGTGTTGCCATAATACTTATCTCTACCATTCACTTAGTAAAAAGAGGGTGTTTATTTTTGTATCAAATATTTGGTCATAATGAAAATAAATATGAGAGAATACTATCTCATCAATGAATAGCTTAAGACAAACATATACAAGATTTTTGGAGCGGCACTTGTTAAAGAAATTGAATTGTTGGCAAAAAATAAAAAAAAGAAAATTGAATTATTTTATTATACATGAAACTTTTTTGTGCTTAGATCGAAACCCTGTTTTTAATTTGTATAACAAAAATGTTTAACAAATCATTAAATATATAGTTTGTGTCAAGTCCAGTTATACGGTACAAATTCACTTATACAGATCAAAGGATATGTTGACAAGTGGCAAGCTGTTAGATTGAGGGAGCAGGCTTGGCAGAGCTTTGCAGGCTTTTCTGGTATGCTAGTTGGAGGGAGAAGCCGGCTAACGGAATCATTGAATAATGGGCCTAACTTTTTTTTGTTTAGGGTTTAATGAAAGGGCCAATTTGAGAGATCACCAATTGGATTGACATAGCTGGGCTGGGCCGGTGCTGTTTGTGTTTTGTTTTTGGTCATGATGGATGGACTCGTTGAAGTTGTAGGGCCAAATACGTCTTCCAGGTTGCTCATAGGTGTGACCAAACACTGCAGCTATGGAGTCGCTTTGAACGGCATCGGGTCTTGGCATCGGAGGGGAAGATCAATCGGCGAAAAGAACCTATGATGGTTGAGTGGCGGCAGTGACAGGAACAAGCACCTTTGGGCGGCATCTTCATTGTGGGAGGCCTATCAGGCGGCATTGGGCCGCGTGTGTTGGAGTTTAAGAAAACTCATACGAGAAATTGACCAACCTGAAGTATGTGCTTTGACTAATATCTTTCTCTTAATATCCTACTTTAGTCTATTGGATATTACTTTATGATAATCTTATGGAGCAATTGTCAGAAACATAGAGTCATAAACTCCTACCATAAGGAATTTGTTGCTTCTAGTGGTTATGCATGTAAACTAGATGCCCAATACGTATGGAATTGGATGACTTAAATGTGCCAGGTAGATTTCATTAGTTCAAAAAAATTGTATATATCATGCTGAGAAATTCTGAGAGACTAGTACTGTATCATTAATTGTTGAGATCTTGTTCTGTGCTGTTGCCTATCTAGTGAGCAAAGACTCTGGTGTTATTGCTATTGTTATGAATCTTACTCTGTTCAATTGGTAGATATCTCACAATTACACATGGATATGAAAAAAATTCACCATTATCTCTCCACCTGGCATTTATTTATTTATTTTTAGCAGGATATATAGTTTCAATAGTGCCGTATATAACTGATATGTTGGATCTAACACACTTTTTTCTGCAGCAATTTCTGAAAAATATACTTAAAAATATGTGTGTCTACAATAACAAAGGAACTAATCAAGGCACTTATGAACTGAAGCCAGAATACAGAAAAGGCGGGGATTAAGCAGCCTTATGTTATGTTTATCAATTTGTTAACTCTCTTCAACCAAATATAGGTTACTCATTCCCGTTTGTCCATTCATTTTGGAGTTACAAAATGGAGCCAGTGTGCTTCTTGTTTGTGCAATTTTTTAAACATGAATTGCCTTTCAATGAACTATCATAAGGTTTGAGATTTGAGTAAATCCTAATAAATATTTTCTTTCTCTTCTTTATGAATTATGTTCTACAATATGCAATCTTAACCCTAGTCTAGAATATGCTATTCTCTGTCCACTAAAGCAACATTTACATTCTATAGGTACATTATTTAGGTAGAAACACAGATGAAATTCTAATGCATTACGTCTTGACTCTGAGACTCAGCATTGCAATCTTTTCGATAAGGACTGTACTTGATTATACAAGTTTTGGGGTCTAATCTTAATTATGAAGCTGTGTTAAAACTTAAGAAACCATTTTATTCCAAGCAACTCTACTTTCTCAAAACTGGATTGCGTGGTTGTCTTGATTAAAATATAGATGCAAATTTTCTTTTAAATATTATAATTTTTCACGAATCAGCGGGATGAAATATTTTCCAAAAACCATGTAACATAGTACACGATTGATTTATTTTTCAAAAAACAGAATACCTAATATGCTAGGTTACGGATAACAAAACAACCAAGGAGAGCAAAAGCTTGGATGCATGAGAAAGTTACTATTGATATGGGTATAACAAATACAACGAAACTTTTTATTCTATATGTCGGTTAAGTACGTATGTGAGTTGATTATATTTATCAGACAGAAGAAAGAAAAAACTTTATGATTCACAAATATCATTGTCCAATGGAAAATGCACATAAAAATGTTACATGACTACACAAAAATGTTGTAACTAATGTACCCCCTCCGAAAATGTCATTGTAATAATTTCATATTGACTGAACTGATCCCAATTTACAAAAGCTGAGGAATTATACATTTTCTGCAGCATCTCTCTTTTGTGACTCCAGCAATGTGCGCATCAACCAACCTCTCTTCCAGTGCTCGGGCTCCCCTTTCTCTGCAACAACAGGATTAGTTAGAAAGGAATGTTTAAGAAGAACTATTACTAAACAAGGTAAATATACGAATGATTTAGTTGAAGAAACCAATAAAACTGGCAAAAGTGAAAAATAACTGATGAGGACCTGCTCCTATTTATTGTTTATTTATTTTATTATTTTCCAGCATGTCTCGCAGAAGCAATTTCTATTTGGAAACATCACTAATTTTATTATAACTAAATTACAGTAGAGTGAAAATACCGTCTCCTAGTAGCTTTGAATAAGTCAGAACCTAGAAAAGACTCACTATCCATCTGGTACATGAATGACTTCGTGTATTCTATACAATGGCTATCCATGGCATGGCAGGAACACTACAACGTTACCCATAAAAAGAGAAAAAGAGATGACAAATCTGAGTCAGACTAAGCAAGTTTATATGATACCATAAGTCTATTACTACTAACATTCAGTACTACGGTTAACCGATACAACTGGGCATTCCATTGATAGAAATTCAAAAGGAAGAAAGTTCAAAGGAAGTTAAATGTTCACGAAAAGTGGGCAACGAAGTCTGGTTAAAAGCGCTGTGACGAGGAAAGTAAAGTTCACAAAGACACAGATGGATGAACCAGCTACTCATGATCCTAGGCGAGTTCGAAAATCAAAAATATCGAAAGGGAATTTATCAACAATTTTATGGATTCTAATCATTTCAACACAGCCAATGCTCGAAACACATAGAGCAAGAAGCAATACATCATTTTGGATACAACATAATGCAACAGAGTAAAAACAACGAAATTCATACCTACGATGAGGCCCCAACTAGAACATCAGCAGCTTTCGGTCCAACCCCCGACAGAGCGGTTGGTGAAAATACGCAACCTACGCGGGATAAGACACGACACTGCAACTTCAATCGTAGAGGGTTTCCAGTGTTGACCTTCCGCCACATCAACCCTTCAGTGGCTTTATCCCTCTCACAAAAACCTAGGTCTTCGTTTCTGGGTATCACATCTTCCTCAATTGGTCACTGTCCATGGATGCAGGCCAACATTGCTTCTCCATTTTTTTCTTTCCCATTCACAGAGTACAAAAAAAACTTCTTTGGATACCCAGTTTTTGTTGATGCTCAAAGCCCACCTCAACAGATCCAGCACCAGTGTTTGCGCATGAACGCCCATGGCTAACTGCTCAGCCACACTTAACGTCAACCATGAGACAAACCTGCAATAAAGGAGTGACGTGTGAATCTTATGTTCATTTACATTGAAAATCTGTAAATCTGTATGAACTTGAATCTGTACCATAGAATGACCCTTGTGTCAATTATCCACTAGCTATAAAAAAAGAAGAAAGAACTAGCTACTTTTGAGGTCATCCACGTCCTCCAAATCCAATCAATCTCCCCTGTTTTTATCTTTGTGTGCTGTAGTACTATGATACCAATCATGCCCCATCATTCAAGCTCACCATATAACAAATTATTAGGTGTGAACTCCTTTGCTCTCTAAATAGCTAATGTCACCTTCACTTATAGCAAATCTAGTAATAACCAGTTTTTTCTATATCTCCTCTTGTAGATCACATAAAAAGTATGTAAAAAAAGTTTGTTATGGTAGACCAGAATGTAAATCATTATGCAATAAATAGTTGTGGCCATAAAGATTTAAACAATTAGGAGCAATGATGAATATCTAGAGGCTAATAATAGCCTACAGATAATGTCCAGAAATTTATAATAAGTCATTAATCTTTGAATTGAGTGGAATGACTTATACAGACCTTTCAGTCATTTTCCTAAAAGATTTCACCAACAATTTCCTCAACAACATCTTCAAGAACTACAATCTGTAAATAGAATATACTAGTTTAATGATCCGTGCGTTGCACGGGCTAGCTGAATCAACGATTTAAGATTAAATATTAATAGACAAGAAATGTCAAAAACCATATTAATTACAACTACATTTAAAAAATACATCTAATATTAATTATACATTTGTAGATTAAATATACGTAAGTTAGGTTTAAGATTGTAAAAAATAGCCTACCATAAAAATAAACAAATTATCAAAAGTTAATCGTACAGCAAAAGTATTTAGCTAAAAAATCATACATCTAGCCCTAAACAATATACAATACATCAACAGGTGATGAAAATATACTTATTTATTATAAACATTAAGAACCAGGGACGAAGCTACATACATAAAAAGGGGGGTAATAGCCCCCATAATTTTAATTTTTTACATGTAAATTATATGTAAATTTCAGTTTAGCCCCCTTTAAAATTTTATTTTAGTCTTATTTTATTGTGTAAATATTTTTGGCCCCCCTCTAATATTTCATCTAGCTCCGCTCCTGTTAAGAACCAAAAATTATGTATGACCGAAACAAAAATGGATATCATTATGCATTAATAAAAAAAAAAGCATCACTTACTGATCAAATATTAATAAATAATCATTTGGCAAATATTTATGATTTTACATATAAATTATAATATAAAATACAAAAGATAGAATTTAGTACATCAGTTTCCAATTAAAATTCATAAGACAAAAAACCGATAAACAAAAATAATTAAAAATCCTACGAAAATAAATAAACTTTAAGAAATATAAGATCAATTAAGAAATTAAGAAAAAAAATAATAACGAAAAAACCAAACAGAAAATACTTGAAAGAGTTTAAATAAGTCTAAGAGGGATATACATAAATACATACATAAAAGTGGAGAAATACATATAAATTAGGTCATAAACTTCTCAAAGCAGTCTTTGCTTTGCAGAGAGAAACCAGCACGCTCAACAACGTACGTTACGTCCTATATTTATAAAATGAACAGTTCCACAATGGGGTGAGAACCCGAAGGTTTCCAGTAGGATAATGATTCCAAATAGAGACTATATAAAAAGATATGAACTCGCTAGGCAATTCTATACTCCAATTAACACAAGGTTCAAGCCTATGGTTTTGCTAAACCAAACAGAAAAAAAGACAATCTCAATTGTTTTTAGTGATCTCAAAATTTCAGTTCTTCCCAATACAGGTCATCATCTCTCTCTATATCATAATTGTCCAAATTCAATAATTCTATATCAAAACTCAGTCCCAATGGTATCGATTTATTTCCATTTTTCAGTCTCAATCTCTTAAATTTCCAATTCGATTCCAATGATTAGTTCAGAAGTAGAAACACAAGTAAAGCAATTCAAACATGATCAATAAACTACATCGTATCAAGAAAAACCTTCAGTGTCACTATCACTAGCATAAGGGATCTCTTAATTATTCAAACACATACAAAATAATACAAAGAATACACAAATATAGAGAATAGATAAAACAATAAGCTTAAATAGCATATAGATATAATCATTCAACAAGGCAAGCCAAATACAAGATGCATGATGTAAGGGTAACCGTTGGTCTAGATTTTATCATCAAAGATCATGTCAAAGTATAGTCCTAAACCGACAAATAACCCCTCAATCAAATTTTGATATGGTTGTCACTAGTTCAACCCCAATAAAAGTTAACCAGAGTAATAGCCTCGGGTCGTCCTCAAGAGAATGGGCAAACATGTGCATCAAGATTGGTTAGAATTGCAGGGTTGAGAGGTGTATGAGCAAGAATTTAAATTAACAAACTTAACATGTAAGAAACTTAAAGTGCAAGAAATTTAAATCAAACCAATTAAAGCAAGAACTAGGTAAATGGCAATCTATAAGACACTATATAAACCTAATTATATTCTAGAGCTAGCTACATGACTAAAATTAAGTAAGACAAGAACTAAGTAATTAGAATTTTGGATTTTCAAAAATGAGATGTAAAAGGACTCTTGGCTAAGGCATGGGAATTGGGATCACCATCCTTGTCTAATAACTATTTATTGACAATTATGAGGAACCAAACCCATCAAGTCTACTTCTACAAGTGATGTATGTCAAATAGAATTGAATAATTTCAACTCATAAGTCCCAATCTAACTACTAATTGGCTTAGTAGTAGATTAGTGTCAATGGGTATCAATTTGACTAACAAGGGTTCTCAAAACACCAATTCAATTAGACCTAATGACTCAAGGTCACCCAATTCCCTTAACCTAAGTCAAGAGTATAGAAAACTACTCCATAATCAATGAAAATATTTAATCAAACATATGGTAGGCACTAACTAAAGACATGCCTAAATTGCAAAATTAACTAGAGATTAAAGTTACCCACTAACAATTATCAATAGAAAACAACTTAAGTAACACTATAAACCATAGAAAACATCAATGCACTAACAAAAGTTCAAGATCAACAAGATTAATAAAATGAGATGAAGGGAAAATAAAGATAAGACAAAATTCTAACACAAGATCCAAGCAAATTACAAGTAGAGAAACTAAGATTAAATAAATAAAGCTCAATTCAACAAGACCCAATTCAGAAATTCAACGCAAGATGATCAAAACAAACTAAATCTAGAGAGAAGTAAGAGTTTCTCTCTCTAGAAAAACAAGAACAAAAGCTAGCTAAAATTATGTGTATGTTGTGTATGATTCATTCCCCCCCTTTCCCCCATCAATTCTTGGGTCTTTTCCATGTAGAATCAAGTTGGATTTGGGTCTGGAGTCCTCCAGAAATTGCCAGCCACGTTTTCCATTAATGAGTCACATGCTGGGCGTCACACGTGCACGTCGATAACCCGTGCGCGTCAGTGAGCTTCCACAAGCCACGCGTACGCGTTAGACAAGCGTGCGCGTCAGTCAAAGCTGCACTAGGCCACGCGTACGCATCAGTCATGCGTGCGCGTCGGTACCAACTTCTCGAAAGCTCTATTCTTCATGTTCCTTCCTCTTTTGCATGCTTCTTTTCCATCTTCTAAGCCATTCCTGTCCTATAGATCCTGAATCCACTTAACAAACATGTCACGGCATCGAATGGTAATAGAAGAGGATTAAAATTGAGCATTTTTAAGGCTAAAGAAGCATGTTTTAACTATGAAGCATAATTAAGAAGGAATCACAAAAACATGCAATTCATACGAATAAGTGTGAAAAATATTGATAAAACCCACCTAATTCTACACAAGATAAACGCTAAAATTGGGGTTTATCAAAGCACATCCAATCAATATACACAAATGAAAATGATGCATGCCTATCCTACTGGCCATGAGCTCACATGTCAGTTAAAGTACCAGAACCTAACACATCCAGTAGCTAACCCGGATATTGTCTCTCGATTGCACATCTCCAGGAGAAAAAACATTTTTCGGACTTGATGTTGGCGGAAATTGGCGAATTAAGAATGATTATAAAATATGCGTTGCAAGTATAGTTCTCAACCAACCAAAAATCCGCTTATCAATTTAGAAGGGTGTCACAGAAATTAAAATTAAAATACTGGGAGTATGAATCTCAGGTCGTCTCCCAACGAGTTGCAGAAAAGTGTGCTATTTTATTAATCAGATGTTTTCAAAAAGGTTTAAGTTGAATGGCAGAAATTAAATTAGAGAATTTATATAAATTTAAATAAAAGCCTTGACTGGGAGTTAATTAGCTGGAAGCCCTATTCTTGTTGGAGTACTCTCAAGATTAATTGACAATTGAGGGTTATTATGTTTAGTTGCCCCTTACTAAGTAAGGGAAAGTCAAACAAGTTGGAATGCTGTATCTATCCACAAGTTCCAATCCGCTCTTGGGAGGATTGGTGTTAATGACTAGAGAGCAATCCAACAATAAACCCAATTACAATCTTTCTCTTGAGCATCCTAACTCAAGGGTTCCTTTCAATCAACTCCCCATCAAGTTAGAGAACTACTCGCTCATTGTAAATGTAAAATTCATAACATAAGAAAGGGAATTAAAGAAAGACATGATAAATAATAATCAAAAGATTAATTAAAAATAAAAATGATTCTTGTATTAATAAATGCTAAAATAATCCAGTAGTAAAATTAAGTAAATTAAGGAACATGGAAGAGTAAGAGACAAGTAAAGAGAATGAACTAGAATGTTGAAATCTTGATGAGGCAATAACTCTTCTCAATATCCCAATGCAAAAACAATGAAAAATAACAAATCCTAAAAACTATGAATGTGTAGAGAGAAAAACCTAGAGGAGAGGAAAACTAGATCTAAAAACTAAAAACTATGCGGAATGAATGTTGTTTTTGGTTTCTGCATGTTCTCTGGCTCTAGTCTGCTTTTCTGGGCCAAAAACTGGGTCAAAATAAGGCCCGAAATCGCCCCCAGCGATTCTGCAGATTATGCAGATCGCGCATGTCACGCGGACGCGTCATTCAGGCGGACGCGTCATTCGGCGTTTCGCTTTGCCACGCGGGCGCGTCGTCCACGCCTCCGCGTCACTTGTGTAGTTTCCAATTCGCACGGCCGCGTCATCCATGCGGCCGCGTCATTGCGATTTACTCTCTTCTGCGCGGTCGCGTCATCCATGCGGCTGCGTCGCTTCTCGCTGGTCATCTCCTCAATTTCTTGTGTTCCTTCCATTTTTTGCAAGCTTCCTTTCCAATCTCTAACTCATTCATGCCCTATAAAGCCTGAAACACTTAACACACAGATCACGGCATCAAATGGAATAAAGGAGAAATAAAATACATAATTAAAATTCTCTAGGAAGCAAGTTTTCAATCATGCAATAACTTTAGGAAGGAATTATAAATGCATGCTTATTTAATGAATAAGTGGGTAAAGATCATGATAAAACCACACAATTAAATGCAATATAAACCATAAAATAGTGGTTTATCAACCTCCCACGCTTAAACATTAGCATGTCCTCATGCTTAGTTGAAGGAAATAAAATGAATGAGTGGGAACATGTAAAACCTGTGCAATGCAATGCAACCTATATATATATGAATGCAACTATATGATTTTTGTCCACTTGATCAAAAGGAAGTAAGCTCTTCAAAATAATTACAAATCAAATCCCACTAACTCAATTCTTATACAGTAAGAACAGATAAAAATGCAAGAAGATAACTCATGAAAGCAGGGAACATAGAAATTCAAGCATGGAACCCTCACTGATGATGTATGTACACTCTAGTCTCTCTAGTGTATAGGGTCATCACTCTATCCTTCTCTAATCATGCTCTCTAATTTTTGTTCTTCTCCTAACCAATCAACAACATTTAATATACCAATACAAACATCTTGAGGTCTTTTCAAGGTTGTAATGGGGCCAAGGTAAGGGTAAGGATGCATATATGGCTAAGTAAGCTTATAAATTGAATCTTTAATTAACCCAAGCTTTAACATAACCTATATATATTCTATGTAACTTTTAAAATTCATACCTAGCTACCGAGAAATTTCCTTTCACATTCCATACTCATGTTTCAACCTTTTATTTTAATTTTATCATACATGCATTGACCTTTGAATGCTTGACTTAGCATTAGGGTAATTTTGTCCCCTTATTTATTTGTTGAATATTTTTGGATTTTTTTATTTTTTTATTTTTTATTTTTTATTTTTTATTTTTTTATTTTTTATTTTTTTCATAAACATAGAAACATAAAAATAACATAGCTTATCAATGCACATAGAGTTTTACTTCTTATAGTTTCACATGAGTAGGTATCCAAATTCCTAGTATATTATCATGACACATTCCCTTATTATCTTTTGCTTCCACAATTTCCCATACTTAAATAACACACAATTCTATCTTAAGCTAACCAAAGATTCAATTTGGGGTATGTAATTATTTTTTCGCTTAAGGCTAGTAATGTGGTAAAATATAAAACAAATGGGATTTAAAGGCTCAAAGTGGCTAATAAAGGTAATTGAAAGGGTAGGCTTAATTTGGATAAGTAAGCTAAACAAATAATGACCTCAATCATATGCAAACATATAAATATAATAAACATTAGACATATAGGATGAAACAAAATATAGATTACAATCATAGAGAGGTAAACACACAAGAATAAAATAATTATGGTTAAATAATGTAACCATTCATAAAGGCTCAAATCTCACAGGTTGTGTGTTCTTTAGCTCAAAAATCATGTTCCAAATACAACTTCAAGCAAATTTAACATAAAAATTTTAATTAAAATTAGTGAAATTTTGTTCCAAAGATAGGGTCTTAGAAGAAACTTATTGTCTTTTTAATCAAGCAAAACATGCATGCAACTAATCTATTACTATGCAATTTATCCTATTCTACAAAAGAAAAATCTAACTAAATGTCCTAAATTATTGGTGCTAGGGAAGAGAAATTACCTCTGAAAGTCAGGTACTGACCGACCTCCCTACACTTAAGGCTTTGCATCGTCCTCGGTGCCATCTGTCAAGAACAAAGGTGGGCTGGTAGTAGTATCTCCATAGTCGGGAACATCATGGCTCCCTGTGCTGGTAAAGGAAGTGGAGTCCGGGGTATCTGAGTCCTTGAATTTTCCCATAATCAGCTCCATGAGGTATGTGAATCGGCGCTTGTTACGGCGCTCTCTCAGCTTAGCTTTCTGTTCATGCCGATCCAACTTTTCAAGTATTTGATGGAGCAGTTGGGCTGTTGTAGGTGCTTAGGGTGTTGAAGAAGGAATATCTTCAACTGGTTTAGTTGGTTGGCTGATAGTGGCTGCTAGAAGTCTAAGGTACTTCCCGTTAGGGACATACTGATCATCCCGTGGAAGCATGGCTTTGGTGTCCCCAGCTCTGTAGGAGACTCCGGCTGCCGAGACAAGATCTGAGACCAGGGCTGGAAAAGGTAAGTTGTCAGTGATTTGTACGTGTCCCATGGCATTCCAGATATGTCTTGGTAGATTTAAAGGTTGGTCTGTGAGGATACACCATAGTAGAACGGCCATGTCCGCAGTGAAGGAGGACTCGTGAGTGCTCGGAAAGACGTAATAGGACATAATCTGTGCCCATACGCAAGCCTCCAAGGTAAGTGCTAAAGCCGATAATCCTTTAGGGTGGGTACGATGGTATCCGTAGATCCATCTGCTGCCAGGTAGTGCGATAACTCTGAGAACGGCGTCCCAGTCAAATTGGTACATCTGGCGCTTGAGTGCGGCTTCTTGAAAGGCGTCCAATCCTTCTGGGACAGGGGAAAGACCTAGAGCTTTTTGAATGGCTTCTTCAGTAATGGAGACTTGCTTCTGACGGACATAGATTGACTACAGGGTTGGCAGGTAGAAGTTGGAGTAGAACTCGACTACCCAAGAAAGATTGACCTGCCTTGGCTGTCTCTGTAGGAAATCCCATTGTCTTCGGGCAATTTGCGGCTCAACAAAGGTAGCAATATTGGGCGGGAGGAGAAGAAGGTATTCGTTGTTGTAACTCCTTTCAGCCAGGATGGGGAACATCTGCTCACAGTAGCGATTGGGAAATCGCGCAGTGTCCTTTGCTGGGAAGGCTTTTTCTTTATCGTCAACCTTTATGATCCTCTTAATCTTCTTTGTTGAGGGCTTTACCGCAGTTGAAGAGGGTTCTACCACTAATGCTCTCTTTGTTCCTCTTCTTGCTGGTTGTTTGGGAGTAGCTTTCTCCTTTCCTTTCTTGGTGGCCATCCTGAAAAAGGGAAGAGAAAGTAAATGAAATTTAAAGGGGTAGAGCAAGGAAGAGGGTGATGTAAGTGATAATCAATGCACAATAAAGAAGAATGATGTTAACACATGGTCCGGATTACATGTGAAAAGTTCATCAATGGAAATATGGCAAGTGCATGTAGGAACAAATAAATGCAAGGGGTTTATTGGCATGCAGGCAAAGGCATGAGTAGCATATATCAAGCATTTAATGTCCAATTTAAATATGTTATCACTCGTAACTAACTATCACGTTTGTATTGACAATTAAATTCAATGAATAAAATAGTAAAGGAAATTTGTGAAAAGCAAGCATTGAATATTAGAGTAGAAAAATGTAGAGAAGTTCATAATGCCATATGGGCTTTTTCACAAACACATAGCATGCATGTAGAGGGAGCTCTCGAAAATAAGAATTTGAACATGCAAGTAATCCTTTAAAAAGCAATACATAATTGTCAAACAAATTTACAATAATCCACAAGCATATAATGAAAAACAATGACTCAAATAAATTTATAACACCAAGTAAAAAGGAAAAAGAAGAAAAAGAAAATATGAATAATGAAAGTAAAAAGAAAAGAAAAGAAGATGGCATATAAAAATAAGAAGAATAATAGAAGAGTAAGGAGGGAAGGAGAAAGAAAAACCTTGTTAATGGGGGTGAGAGAGAGTAAAAAGAGAGAAAGAAGGAAGAAGGGAGGAAGGGAGGGAGAAGAAATAAGGAGGGAAAAGAGAAAATAGGATTTGGGGAGAAAAAGATATGATAATTGGCAAATTAGGAAAACTGTGCGGCGCAAGCGACGCGGTCGGGTGTGGCATGCGATCGCGCGACTTGCGTTTAAACGGAATGACGCGGTCGCGTCGGTCACACGGTTGCGTGACCCGTTTTTAGGCTAATGGCGCGAGGGTAGCCTCGCACTCGCACAACTCTCTGTTCAAAATCATAGAAGTGCCAAATTTTAAGTGACGCGATCGCGTGGGGCATGCGATCGCATGAGTGGGCTTTAGAAGGATATGACGCGGTCGCGTGGATCACGCGGCCGTGTGGGAAGGAGTATGCGTTCAGCACTAATCCAGCACCACTCTCGCACAACTTTCGGTCGTGAACCACTTTGACGTCGAAATCCTGGTCACGCGGCCGCGTGGGGCACGCGGTCGCGTGGGACAATTTGTGCCATTGGCACGCCTCCAGCCACGCTCTCGCGTGACTCTTTGTTCAATTTATTATTCTCTCCCACACTTACGATGCGGACGCATCAATGAGGCGGTCCTGTCGCATGAAAATTTTTTTTTTAATTAAAATAAAAGTATGGAAATGCAGATGCACAAAATGTACTAATGAAGAGAAGAGTTATTGAATAAGAAAACTAAAAATAATGAAAAGAACGATCATACCATGGTGGGTTGTCTCCCACCTAGCACTTTACTTTAACGTCCGTAAGTTGGACGCTCCACTAGCTCAGTCTTCGGCTATGTGGGGATCTTCTAAGAGGAAGATATCAAGCTCCTTGTTTTTCTTCAGCTTCTCGCCATGGTACAACTTTAAACGATGTCCATTAACTTTGATAAGTTCAGAGCTTGAAGGATAGCTTAGGTGATAAACTCCGTACGGTTCGGCCTTCTCTACTCTGTATGGACCTTCCCATCTCGATCTCAACTTGCCTGGCATGAGCCTCAGTCGAGATTTATAAAGGAGGACTAAGTCCCCAGGTTGGAACTCTTTCCTCTTGATGTGCTGATCATGTACAGCCTTCATCTTCTCCTTGTAAAGTCTTGAGTTCTCATAAGCTTCTAGGCGAAGGCTCTCCAGTTCCTGCAGTTGCAACTTCCTTTCAGCTCCGGCTTTTTCAATTCCCATGTTGCATTCCTTTACTGCCCAAAAGGCTTTGTGCTCTACTTCAACAGGGAGATGACAAGCTTTTCCATAAACTAAGCGGAAAGGACTCATCCCAATGGGTGTTTTGTATGCTGTTCTGTATGCCCAGAGTGCATATTGTAGCTTGGTGCTCCAGTCTCTTCTATGAGGTTTGACTATCTTCTGCAAGATACGCTTTATCTCTCTATTTGATACCTCGGCTTGCCCATTAGTCTGAGGATGGTAGGCTGTTGCAACTTTATGAATTATCCCATGCTTCTTCATTAGTCCTGTTAGTCTCCTGTTACAAAAATGGGTGCCTTGATCGCTCACGATTGCTCGTGGTGATCCAAAGCAACAAATAATATGGTTTCTCACAAAGGAAACAACAGTGTTAGCATCATCAGTGTGGGTAGGAATTACTTCCACCCATTTGGAAACGTAATCCAAAGCTAACAATATATAGAAATAACCATTAGAATTTGGAAATGGACCCATGAAGTCAATGCCCCAAACATAAAAAATTTCACAGAAAAGCATAATCTGTTGAGGCATCTCATCCCTCCTGGATATATTACCAAATTTTTGTCATGGAAAACAAGATCTACAAAATTCAGCAGCGTCCTTAAAAAGAGTAGGCCACCAGAATCCACAGTCTAAGATTTTTCTAGCAGTTCTTTCAGGGCCAAAATGTCCTCCACTCTCAGATGAGTGACAGGCCTCTAAGATGGACTGGAATTCTGATTGAGGCACACACCGTCTAATTACCTGGTCAGTGCTACATCTCCATAAATATGGGTCATCCCATATATAATATTTAGACTTGCTTTTCAGCTTGTCTCTTTGATGTTTAGAAAAGTTTGGAGGAAAAGTGCGGCTAACTAGATAATTAGCTACAGGTGCATACCAAGGGACTATCTCAGATATTGTTTGCAGGTTTTCAAATGGGAAATTATTAGCTATAGGAGTGGAGTCATCTGTAATATGTTCAAGGCGACTCAAGTGGTCTGCCACTAAATTCTGGTTACCACTCCTGTCCTTAATTTCCAAATCAAATTCTTGTAATAGCAGTATCCAACGTATAAGCCTTGGTTTGGACTCCTTTTTAGATAATAAATACTTTAGAGCTACGTGGTCTGAATATACTACTACCTTTGCGCCAAGTAAATAGGCTCGGAATTTATTTAGAGCAAAAACAATAGCAAGAAGCTCTTTCTCAGTAGTAGTGTAATTCGACTGAGCGGCATCTAAAGTTTTAGACGCGTAAGCAATAACAAAAAGATCCTTACCTTCACGCTGAGCCAGTGCTGCTCCTACGGCATGGTTGGAAGCATCACACATTATTTCAAATGGTTGGCTCCAGTCTGGTTCTCTCACAATTGGAGCTTGAGTCAGGGCGGTTTTCAGCTTATCAAACGCTTGTTTGCAATTTTCACTGAGCTCAAACTCAATATCTTTCTGCAGTAGTCTGGATAAGGAAAGTGCTACCTTACTGAAGTCCTTAATGAACCTCCTGTAAAAACCTGCATGGCCAAGGAAAGAACGTACCTCCCTCACAGAAGAAGGGTAAGATAAACTAGAAATAACATCTACCTTTGCTGGATCTACAGAAATGCCAGTATTAGACACAACATGTCCTAGTACAATCCCTTGTTTAACCATAAAGTGACATTTTTCAAAATTTAATACCAGGTTTGTACTGACACATCTATCTAATACTCTAGATAATCCATCTAAACAAAGGCTAAAGGAATCGCCATAAACACTAAAATCATCCATAAAAACCTCCATACAGTCCTCAATAAGATCAGAGAAAAGACTCATCATGCACCTCTGAAAAGTAGCTGGTGCATTGCACAAGCCAAAGGGCATTCTCTTGTAAACATAAGTCCCAAAAGGACATGTAAAAGTAGTCTTTTCCTGATTCTCAGGAGCTATATGAATCTGGAAATAACCTGTGTAACCATCTAAAAAACAATAATGCAATTTACCTGACAGGCGATCCAGAATTTGATCAATGAATGGAAGAGGATAGTGATCCTTACGGGTTGCTTGGTTGAGGCGTCTGTAGTCAATGCAGACCCTCCAGGCATTCTGAACTCTGGTTGTCAGGAGCTCTCCATGCTCATTCTTCACTGCAGTGACTCCAGACTTCTTTGGCACCACTTATACTGGGCTTACCCATTCACTGTCTGAGATGGGATAGATGATATCTGCCTCTAGTAGTCTGGTCACTTCCTTTTTGACAATCTCTAGGATAGTGGGATTCAGTCTTCTCTGGGGTTGACGGACAGGTCTTGCTCCCTCTTCTAAAAATATCCTATGCTCACAGACTTGAGGATTTATGCCTACTATGTTTGCCAAACTCCACCCAATTGCCTTCTTGTGCCTCCTCAGCACACTAAGTAACTGCTCTTCTTGTTGAAAAGTAAGTTCCCTTGCAATGATAACTGGAAACCTCTGCCCATCTTCCAGGTAAGCATATTTGAGGCATGGAGGAAGGGGTTTTAATTCTAACTTCTGATCATGGTCAGGCTCTGGGTTGTCTGGAGCTGGTAACAGTGGTAAGGCACTGTCATTGTCCTCTGAGAATGTCCCCACACTTGGGCCTTGTCCTGTGTGCTTCTCTTCAAATTCCTCCTGATGGACTTCAGTCACGGTTTCATCTATAATGTCACACTTGAGGATATAGTGATCCTCTGGTGGGTGCTTCATAACTCCGTTCAGATTGAAAATCACTACTCGGCCATCTATTTCAAAAGAGTATGTTCCTGAAAAAGCATCTAATTTAAACTTTGACGTCTTCAGGAATGGTCTTCCGAGTAGGATTGATGATGGCTTATTTGAGTCATTTTGGGGCATTTCCAGGATATAAAAATCAATGGGAAATGTGAGCCCCTTAATGCCCACTAATACATCTTCAGCAACTCCAGCTACTGTAATAATGCTTTTATTTGCTAACACAAAATGAGCTGCCGACCTTTTTAAGGGAGGGAGCCTCAAAATATCATATATAGACAAAGGCATTATAATTACACATGCTCCTAAATCACACATGCAATCAGAAATTATCACACCACCAATAGTACAATTAACTATACAAGGACCTGGGTCACTACACTTTTCAGGTAAACCTCCCATTAAAGCAGATATGGAACTTCCTAAAGGAATAGTTTCTAATTCATTAATTTTGTCTTTATGTATACATAAATCTTTTAGAAACTTTGCATATTTAGGTACCTGTTGAATAACATCAAAAAGGGAAACAGTTACGTCAACCTTTTTGAATATCTCTACCATTTTTGGACCAGGTTCCAGCTGCTTCCTGGGCTTCCTTGCAAGTTGTGGAAATGGAATAGGAGTGGTGTCTTTTGCAGTGTCTGCGCCTTTTGATGCTTCCTCCTATGGTTGAACTTCTTCTTTTTCAGTTATGTCCTGTATGTCTTCTTCCTCTTCAACATCTTCTATTTCCACTACCTCTTCAGCTGAGGCGTGTTCTGGTGAGCTTGGCTCCTCCTGGTTCCTCTCCTGCAGTGTGATTCCGGACCTTAGGGTGATGGCATTAATACCACCCTTGGGATTGGGTAATGGTTGAGAGGGAATTCCACTGGAGCTCAAAGGTTAGTTATTGGAGTTATTCATTAAACCAATCTGTGAGACAAGAGCCTGCAAAGTAGCGGTTAGACCATTTAGAGTGGCATTAATGTTGTTTTCCATGGTCTGCTGTCTCCGATCAATAGATTGTAATAAGTCATCATTGGCAGATGAAGAAGAATAGGTAATTTGAGAGGTCTGCTATAGGGTATTCTGTGGTCCTTGGGATTGCCTTAGGTGAGGTGCTCTGTAAGGCTGATTCTGATTCTACTGCCTGTTGTTGTTGTTATTCCACCTCTGATTTTCCTGATTATCTCTGCCTCCTCTGTTGTTGTTGTCCCTCCAATTCTGGTTAGAATTGTCCTGCCATCCATGGCTGTAGTTGCCACCTTGATTGTACCCTTGGTTGGGGCGGTCATAGAAGTTATGAGTGGCTGCCACGGTGTTGTCTTTCTGCTGGAGCTGCGGACATTCATCAGTATAATGGCTATAATCAGCACAGATTCCACAAACTCTCTGTGGGACTAATTGTTGGTTTTGCTGTGTTGGAGAAGGTTGAGCTTGCTGAACTTGTTGTTGGTTCAATTGCATATGCTTCAGCAAGTTGGTCATTTCACAGATATTCTGAGTTAAAGCAGCAGTCTCTCTGCTAGAGGATACTTCTGCAACGGCTTTTGCACGGCCTTATTTCTGCCTGTGATTCCTAGTAGATTCAGCTAAGTCACTGATCAATTGCCATGCCTCATCAGTGGTCTTTTACTTTTTCATAGACCCATTGCTAGCACTTTCCAATGTGGTCTTATCTTGGGGCCTCATGTCCTGTGTGACATAACCGAGTAACACTATCTTGTCAATCATATGGTGGGGGCAAGCTTCCAGAAGATTATTGAAGCGCTCCCAGTACTCAAAAAGAGTTTCAGAGTCATCCTGAACAATCATGGAAATGTCTTTCCTCAGTTTATCAGTAACTTCAACTGGAAAGAAATTTTCTAAGAATTCTCTTCTCAGTGTATCCCAGTTGGATACAATTGCTGCTGGTTGAGTGTAGTACCACTCTCTTGCCTTCCCCTCAAGAGAAAACGGGAAAGCTTTTAGCAAAATTGAAGTTTCATCTGCACCATCACGCCTGACAGTAGAACAGGCTGCTTGAAAATCCCTCAGGTGCTTGATAGACTCTTGAGCAGGCAAGCCATGAAACTTGGGCATCAAATTGAGCAGTGTGGTCTTTATTTCAAAGTCTGTAGCCACCGCTGGGTGATGCGCTTGAAATGGTTGCATTGTAAAATTAGGGGCTCCAGCCTCCTGGATAGTAACTCTCCTGGCTGCTGCCATGTTACCTGCACGTAAAACAACCAAATCAGTAGAACGGGGGCTGGTTTCTTTCTCAAGTGACGTTTCAGATCCGCCCTCAGAGAGGACTAACCGACGCCGAGCTTGCCTTATTCGTGAAATAGTTCTTTCAATCTCAGGATCGAATACTAGCAAGCTTGGGTCAGGAAGTGAACGTGTCATCTAACGAAAGAAACAAGCAGCTCATAGTAGCAAAATAAAATAAAATACAAATAAATAAATTCTAATTAATAACTTTAGCACTCTATTGCAACTCCCCGGCAACGGCGCCAAAAATTGATGTTGGCGGAAATTGGCGAATTAAGAATGATTATAAAATATGCGTTGCAAGTATAGTTCTCAACCAACCAGAAATCCACTTATCAATTTAGAAGGGTGTCACAGAAATTAAAATTAAAATACTGGGAGTATGAATCCCAGGTCGTCTCCCAATGAGTTGCAGAAAAGTGTACTATTTTATTAATCAGATGTTTTAAAAAATGTTTGAGTTGAATGGCAGAAAATTAAAATAGAGAATTTATATAAATTTAAATAAAAGCCTTGACTGGGAGTTGATTAGCTGGAAGCCCTATTCTTGTTGGAGTACTCTCAAGATTAATTGACAATTGAGGGTTATTATGTTTAGTTGCCCCTTACAAAGTAAGGGAAAGTCAAACAAGTTGGAATGCTGTATCTATCCACAAGTTCCAATCCGCTCTTGGGAGGATTGGTGTTAATGACTAGAGAGCAATCCAACAATGAACCCAATTACAATCTTTCTCTTGAGCATCCCATGTCAAGGGTTCCTTTCAATCAACTCCCCATCAAGTTAGGGAACTACTCGCTCATTGTAAACGTAGAATTCATAACATAAGAAAGGGAATTAAAGAAAGACATGATAAATAATAATCAAAAGATTAATTAAAAATAAAAGTGATTTCTGTATTAATAAATGCTAAAATAATCCAGTAGTAAAATTAAGTAAATTAAGGAACATGGAAGAGTAGGAGACAAGTAAAGAGAACGAACTAGAATGTCAAAATCTTGATGAGGCAATAACTCTTCTCAATATCCCAATGCAAAAACAATGAAAAATAACAAATCCTAAAAACTATGAATGTGTAGAGAGAAAAAGCTACAGGAGAGGAAAACTAGATCTAAAAACTAAAAACTATGCAGAATAAATGTTGTTTTTGGTTTCTGCATGTTCTCTGGCTCTAGTCTGCTTTTCTGGGCCGAAAACTGGGTCAAAATAAGGCCCGAAATCGCCCCCAGCGATTCTGCAGATTATGCAGATCACGCATGTCACACGGACGCGTCATTCAGGCGGACGCGTCATTCGGTGTTTCGCTTTGCCACGCGGACACGTCGTCCACGCCTCCGCGTCACTTGTGCAGTTTCCAATTTGCGCAGCCGCATCATCTATGTGGCCGCGTCATTGCGATTTACTCTCTTCCGCGCGGTCGCGTCATCTATGCGGTCGCGTCGCTTCTCACTGGTCATCTCCTCAATTTCTTGTGTTCCTTCCATTTTTTGCAAGCTTCCTTTCCAATCTCTAACTCATTCATGCCCTATAAAGCCTGAAACACTTAACACACAGATCACGACATCGAATGGAATAAAGGAGAAATAAAATGCATAATTAAAAGTCTCTAGGAAGCAAGTTTTCAATCATGCAATAACTTTAAGAAGGAATTATAAATGCATGCTTATTTAATGAATAAGTGGGTAAAGATCATGATAAAACCACACAATTAAACGCAATATAAACCGTAAAATAGTGGTTTATCAGGACTATAACAAGCCGTTTTTGACTTAGAGGGAGAGTGCCCTGTCACTTGTCTCAGAGGGAGAGTGCCCCATCACCATGCAATTAGAGAGAGCGTGAGCAAAATAACCCACCACATCCCCCAAAAGGAACATTCTCAGCTTATCACAAGATGGCCTTAGAAGGAGGGTGCCCTGTTACTTGTCTCAGAGGGAGAGTGTCCTGTCACCTGTCTCATTGGGGGTATCATTCTGTCTTTGAGGGAGAGTGCCATGTTACCTTCTCCAAGTCACACCGCAACCACGAGACAAGCGGGATGGAACCACCGTCCATGTCCGGTGC
Source organism: Arachis ipaensis (assembly GCF_059453495.1). Classification (NCBI taxonomy): domain Eukaryota; kingdom Viridiplantae; phylum Streptophyta; class Magnoliopsida; order Fabales; family Fabaceae; genus Arachis; species Arachis ipaensis. Next base: position 65,613,477 of record NC_142439.1, on the reverse strand, counting down.
AGGTGACAAATCAATAGGCAAGCGAGATAACACCTAGACCTTGCCAATCCAACCATTCAGGCCATAATCAATCATTATCAGCGTCCTTTAGTAACTTTGTAAGTGATTTAACTCATTAACCCCAATCAGTTATCCATTTCATCAATTTGAATTCATAAACCACCAATCAATTATTAGTTTCCCAATTTCTTCAATATGTGAGTGAGATAGAACCTCTGTCCTTACCGTGGGCGGGATAGAACCACCATTTTCACAATATTTTTTCCGGTTAACTAAGTGTTTGATCCAGAAATAATTAAATTTAGTTCATTGGACTTAACCACACCCTATCCAGGGCTTAAAACTGAGTTATCGGACTTTAAACAGGGGTTCTGGGGGTAAAAAAATTGGTTGGATAGGGTAAAACAGTTATAAATAGCATTTTTGAAAAATAGACAGTTATGTGTATGCATGCCTCGTGGGTACACACGAGTTGAGTTTTGTGTGTACGCGCGGGACATGCATGAAACGAAGTCAATCCTGGATTTTCGGAAAATTCAAGTCATGCGTACACATGCCTCATGGGTACGCATGATTCTGCCCTTGTGTGTTCGCATGGATACACGCACGAAAAATTTTAGTTCTATAAAATATGTCATGCATATGCATGACCCTAACTTTCTGCAACTTCTGCAGAATTAAGTTCTAAACCCCAATTTTCCAAATACAAAATTCATTTTTCACCCGGTCTTAGACTGCTTTGAAGATTTTTTAACTAGCATTAATTTAAGATAGATTTTATTCAATTTTATCCTCCCGCCAAGTTATGGCCTGTCGAAGTTAGTCAAAAATCCATTTTTACCAACTTTACCCAATTATGCATTTCTTTTAGTTCCTCAATCCAATTTAGCTTTCAAACCATCCCAAACCATTTTTAATCATGCTCAATACTCATTCACTATTTCCTACCTATCCAACACCTAATTACCCCAAACTTTCAATCAATCATTCATTTCCAAAGTTTTCTATCAATAAATCAATATTAACAATCTAATTATCTAATCAATTCTACAACCATTTACAACATAACAATCCACTTATCATATAGGGGATATCTCACTCTATTACGGCCTCCGGCCCAATATCCACATCAATTTCCATTATAAGCAATCAAACCATAACCTCATACTTAAATTCAATTTACACATATGTATTTATACTACTCAATAACCATTTTGATCCACAAATCACAACCAATTAGGCATAAGATCATCCAATTCCATTCAATTCTATCTTGGGGACAATAACCTAGGATTTCACACAACTTTATATACTGCCTACCCGTAACTAAAATCTGTACCACTAAATGGCCATTCCTCCAACACTTGGCTTTTCTCTGGGTAACTCCAACGTCCACCAAAACCTCACCATTTTGATCCACAACTCAACTCCGCACCAATCCATGCCAAGACCAATTCTAAACAAGCCAAGCTAACTCATATAATCTAATCAAAATAATAACTCAATATCCACTCTAGGATTTTATTCAAAATTAGAGATAACAAAGAGATTGAGTTGTCTTACCTTGTACCACTCAATCTTGGGTTAAAACTCCGCTTGGGATTGTGCTTGAGCTTCTTCTAAAGTATGAAACTCACAATTCTCTTAACAACTTATCCCAAAAATGCAAAATTGAAGGGAATAGAATATTGGGCAAGGAATTCAAAGTTCGTTACCAGAATACTTGTGTATATTTGAAGAGGGATCTAAGATAAAGGCATGGCCACAAATGGCTTGTCAATCAGAGCTCCAGATTGAAAGTTATGTGGATTTAAAGTCGATGATGAATAGTAACTAACGCATTCAGTAACAACCCTGATTTTCGAGTACGCGAGATCTTTTCTAAAGGCACGGATTTCTTCGGAAGATCAGTAAAGAGAACACCTCTGATATATCATCAAGTATCTCAATCCTTATTGCCATTATGTCATCTTTAAGATAGAACCTTTTCTGAGGCACGCTCGATAACGTAGTCACGAAAAACCCAGTTTTTTAACCGTATCGGTTAGGAAATTTGATTCTGTTTTTTGTAAATAGTCTCAGTTTGACGAACCGGACTCGATTCATGAGACAAGAGAGATAATAGGATAATATTATCATTATATTAGTATTAGAAGCTTCTTGAATGATATTATAAGGTTACCTGATCAGTTTTAGTTAAAAACAGAAAACCGGTTTAACCAGGTTCACAATTTACTGGTGCAGCTTAGCACCAGCACTATCTGATGACTTTAGCAATGCTAAGGCCTCATTATTCATGTTTTATTCTCATAATAAATATGTTACTAGTGTCATTTATGCTAGTAGCTCAGAAAATAATTTTTAGAGATATTTTTGCAAGTGTTCCGATACATCTAGTTTTAGTAGTTATACACGTGAGATATTTTAATATTATTTTAATCCACCTCCAAGCCAACCAATCACAACTCACCTTACACCCTGAAGACCTCCAAGGCTGTCTCATTTCATCATTTTGGCCGAAAATAACAAGAGAGAAAAGAGAGAAACTTTCATGAACACTTAATCTTCAAAGCTTGATTTCTTCTGAACTAAAACTCAAATCAAAACTCCGATTTCACCAAAATGATCCTCTCTTCTTCCTCTACATAACCATGTAACTTATCAAGGATGGAAATAAGATGATATGGCTGTCTCCCTCCCATTTCATTTCGGTTTTCAAGGAAAACCATGCAAAACATGTGTTTTCTTGATGTTCTTCCTTAGGAATCATGCTTAACTTGACTTGAGGGCCAAGAAATGTGAATTTCCAGCAAGTCTAAGGTGAGATATCTCTTCCTAACATACTGAGTGAGATCTGGTCAGTTGAGGGTTTTTGGATTTAAAGTTGTTCTTGATGTGATTTAGGAGGAAAAAGTGCTTAAGGACCACCTGAAAGTTTAATTGAATTAGGAGCAGCAAAACCAGGTAGGGTGTCACAAAATTAATCTTGATTATTTGTGTTTGAGTTGTGTGAATGTTGTAGTATTTGGCTGTGCTAAAAATTGGTTGCATATATGATTGATTCTTGGTGAAAATTTGGTGAAATTTTGATGAAATTTGATGAAATTCAAGCTTTAAAGTTCATGTTCTTGGGCAGCTGGAAAAACGAAACCCTAAGCTTAAATTGAGGTACAATTTATGTTGAAATCATGTAGAAAAGATGGGGTTTTAGTGGCTGCAATTTTATTTTGAATTATGGTAAAAATCGGTTGCTAGAAAGACTTAAAAACGGGTAAAAACAGAGAAAGAATCTGAAGAATTTATGAAGAACATGAAGAACACTTTGAGTGTGATGAAGAACAATGAAGAACAGGCCTTAGATCTTAAAAAGGGCAAGGAAGTAAAATTTTTGGTGTTTTAGGGGTTGTTTGGTAATTTCTGAAAGTTAGGGTGGTAAAAGTAGAAATATTAAAAGTTACGGGTGGTAAAAAGTGAAATTTTAAAAGTTAAAAGTAAAAGTAAGTTAATTTTCGAAAATTTAATGATAAAATAATAAAAAATAATAAAATATTAAATAATAATATTTAATTAAAAATAATATTTTAATAAAAATAATAAAATAATACGGAAAAGGCAGTTTTCTGTAAAAGCTTTAGAAAGACAACTTTAAGCGCAGAATCTCATAATTACCTTCATAAAACACTTAGGGAGTGGTAAAAACATATTAGTGAGGCAAAGATAAATAAAAGATAAAAGTTGAAGAAAAGATAAAAATCGAAGAAAAAGTCTGTAAAGTTTTAATGACAGAAAAACAGACAGAGACTAGTGAACGAACTAGGGCAACTTAGTTAGTACTTGAGTTGCGACTAGGGTTAGGTATTATATGAAAAGTTAAACTGTTTCAGTATAGAATTAATGAACCTATACTTGGGACAGACTAACTATTCATACCGAAATTTACATAAGCTTTAAATACATACGAAATCAGAGAAGAGTAGAGAAACACAGAAAACAGAGTAACCAGAGTAAAGTAAAGATATAAAGAGAAAAAGAATAATATAGATACAAATGAAAAGAGTAATCAGAAAAGAGAAAAGAGATACAGATAACAGAGTAATTAAAACAGAGTAAAGAGATACAGAGAAAAGAGAAACCAGAACAGAGTAAAGAGATATAAAGAGAAGAGTATAAGAATAAAGAGTTAAGCCTTGTAGCATGATGTTATGTTGGATGTTCATCTGCTGCTTTTTCATTGGCCCTAGAGGTCCTGTAGGCCCAAGTTCACCTACAGTGAGTTGTTATTCCTGTAGGTCGAAGTTCACCTGCAGTGAATATCAATTGTGTATCTCAGGGTGTTGCTCCTGTAGGCCGAAGTTCACCTACAGAGAGTTGTGATATCTGTAAGCCGAAGTTCACTTACAGGGGCACTATTTCTGTAAGCCGAAGTTCACTTACAGAGGTGTTATTTCTGTAGGCCGAAGTTCACCTACAGAAAGTTGTTGTGTTGTGTTTAGACTATCCCTGTAAGCCGAAGTTCACTTACGGGAGTGCTATTTCTATAGGCCCAAGAGATGTGTTTATTCATTTGTTGCATTAAGGCAACTCCAGATATACTTGTATGATCATCTGCTGCAGTGAGGCAGTCAGATAGATAATGGTGTAATCACTGAGAATGATTTCCTACGGTACAGATCCATATTTTATTTCTGTAAGGCAGAGGGGTTATTTCCTGCTACAGAAGTACCATGACCACCTGTTCCATTTCTGTAGTGGCAGAGGGGTTATTTCATGTATACAGAAGGTGTGTCGGCGTACATCCCTGCAGTGGCAGATGTGTTATTTCCTGCATGCAGTGGACCCTGTGGTGGCAGAGGGGTTATTTCCTGTACACAGGGGTATAGCCAATAGGAAAGCCTTATCCAGACAGAGGTTGCTGGATAATGTCGGGAGCGGGTTAGTAACCGACAGATGAGCTCATTACCTGCACTAGGACTAGACATGCATCATTCTTGTGTGCGCATCATTCTCTGTTGCATTCCTTTCTGTGTGTGGTCTATTTCTTTATGTTTGTCTGCTTGCTTGCTATTTCTGTGTTTTATTGTATTCTTTTGTTTGTGTTCTACTTTCTGTTGTCTCTACTTTCTCTTTCTATCTTTATCTTCTATTTACTGCTTCGCTATATTATGTTATTTGTCTGCTAATCGACTCCAAGTAAATGAACGTAACTAATAACCCCGACCCTACTAAGAACTCCCCAGTTCTTACCCCTTTTCTCTCCCTTCCCCCTCCAGATGGAAGTAAGAGTATCCTTCTGTAGCTCGTTGATGATCATTCCGTAAAGAGAATTTCGCCCTAGGTAGTCTTCTGAATATAGATTGAACTCCATTATCTGTTTATACGTATATACCATGGGACCAGCCGACATCTATGCCCCGTTTATCTATGAACTTTAACCTAAGTCCCCCGTACAACGTTGCTGTTATGCGGCCCCTCAATAAAGTACCAGAGGTATATTCTAAGACGATGTATGATCGTGCAGAGGAGTTGTAGAAGATGTTACACCTTTTGATGCCGTTCCACCTGACTTGAGATTTGAAGACTTAGAATATACTTTCCCTCGCTTTAGTAGTTTAGAGGGACTAGGTGAATATAGAGTCTAGGCTAGCCTGGGTGCCAGCTTAGGGACTTCTTAAACAGGTCAGGACCTGGGATGTTGTATGTATATATATGTATATATATATTATTTAGCTATATCTAGGGGTGTTCTAACTAAAAGGCTATACTCTAATAAAGGCTGGATCACGGAATGATGTCAACTGCTTGTGATATATTTATGTATGGTTGTTTATAAATGTTTTATCTGTTACTATTTGTGGATTGATTATAAATGATTCTGTTTTTAATCCATACGTTTTTTTAAAAAAAAAGTACTTCATAAAATAACTACGCTTTTAACAACGAATCAGGCTCATATAATAAATAATAGATAATAATTAGGTAGACAAGTTGGTAGCGCTCAGTTTCTAGTATGATCATGATGTACCAGAAATTGGGTCGTTACACATTCTCTCCTCTCTTCTCTTCTCAACTGCTCCTTCACTCTCTGTAATGATATTGTGGCTGAAAGTCGCTAAGTGTTGGGTTTAAATATGTGGGCTTAAGCCCGGTGAAGGCCCATTACAAAATTTTGCCCGTTTGACCCAACTATGGTCCAAAATCGTTAAGATAAATGTTCAGATTCCATTCTAAATATCTTTTCTCATCATTTTCAAGGGTTTAATTTTTCTCACTCACAGTATTGGACATATTTAAGCCGGTACATTTAATTATAATGCCGGAGTGCGTTTTTCCGCAATCAACTATTTTTTTGTGCTAAATTTTTATTTTCTAAATTAAATTCTCACCAATAAGTTTCCAAATTACATATTTTTACTTTCTAATCCTTTTTTTCTCTCATTTAATTTATTGGTTAATTATTAATTAATTACTTAACACTTAATAGGGTTTTACATCTTACCCACCTCAATCGAAATTTTGCCCTCAAAATTTTGATTACTAAAAGAGAGATTGGCGAGAGCAGCACTTCTTTACCTTGATTGCTAGTTTCCTAACCTTTTGTTAACCTTTGAAAAAAGTTTGCATCCCACAACTCCTCTTTGTAACGACCCAATATCCAGTATGGTATGCTCATACTGAAATATCGATTGTTACCAACTTGAAGTTACACCGACATTGTTATTAATAATATCCAGCCGGTAATCGGGTTAACGAAACTCGATTTTTATAAAAAAGAAACCTTCCTTAATGGAAATAAAATCGCAACTAAAACGATAAATAGATACATACACAAACAGGATAGTAAACTATAATTTATTTATATATATATAGCTCCCAAAAGATGAAAAGTTAGTTACTCCTGATGGGTTGGAACCGAAATTCCAACACCAAAGACTCACCGGCAAGTGTACCGGGTCGCATCAAGTAGTAAAACTCACTTAGAGTGAGGTCGATCCCACAGGGATTGATGGATCAAGCAACTTTAGTGGGTGATTAGTTTAGTCAAGCTAACATTGAAGTGAAATTGGATGAAATGTAGCCAACAGAAAGTAAATGACAAGGAATTTAAATTTGCAGAAAGTAAATGGCAATATCTTAAAGAGCAAGAAACTTAAAGTTCATGAAATGTAAATCAACAGAATGTTGATTGAACAAAAGCTTAAAGAGCAAGAAAAATAAATTGGCAAAATCTTAAATGACAAGAAAGATAAATTGCATGAAGAGTAAAGGGGAATGGATGCTGGAAATTTAAGAAAGCAATAGATCAAGCAATTGAAAATTTAAATTGCAGGAAGAATAAAGGTAATGGGTGCTGGGATTCAAAAATCAAACAAAAAAGTGTAAATAGTAATCAAACAGAGAAGTAAAATATGCAGTAACTTGCAACCGATCTAAACAGAAAAGAAGAGTTAAATGGAGGAACCAAACAGAAAGTAAAATGCAGCTCAATTGTAATAGCTAAAGGAAAGTTGAAGATCTCAGGGGTTGGATGAGACTAGAGAACAAGTCAAGATCTCAATTCCTTCTTTGATCCAACAAAGAACAATTACAAAAGAAGCAAAAGAACAAATTGCAGAAGAAATAGAAGGTGAAAGCAGTAAAGAAAATTTAGATCCAAATCATAATTCCTTGAAATTATGCAGAAAATAACAAGAGAGATCTTAGATCAAGATTGAAACAAAATTTTTTCAATTCTTAATCCAAGATTCAAAACAAAGAGTAGAGAGTGCAGAAGTAAGAACAAGGAAGAAGAGAGATCAATTCTCCTTCCCAATTCCCAAAAATTAAATTCAAAGAAGAAAATTAAGAGAGCTCCTACTACCACTGCTCTTTAGTAGAGCTAGCCTCCTTACAAAAATAAAAATGATGCCTTATATAGGATTTTTACAAAAATGAAAGTGAAATTAAAAATAAATTACAATTAAATGAAATTCCTATTTTATCTATCTCTTGTGCCTTTGAGTGATGATAATGGGCTTTGCTTGCTTTGGATTTGGGTTGAAGATGGCCCTAATTGATCACTCTTGGTCTTGAGGAGAAATCTGTGTGCAAATTGGATTGTTGGTGCTTCACGTTTGAGTCAACGTTTGGGAGCAAACGTGGACTCAAACGTCTTCGCAAGGAAGTTAGCAAAAACCAGCAATCTACTGTCATTGGAGTTTGACCTCACGTTTGAGGTCAAACATGAGCGCAAACGTTGAAGCTTCTCCAAGGCAATCTTCAGCCAACTTTTGACCTCACGTTGGCGCAAACGTGGCTCCTCTTCTAGGGTATTCTTAAGCCAACGTTTGACCTCACGTTTGAGGCAAACGTTGGTGCAAACATTGAGCTCCTCCATGCCCTTTTGGTCACCTTGCTTGAATGCTTGCTGCCTTCGCTTTCATTGGCTTAGTTTTAATGAACACTAGCTTTATTGGCATTACTAATACTTCATGCATGCTTGGTTCATGATTAATGCTAATGCATTAGCCAATTGGCTTTAATAATGTATGCATGCTTTCATTTAATGCCTTGGCAAAGTATTAAAATAATATCACTTGCATGCATTTTTTCATTAATTCACCGAAGCATTAATTCATTGATCTTAATAATGTATTACATGCATGATTGATTAGTAATACCGTAAAGCTAATTAATAATGCCAATTAAATAATTCATGGTTCATGATGGCATGCATGCATGCTTTGATTGGCCATGGTATTCTTGGTCATAGGCCACGCTTTTAAAAGCGTGGCCTAAGCCTCCAAAGTGTGCTCAATCTTTAAAGTGTGCCCAAAATTCCTCTTTTCTTCTTTTTGGCTTATTTTGTGCTCTTTTGCTTCTTTTTCTTCTTATTTCATACAAAATCTATAAAATCAAAAGATCAAGGAAATATACCAATTAAGTACAAAAGCATTCAATATTTAAGCACAAATCATCAATTTCTTGTATGAAAAAGCATAGAAAAACCTGACATGGTGACATGTCATCACAACACCAAACTTAAACCTTGCTTGTCCCCAAGCAAGAAAAGAATCATGCAATAAAGATTGACAATCCAAGGTAAGAAGAATAGCAAGTTAATGTTCATGGTAGGCTAGTTTTCTATGCATGCTACAATCACAAAAGAAATATAAATGATTGATGCTTCTATCTAGCTCAATTTATGAAATCTTTTCTTATATTTCTTCCTTGAAGCAAGCTTTTGATTTTCTTATTAGCTTCTCCTTTTGGGTGCTTTGCCCCATGAGTTGATAACAAAACTACGACTCTAAATGCTTTGTTTTCAAGTATTACCACTTGATACATAAGCACCACAAGCATTTAAATTAGAGGACTTCATTAAGCTCATTTGTTTCTTTTTCTTAACTCTCTAATCATTGATGCTCAGAGCCTTGAGCTTTGAGGGAGTACTTTTGCACTTGAGCCTAGCCTTGACTTCTAAGTATTTTGTTTTCAAGTTTTTTGCTTGATACATAAACACCACAAGTACTTAACATATTGTCATTGGTACTCAAAGCCTTCAGCTTTCTCATTCTTTCCCTTTTTCTTTTCTTGCCTTTAATTGCATTTGCTTCTTCAAGATTTTCATGATTTCAAAAGATTTCACAAAATGTCCTAGATGAAAACTTCAATTAAATGATATCTAATGCAATTGAGCAACAATTAATCATACTAGCTTTCCAATACTTGTATGCACATGCTAAGTTCTTCTTTAATGCCTTGTTTGTTTATGATCATGATAATTTATTGCTTTTGAACTCCCAGAATTCAAGTTGATAGTCATAATGCCACAGCAATATGTTATCATTTAGAAATAAGACTATGCTTATTCATACACACATGCATACAGAGAAGATAAAGACAATCATGCAAATTATAGTGCTGGAAACAAATGAGAGGAAAAGGAACTTTACAACCTTGCAATTCATCTTCTCTATTGTTGTCCTTTTCCTTCTATTCTTCCTTCTTCCCATACCAATACTCAGAATGCTTGCTCATCCTTAAGCAACAATTTAGAACAATGGCTATGAGCTAAGATGGATCATGAATGTCTTACAGAATGAAATGTTAGTAATACATGTGTTTTAAGCAAGCAAAATTTAAAGATTAACCATCAAGGCACAGAGAAACAGAAACATTGTGATTGTAAGCATAAGAAGGTGTGCACAATACTTTGCATAAAGAATAGGTAGCACACCAAACTTAGTGTGACACTTTCACTTGGAATTGATGCAAGTATCTAGTAGATATTGGACCCAAATTTTTGTTGCATAGCAACACCAAACTTAGAATGTAATCACATGTCAATTTATTTGAATTAAAACTAAATGAAAAAAAGAAAAACTGTTATATGTTCAATACAATCACCAAGTGAAGAATCTGTCATGAATAAGGATGTCTTGGTGAAGTATTAACAAGAACAGTTAAAGAGCAACATGAATGAAAGCATTAAAAACAAAAAAAAAGACTAAAACAAAGAGAATAATAAACAAATTCAAACCAAAAGAAAGATGCTATTGTAAAGGCATTATGATTATGCAGACAAGTGGTGCTGCTGGATTCTTGCATAGAGAATTAAGTGGCACACCAAACTTAGAATCTTAGTGTGACACTTCCATGTAGAATTGATGCAATCATCCATGAAGATGGAAAATAGTTTGTTGCTGGGCAACACCAAACTTAGAATGTAACCATATGCCAATTTATTGAATTTAAACAAAGCACAGAAAGAAAACAAAGCAGAGAAGAAATGCTACCTACGGTTGGGTTACCTCCCAATAAGTGCTCTTTTAGTGTCATTAGCTTGACATGTTGTTCTTTACTTTCTTCCTCTTCTTCCAGTTTGTTAAGAGGAATGACCTTAAGAGGGGAGAAGATTCATCTACTGTCCCTTGTCTTGGCCTTTCCTCAGCAAGCTTCCTTTTGTAAATAGCTTGATTGAGCTTGCTTGCTGGATTAGGGACAAAATTGGTGTTCTTGCTAGTTGCCTTCACTTCTTTGGATTCAAAACTTGGTTGTGTGATTATTGGAGTTTTGTATTCATCCAGAGCCTTTTGAATTGGTGGTTCCATGAGCTTTTCCTCTATGTACTTCTCTGCTTCACTTGAGTTTGGAATTCTTTGGTTGTCTTTCTCACTTTCTTGCTCTTCCACTTCCTCCCTTGCACTCAACATTTGACTTAATAGCTTTTCCATTGAGGAGGTTTGTTGATCTTCCCAACATTTCTTCATCTCCTCTTCATATCTTTTAATCTCAGAGTCAATTGTTGAGACTTTTTGGTCCAGGGGAGTTTGAGGAGGTTGTGAGCGTTCAGGTTCTCTTGTCATCTCAAGTGCAGTTTCAGGTTCCAATACTTTCACCACCTCTTCCTTTTTTGCAATTTCACTTGACACAGGGACCTTGTGTTCTTGTTTTTCCATTTCCTCCTTCCTTGCATTCAACAATTGGCCTAACTGCACTTCCATGTTTTTGAGGGAGTTCTCTTGTTCTTTCCAAACTTTCGTTGTCTTCTCCTCATATCATTTGAGCATGGACTCAAGCTTTAAGAGCCTTGAGTAGTTCATGGAAGTTTGTGTGGGTGGTGAGTTTTGAAAGGGGCTTTCTGTTGAAGCATGGTCAAGTGATGATATCTTTGGATGAATATCATATGGAACATTAGAATTCCCTTCCTATCCACCATTAGAATCATGACTTGCATCATTTTGTGGTGGAGGGAAATATCCCATATGGTTTTCTTGCCCATCTTGTGTCTCTGAAGCAAATCTCCATGGATTGGAGTGCTTAGAATTTGTATTTTCTTGGTGATATTCCCAGCCACCATTAGAGATTGATGATGGTGGGTAATATCCCATAAAATTTTGTTTGGCCATAAGATGAGTTGAACTCTATTTGTATTTCGAAAAATGCAACATCAATGAAAATTGAAATTCATGTCACAGAGAAAGAATTTCTTAGTGAGGCAATAGCTCAAACACCTTGCTATCAACTTAAAACAGAGAACAAAAACAAAGAAAATGCTTGATCTAGACTTCTCACCCACTTAATCATTGTTGATCTAAATCAATCCCCGGTAACGGCGCCAAAAACTTGATGGGTTGGAACCGAAATTCCAACACCAAAGACTCACCGGCAAGTGTATCGGGTTGCATCAAGTAGTAAAACTCACTTAGAGTGAGGTCGATCCTACAAAGATTGATGGATCAAGCAACTTTAGTGGGTGATTAGTTTAGTCAAGCTAACATTGAAGTGAAATTGGATGAAATGTAGCCAACAGAAAGTAAATGACAAGGAATTTAAATTTGTAGAAAGTAAATGGCAATATCTTAAAGAGCATGAAACTTAAATTTCATGAAATGTAAATCAACAGAATGTTGATTGGACAAAAGCTTAAAGAGCAAGAAAAGTAAATTGGCAAAATCTTAAATGACAAGAAAGATAAATTGCACGAAGAGTAAAGGGGAATGGGTGTTGGAAATTTAAGAAAGCAATAGATCAAGCAATTGGAAATTTAAATTGCAGGAAGAATAAAGGTAATGGGTGTTGGGATTCAAAAATCAAACAAGAAAGTGTAAATAGTAATCCAAGATTCAAAACAAAGAGTAGAGAGTGCAGAAGTAAGAACAAAGAAGAAGAGAAATCAATTCTCCTTCCCAATTCCCAAAAATCAAATTCAAAGAAGAAAATTAAGAGAGCTCCTACTACCACTACTCTCTAGTAGAGCTAGCCTCCTTACAAAAATAAAAATGATGCCTTATATATGCTTTTTACAAAAATAAAAGTGAAATTAAAAATAAATTACAATTAAATGAAATTCCTATTTTAGCTATCTCTTGTGCCTTTGAGTGATGATAATGGGCTTTGCTTGCTTTGGATTTGGGTTGAAGATGGCCCTAATTGATCACTCTTGGTCTTGAGGAGAAATCTGTGTGCAAATTGGATTGTTGGTGCTTCACGTTTGAGTCAATGTTTGGGAGCAAATGTGGACTCAAACGTCTTCGAAAGGAAGTTAGCAAAAACCAGCAATCTCCATGCCCTTTTGGTCACCTTGCTTGAATGCTTGCTGCCTTCTCTTTCGTTGGCTTAGCTTTAATGAACACTAGCTTTATTGGCATTACTAATACTTCATGCATGCTTGGTTCATGATTAATGCTAATGCATTAGCCAATTGGCTTTAATAATGTATGCATGCTTTCATTTAATGCCTTGGCAAAGTATTAAAATAATATCACTTGCATGCATTCTTTCATTAATTCACCGAAGCATTAATTCATTGATCTTGATAATGTATTACATGCATGATTGATTAGTAATACCGTAAAGATAATTAATAATGCCAATTAAATAATTCATGGTTCATGATGGCATGCATGCATGCTTTAATTGGCCGTGGTATTCTTGGTCATAGGCCACGCTTTTAAAAGCGTGGCCTAAGCCTCCAAAGTGTTCTCAATCTTTAAAGTGTGCTCAAAATTCCTCTTTTCTTCTTTTTGGCTTATTTTGTGCTCTTTTGCTTCTTTTTCTTCTTATTTCCTACAAAATCTATAAAATCAAAAGATCTAGGAAATATACCAATTAAGTACAAAAGCATTCAATATTTAAGCACAAATCATCAATTTCTTGTATGAAAAAGCATAGAAAAACTTGACATGGTGACATGTCATCAACTCCGTCACAGTTATATACATATATACAACTCAAAATATTTTCAGTGTTTGACCCATATAGGAAGCCCCTACTTTTGACACCCAAACTAGCCTAGTCTTATAACCTTGTCTCTCGAGAAACAAAGGTGAGAGTCTAAAAAAAACACTAAACCAGAGAGATGCCAAAAGAAGATGATGATGTCATTACCTAGTCACTGTCAGAAGTCAAGTCTATGATCTCTATATTCATCTCAGGGTTCTCATTGTCCTCAGAAATTAGATCCACAATTTCTATCTCCTCGATATCCTTGTCATCAGAAATAATGATGACTTCTAATGTACTTTAGGGGCTACCATCACTGTTGTCGCCTGCGAAAGTTGTACTACTAGGAGAAACCTACGCAACTGCCGAGGTCTGACCAGAAGCTGCAACTGAAGTTTTGATAGGCTCTATGGTGAAAGGGTCAGAGGAGTGAGTAGAAAGAGACTTTATCGACATGTCCAAATCCACTAGAGGAGGAGACTCATGGATGTAGTCATCGATGATAGGGCCAGGCTCAGGATCATACATGAAGTCAAAAGAATGGTAGATAGAAACAGAATGTAACCACGATAGTGGAAAAGCATACGTTCATCAGGATCAACGAGGGCTGAAGCTAGCGAGTGCTGAAAAGGTTGATCTATAACTATGTATTTACGGACTCGAGACTCTGCGGGCCACCACATAGAAGCTGCGAAGGATAGGATCTTTGTATACATAAGGCTGCTCGATATCATAGAAAATGACACCTGTCTCGATATGAAGGGGATAGAAAGATAGGGGGTAAGAACCGAGGAGTTTTTAGTATGGCCGGGGTGAAACAAGTTAAGTTACTTTTTATAAATCGGCCACGTGTCCCAGATAAATCAGACCACAACAAAGAAACATAGGGCAAACAACAATCAACAACAACCAGCACATAACATACAACCACAAGAACGAAATCAAAACACATAAGAAATATGCGCAAATAAGTATGATGCATGCCTAGCCCTAGTGCAGGTAATGAGCTCATCTGTTGGTTTTTGACACGCGCCCGACATTACATCCTTACGGACATTGTCTCTTGTTGCCATCGTTTCAGGGTATAGTGCCTGGTACACTCTTGGGTAATAGCGCCCGCACACAATGTAACATCCTGAGTTTTTAAAAATTAAATAATTAGTTATTTATGAGTTATTATATTTTTTGAGATTGTTTTTAGAAAAATTATTTTACCAAACGTAATTAAATAGAATGTTATTATTATTAAAGTTTAATTTAATTATGACTTATTCTATTAGTTTGAACTATTTATTAGAAACTATTTTGATAAGCAAAATTAAATTGACTTTTATAATTATTATTACCATTTGAATTTGGATTAATTAAGACTATTATATGATTTTGCTATGATAAAATATTTTACATAATTGATTTTATGATAATTGAAATTTAAATTAATTAGGATTTTTAAATAATTTTATTATAATGAGATATTTTGAGAAAGATAAAAGAATTATTATTATTATTATTATTATTATTAATATTATTATTATTGAAGGTTGTAGAAGGCTTAGAGAAGGGGTGTTGAATCTATGGCATTCCTTTTCTTTAATGAAATAACCCTTTAATTTCAAACTTTAAATCTGAATCTGTTTGAACTTAGCAGCAGTACATTTATGAGACAATTTAGTTTTGTCTCATGAATTTAAAAAAATAGAACAGAGAATAGAAGAGAGAAGCTGATACCATCATGTATCCTGGTTCAGTTGCCTTGTGCAATGCAACCTACATCCAGTCTCCACCACAACAGTGGTGGAATTTCCACTATAGTTAAAGTATTACATACACCAATTCCAAATGATTGACACATTCCTTTTCCTCTCAAGTTCTAACCTAACTTGACTTGGTTATGCTAATACCTAACTCTTCACTTTTAGTGCTAACCCAACTAAGAAAGGGGTACCTCACAGGTACTGGATACAAGACAATAGAAACAACCTAAAAAAATCTGAAATCACTCTAGGCTTTTCTCTCAAGTGTATCACTTAGCCTTTTATCACTCTTTGGATTTTTCTTAAGCTCTTTCTTTTAGCTTTTTACCACTCAAGAAATTACAGAAAGATATACATTGAAAATAAAATTACAATCTGTAAAACATGAAGGAGATTAATGCTTCAACAGCCTCTGTTGCTATAGGTTGAACTGGATTCACTTGGCTCTGATTTAGTTCCTGATTCTGGCAGAATGCTTCTTTTAACTAGAAAGCACAGTCCAAGTTGATGAACTCTACTCAGAGAAAACTTCTCAGAACAAAACTTCAAACCCTGGTTCTTTCTCTTTGTCCTCAGAAGAGTAACAAATTTCTTTTGTATCTCCTTCCATGTTGCTGAGTTGCTCTCTTCCAAGTCAACTCCTCGAGCTGTGTGCTACCAACTTACCATTTCACCATTTTCAATTAATTCCTAAATTATAGGAATTTTTAATCTGAGCCTTTTTGCATGACTGAAAGTCTTAGGGAAGCAAAAGAAAAGATGTTCAATGGTAATCCTAGATCTGAACCATTAAAAGTGTGCTTTGGCTCCAAGAAACTTTTTGCCATTGATTTACAGCAGCAGAGATCAAAGACTTCTTTCTTCATTTAAACAAAAATGGTATCGCAGAAAGTTGGAGAAGGAGTGAAGAAATTAACATGCATGCAAATGGAAATAAATCACCTTTAACTTCTGACTTAGCTTGAAATGGTTTAATTTGGGTGATTAGACCTTTGCCCTTTAGCTTAACCTTTCTCTATCTTTCTTCTTTGATGAAATGTGTAGGGAACAAAGCTTTCTCTCTCTTTTCTCTGTATCTGACCGAAACAAAAAAGTAAATGTTGGCTTTGAAGGGTACCACCGTGGTGGAATTAACTTTAGTGAGCAACATGGGCTTGGGTTTGCTTCTTGCTATTCAGCCCAAGTGATTTCTTTTGATATATTATAACTGGGCCTTGCTTGTAAGTTTTGCACACTTTGAGAGCTTCTGATCCCGTGTTCCATTTATTTAGGCTACTGCAACATTGACTTTTGGCCTGCATCACTTAACCAAATGCAATCAAACTTAATTGGGTGTTTAACCCAATGAAATAATGCTTGTCATCATCAAATTAAGTTAGTTAAATTCTTAACTCAACAATCTCCCCCTTGATGACAAACATAATTGTAGCATTGATTAAAAGGAATTGAATTTGGATAAATTTAAGAAACTTCCCTTTGAGTGATATCACTTGCTTTTGTGTTGCTCCCCCTAGATTTATGCTCTTCTCTTCTTTCTTGTTTGTATGTACTCACAGGAAACACAATAATAGACTGCATACATTGTGTTGCCCATAGATGCAGCAATCAGTAACAGTTTCAAATAGTTTTAGCTTCTCATGAAACATGGCTAAGGGAGTTTAAAATAGCCAAATGTTCAGCCCAAAACTGAATTAAAACATATTAGCAAAAATGACAAATTTCCAGCTTAAACCTTAACCAAAACAGAGCACAACAAAAGAAATCATCACAGACTACAAACTATCCAGCCCTAAATTAAATAAAACATGTAAAGAAAATTCAAATTCTCATGTAAAAAAAATCGCAGCAGCAGCAAAATTTCAAAATCACAGCAAAGTATCAAATGCTTCATATGCCATATGCTACTACTTATGCTATTACTACTCCCCCTTTTGTCATTAAGGGTGGAACAAAAAGAACTAAAAATCTGCAACAAAATGTCAGTTTAAAGTCCAAATCAAGGAAGTAACTAAAATTAAGTGCAACAGTAGTTAAAAGTATTACAGTCATCCGAAATAGACATAGAGTAGTTCAAAAGTAAACAACAACGGTTTTTATGGGACAAAAGTGAACAAAAAGCTGCAGCAACATGAGACAAATTCAGGCATCTGAATCATCCTCATCAGAGTTAGCATCTTCTTCAGGATCAGTGGCAGCATTATCATCCTCTTCGAGATTCTCAATGAATTTCATGAAAACGGCCACTCTATCTCTTGATTTTCTGAGAAAGTTCTCATGTTTCATAGCAAGATTCCTCTTTTCTTTGCTCATTGCAATCAGATGGTTGGATTGAGAAACAAATTCCTGCACCACATCCTTAATAACTTCATACAAAATAGTTTTGTGTCCAGTGGAGGCTGAAGTACCTGTGGTAGAAGGAGGAGGAGTGTCTTCTAGTTCATAGTCATCATCATCATCATCAAGAACCACCCTTTCAGAACAAGTGGTTCTCTTTTTCTGCTGTTTCACTGAACCAGCTCCTTTTAGATAAGAGTGTCTATTTTCATATGACTCATTTGATAAGTCAACACCAAGATATTCAAAAATACAGGTTAAGAACACACCATAAGGAAGAGCTTTATCTTTCTTCTCACTTCTAACATAATCAAACATATATCTTACCATTATGTAAGCAAAAGAAATTTAATTTTTATGAGAATAGCATACAAAACTAGAGTATCAGTGTAAGACACCCTTTGATATGAGCCACTCTGAGGTAGGATGATATGGTTCACTATGCGGTGTAACTGAGCACGAGTGTAACCCAAGGCTTTGTGAGTTGGAGTGATGCCATCAATCAAAGAAATATGTTCATATATATAGGCCAGAGCATCATTGAAAGAGAGACATACCCCTTCATCCCACTTACCAAATGTATAGGCACATGCACCAATATCAGTGTATTTCAGAGATTCACTGATGGTTTCACTATTTAGAATTATGTCACGGCCTTTTGCATATGAATGAACTATCCCCTCATGGTAAGTCAGGTTTGCATAAAATTCCTTGACCAAAATTGGGTAAATAGGTTTTTTTATTTTAAAAAGATGGTTTGATGAATCCACATTTTATGGTATTTAATTGCTCTATTTGGGTAGATTTCATTGACTTTTCTTGCACTTATCCATTGAAATAGCATGCTTTTGTGAATTCTTTCCTAATTGTGCTTAATTGTGAAAAACATGCTTTTCATGCTTAAATTGCTAATTTTAATTCACTTTTCTCCCATTCGATGCCTTGATATAATTTTTTGAGTGATTTAACATTTTGAAGGCAAGAATGAAGGATTTCAGGTTTTAAATTCAAGAATGAATGCTTAAAGTGGAAGTAAAGCATGCAAAGTAGAAGAATTCAAGAAATGAAGGATTTATAAAGCTGCCATGCTGACCTCTCTATATTAAATTGGTCATAACATGAGCTATAGAGGTCTAAATGAGGCAGTTCCAGCGGCATTGGAAAGCTAACGTCCGGGGCTTCAAAATGATATGTAATTTGCTATAGTGGACATAAGTCAAAGTATGCATATGCACAGGTACTTGTGTGTACGCACAGGTCCCTGCACGTGACCTCATTAATTGCAACTCGCTGGCTGCGATTTTTGGGCCCCCAAAACCCAATCCAACTCATTTCTGAAGCTATTTCAAGCCAAATTGAAGCTTGGAGAATGGGGGCAATTAGGTTTAGCTTTTACATGCTTTTCTCTTAGTTTCTAGAGAGAGAAGCTCCTCCATCTCTCTAGAATTAGGTTAGGATTAGTTAATTTTTCTTTAATTTCAGTCTTTAATTCTTGTTTTAGTGTAATTTCATTTATGTTTTCATGTTCTTTTATCTTGTTCTTCTTCATTTCTCTTGTTATTTACTTTATTTTGTCATATTTATGTTTATGAACACTCTTGTCATCTTTAATTTCAATTAATATAAATTTATGTTTCCATGTCATTGACGTTAGGATTTTTGCCAGTAAAGAATTTTATAAAAACAGTCGCGTTGTAGATATAGTCTCTAAACCAACAGAAATCCCTTCGTACAAACGTTTGGTTGTCACAAGTAACAAACCCCTAAATAAATTGATAACCGAAGTATTCAAACCTCGGGTCGTCTTCTCAAGGAACTGCAGGGAAGTATGTTCTTATTATTGATTATGGAGATTATAAATTGGGGTTTTGAGAATGAGGGGCGAATGGTTTAATTAGCAAATAAAGTAAATGAAGAACAAGCAATTTAAATGGCAAGTAAAATAAATAAATGAATGTAAATAAACTTTTGGCAAGGTATGAGAAATTGGAGGTCCTATCCTAGTTATCCTTATCAATGATGATGAGAATTGAATCTTAATTCCACTTTGTTAACCTTTACTAAGATAAAGGAAGGTCAAGGGATTAATTGGTTTGATCTTCAAATCCTATTTATTTCCTAAGAAAAGATTGGGATTATTGAAGTTCAATTTAATTAACAAGGATAACAATTATCATTCATGTTTGAGTTTGATAACTCCTGAGTTACTGATTTCTTAACCAAGACCAAAAGGAGAAAAATAAATCTACTGGAATAAAAATGTCTTCAGACTTGGGAATAATAGCAACATCAATAAAAGAAAGCAATATTAAACTGAAATACCTCAATTAACATTAATTCAAAGAGTAATCTGTAACATGGGAGAATTCATAAATTAAATTGCAAAAGTAAATAAAAAGGAATATTGAACCTAATAAAGAGATAATCCTGAAAGCGAATAAAATCCTAATTCTAAATCCTAATCCTAAAGAGAGAAGAGAGAGGAGAGAACCTCTCTTTAAACTAAATCTAAATCATGAAAACTAACTAAAGTGGAGACTCTCTTGAATGGATACATTCCTCCACTTCATAACCTCTGGTCTATGCCTTCTGGACTTCGATTTGGGCCAAAAAGGACCTCAGAAATTGCTATGAGCATTTTCTGCAATTTCTGGTGTGTGGCCTCTGTCACGTGTCCGCGTGGGTCACGCGGTCGCGTCATTCAGAGTTTTTCTTGTCACGCGGTCGCGTCAGTCATGTGGCCG
Source organism: Arachis ipaensis (assembly GCF_059453495.1). Taxonomy (NCBI): domain Eukaryota; kingdom Viridiplantae; phylum Streptophyta; class Magnoliopsida; order Fabales; family Fabaceae; genus Arachis; species Arachis ipaensis. The sequence continues at coordinate 65,592,941 of NC_142439.1, read as the reverse complement.
CGTCAATGCCTTTTCGCGCTGGCATGCGGCCGCGTCGCCCATGCGATCGCGTGGCTGCCAGTTTCTTCAAAAACTCTGTTTTGTGCTTTCCTTCCATTTTTGTATGTTTCCTTTCCATCCTTTAAGTCATTCCTGCCTTAGATGATCTGAAACTACTCAACACACTAAACACGACATCGAATGAAAATAAAGGTAATTAAAATAATTAATTTTAAAGCATAGGAAACATGTTTTTTCACATACATCACATAATAAGGAAGGGAAAGTAAAACCATGCAATTAATATGAATAAGTGGGTGAAGGATTGAATAAATCACTCAAACTAAGCATAAAATATATCATAAAATATGGGTTTAACAACCTCCCCACACTTAAACAATAGCATGTCCTCATGCTAAGTCCAAGAGTAATGTTAGGTTAAAGGGGTGGAATGCCATGCAATGCAATCTAATCTAAATGCAACTACCTAGATGAATGATGCATCATGCAATTCTAATTTTTATTCACTTGAATATAAAGCTTGCATGTAGTTGAATTAATTCACATTCTCAAGGAGTCATATATATATATATATATATAGCCAAGCCTTAGATAGTGATAAAGTGTCTTTACAATTGAGATGGGAGAGAAAAAACATTTTATAAACTTGCAAGACAATTAATAATTTAAGCAGAGATATATGTTAATGAGCTATTGAACCTACATTGGATTTTGTATTTGCTCTCTAATCACTCAGTGTTTATTGGGTTAATCACTCTATTCTTCTTTTTATTCTGTCTTTCTATAACTTTATTCTTCATCTAACCAATCAACAATTATAGAATATAGACATACCAAAAATCATGAGGTCTTGAATTAAGGTTGTAATGGGGCCAAGGTAAAGGTAAGGGTATATGTATAAGGCTAAGTGAGCTAATAAGTGAATCCTTAATTAGTCTAAGATCTCACCTAACATACATACTTTCTAAAGCAAAGCTTCTTTACCTATTTTTCCATATTTTCCCACTTTTGATGTTACATGCTCATGTTTCAATGTTTATTATTTTTTCCCATGTGCATTGCTTTATTTCACATTTGGGGAATTCTTTTGTGTCCCTTTTATTTAAATACTGAAAATTAATTTTTTTTAATGCACATGGTAATTCAATTATTTTGATTTTACATGAGCATGCTTCCCAAAACTTTTTATTTTAAATTATTTTATTCTTTTCAACTTTTCTACCCTTTTGTTTTTATCATCCATGTTCCCAATAGGTTTTCCCACATTTAAACCATACATACTTCCTATCTTAAGCTAACCAAGGATTCAACTTGGGATTTTTATTTTGTTTTTCTGCTTAAAGCTAGTATTGTGGTTTATAGAATAAAAGGGGATTTAAAGGTTCAAGGGGGCTAACAAGGGTGATGTAAAGGGTAGGCTATTCTAGGATAAGTGAGCTAAAATTAAATAATGGCCTCAATCATTCTCTTGGTATGTAGTTATATTCTATAATCGGATATATAGATTAAAACAAAGTAAAGAACACCAGAATAAATAAGAAGGGCGGAACTCACAGGAATAAAAATTATGGTTTGAATATAACCATACAATTAAGCTCAAAACTCACAGGCTGTGTGTTCTCTAGCTCAAAAATCATTTATCAGTTATGTATGTCATGCAGGTTTAGTTAAAAATTCCCATTATTCTCAATGTAAAACTTAAGGTGGCTTTAAAGTTCTAGTGTTTCTCCTTGATGAAATGTTGTTAACTAACTAACATGTAATACTATATATACAAGGTGTGTGGATTGTTTCTATTATGTTCAAGTCCTTAGTTTACTTCTTTTTATATTTTTCAATATAAACTAAGCTATCTTATGCTAAAAAGGGTAAACTATACTAATTAATCCACAATTTCTATAACTAATAAATTAGAATTGCAACTAAACTAAATGGCTAAAATATGAACTAAAGTGCAAAATGCAGAGATGGAGTAAAAATACATCAAAGTAGCAATATATAAGTACTGAGAAAATAAAAATAAAAAGAAAAATACAGAAAAGTAGCAAAATAAATAAAAAGAGTATGTAGTGGTTCACCAAAAAAAAAAACGCCAGAGATGGCGACCTCCCCACACTTAAAATGAAGCATCGTCCCTGATGCTCACTCAAGCAGGGTGTGAAGGGGTGTCATCACTGGAAGGACGGGTAGCTAGAGTCTCTGTGGTGGTGGTCTGAGGAGCTGCCTGCTGTATAGGAGGTGCTGACTGGATAGGGATCTCGTTGTCTACCGCCTGAATCTGATGCGGGATCTCCTGCTGGTGTGCTGCCTGCTGGGTGCCTGCCTGCTCTGCCTCCTGCTGTGGATGAGTCGCAGTCTCGGGCGCATCCGCCTCCTCCTCAGATGCCTCGAATGGTGTGTCAGGCTCGGAGTGGATGTCGCCAGATCGTATCATCAGCTTCAGGTGCTCATAGCGTCGCTTGTTGCGACGCTCCATCTGGTCAAGCTGTCAAAACAGGTGGTGCACTAGATGATAGACGGGCTCTGGGGCAGGTGGAGGTGTAGTGGTGGTGGCAGGGCTAGCTGGGGCAGCTGTAGAGGAAGAGGGGCCGGCAGATGGTGTGGCTGTGGCACCAGGAGCAGTGAGGAAAGGAGGTCTGTAGCCCAAAGCCAGAAAGTTCCTGCTGTGAGGGATAATCTTCTTGCATTCTGTAGCAGGTGGCTTCTCATCAGCATCTTCCCAAGGCACGCCAGCTCGACGGCCTAGCCGTGTAACCAGATAAGGAAAGGGAAGAGTGCCTCGGACGTGGACCCTGGCCATGTGGTACCGGATAAAGCGTGGCAGGTACAGGTCCTTACCCTCCATCACACACCATAGGAGGCTGATCATAGCGGCTGGTATCTCAGTCTGGTGAGTACTCGGCATGACAAAATTGCTAAGAATCTGATGCCATAGCCGAGCCTCATCATTCAGGTAAATCCGCTTGATTCCCTTTGGCATGGTGGTGTTCTGACCCATAATCCAAGGAACGGTCGGGTCAAGGGCTATCCGGGCCTTGACTGCATCCCAATCAAATCGCATGAAGCGCATATCCTCCTCAACTTTTTGATAGCCATCCAGCTGATCAGTTTTAGGTAGAAGTTTTAAGACATCTTCAATGGCCTCTTCAGTGACCAGAATCTGCTTTCCTCTAAGGTTCACTGTATCTAGGAAAGTTTTGGAGTAATTGCAGTAGAATTTTCTAACCCAAGATGCATTGACCTCAGTTAGGTTTCTCTCCAAAAAGAGCCAGCCTCTTTGTTTGATTTGATCAGAGGTGTATTGCTGGAGTTCTTCTGGGATCTTCAAAGTCCTCTCCAGGTATAGGTTCCTGGAGGTTGCAAACACCGGATACTTCAGCTCACAGTATCGGTTTGCAAACTTTACTGGATCATTAGCAAGGAGCAGCTGGTCGGCCTTCTCCTGCGGGGTAAAATTTTTCTCCCGCAAGGAGTCATCGTGTGTAATATCCATAATGGACATAGAGGATTCTCCTCTTTTCCATTTGCCAGTAGTAGCCTTTCCTTTTCCTTTTCTCTGGCTGGCAGACATCCTGAAAAACAGAAAACCAGGATATAGTGAAAACAAGAAAACAAATAGGCAAATAATCAAAAGAAACACAAAGTGGCAAAGGAGCAAAAGGATAGGGAAAATAAGTTAAGTAAATGTGCATTAAGGATTGTATAGGAGTTAAAAGTCTGAAAAGAAGAATTCACAATCCAAAATGTGATAGAATTCATGTTAAATAGAAAAATTAACATCATGTCATGGTTAGAATGTTAAAAGAAAGTGAAAGAAAATCAGAAGAGAAGTTTTGAAAGGTTAGGTTGGTTAGAATTGAAAAGGAGTTTAGGAAGTTAACATTAGTGAGTTAGTAAAAAGTGGGTTAAAGTAAGTGGCATAATAAAAATATTCCAAGTAACAAGTATTCACAGTTAGAAGCTATAAGTAACTCATATCCAAATAAGGAAAATAGGTTGATGATGATTTAAATAGATATAGAAATAGCAAAAATTGGAATCAAACATCAAAAATGCAAATTATGAACCAGGAAATCAAAAAGAATAAGAAAGTTTGCCCAGGCATTCATGAATTGTTTTGGTTAAATCTAAGGAAAGCACAGTTGAAAATACCAAAATCAAGACATGAATGGACACATTTTACAGAGATTTGGGCAGCATTCCGGCTAAAATTAGATTGTCCCGGAAAATAAACAACAACAGAATAGTTCATATGAATAAAAAATACAGCTGCAATTACATATAAGGAATAAGAACATGAAAAATCAGAGTAAAGAGCAGCATGAAACAAGAAATTACAGCATATGAACAAAACTAACATCACAGCAACAGCAGAATTGCGAAAATAATGAAACAAGAAACACGAACAGTGCAATTAAACAGACCTAAATCCATTAACCACATCCTAGGCTACCTAACAACCTAAAATCCACTACAACATGCATATCTAACTAGCCTAATGACGAACTTAAACAGAAAAATATGAATTAACTACGAAGGATAGAAGGGTGGCGTTCGTCGAAACCTGGTAGGCGTAAGAAAGAGAGTGGGGGCAGAGAGGTGGCTGGGGATGACGGCGGGGGCGTCCGGCGCGGCGGAAGAGGGTGGCGCAGCGGCGGTGGCTACTGTTTGGAGGAAGGAAGGGAAAGGTAATTGTAATGGGGGAAAGGAGGGGTAATAGGGGAAGGAAGGGGGGCGTGTGGGTGGCGCTAGGCAGTGGTGACGGGGTGGCGGCGGTGGGTGGTGGTCGCGGAGGGGGGCAGTGGCGTTAGGGGGAATGAAGAAGGAAGAAGAAGAAAGAAGGAGGAAGGAGGAAGAGGGGTGGGTGGCGGCGGCGTCTGGGTGGTCGGCGGCGTGATGGTGGTTCGGTGGTGGTGGCTGGTTGGTGGTGGTGTGATTGGAGAAGAAGAGAGGGAAGAGAGGGGTTGGGGGGGCACGACTGGTAGGGTTCGCGTGACTGGGGGGGTTATAAATTTGAATCCACGTGATCGCGTGGGGCACGCAGTCGCGTGGTTGGGCTGAAATGGTGGTTGACGCGATCGCATGAATGGCGCGGTCGCGTGGAGGGCAAAAAGAGTGAATGACGCGATCGCCTGGGGTATGCGATCGCGTCGCTGGAATTTATGCGAAACGCACAGTTTCAGCGTCGTTTCAGCGCAACTCTCTGTCTCCTTTGGGGTGTTTGTTCAATCCATGCGACGCGATCGCATCGCTCACGCTATCGCGTGGGATTGAGGTTGTGCAGGTGACGCGATCGCGTGAGTGACGCGATCGCGTGGGTCATTTGTGCAAAACGCACAATGGCCGCACGATTCTAGCCTAACTTTCTGGACGTTGGATCTTTACGCTGATCTCTAGGGCACGCGGCCGCGTGGATGACGCGGTCACGTGGAAAGTGTTTTTCGTAACTTGACGCGATCGCATGAATGATGCGGTCTGATGAACGGATAATTTATACGCTTTTTGGCATTGTTTTTAGTATGTTTTTAGTAGAATCTAGTTACTTTTAGGGATGTTTTCATTAGTTTTTATGTTAAATTCACATTTCTAGACTTTACTATGAGTTTGTGTGTTTTTCTATGATTTCAGGTATTTTCTGGCTGAAATTGAGGGACTTGAGCAAAAATCAGATTCAGAGGTTGAAGAAGGACTGCTGATGTTGTTGGATTCTGACCTCCCTGCACTCAAAGTTGATTTTCTGGCGCTACAAAACTCACAATGGCGCGCTTTCAATTGCGTTGGAAAGTAGACATCCAGGGCTTTCCAGAAATATATAATAGTCCATACTTTGGCCGCGTTTAGATGACATAAAAGGGTGTTGAACACCAGTTCTACGCTACTGTCTGGAGTTAAACGCCAGAAACACGTCATAAGCCATAGTTGAACGCCAGAAATACGTTATAAACTGGCGTTCAACTCCAAGAATGACCTCTGCACGTGTAACATTCAAGCTCAGCCCAAGCACACACCAAGTGGGCCCCGGAAGTGGATTTATGCATCAATTACTTACTTCTGTAAACCCTAGTAGCTAGTTTATTATAAATAGGACTTTTTACTATTGTATTAGACATCTTTGGAACCATCTTATGATCATATTTTGATCCTGTGATCTTGTTTTGGGGGCTGGCCATTCGGTCAGGCCTGGACCTTTCACTTATGTATTTTTAACGGTAGAGTTTCTACACTCCATAGATTAAGGTGTGGAGCTCTGCTGTTCCTCAAAGATTAATGCAAAGTACTACTATTTTTCTATTCAACTCAACTTATTCCGCTTCTAAGATATTCATTCGCACTTCAACATGAATGTGATGAATGTGACAATCATCATCATTCCCTATGAACGCGTGCCTGACAACCACTTCCGTTCTACCTTAGATTGAATGAGTATCTCTTGGATCTCTTAATCAGAATCTTCGTGGTATAGGCTAGATTGATGGCGGCATTCATGAGAGTCCGAAAAGTCTAAACCTTGTCTGTGGTATTCCAAATAGGACTCTGGGATTGAATGACTGTGACGAACTTCAAACTCGCGAGTGCTGGGCATAGTGACAGACGCAAAAGGAGGGTGAATCCTATTCCAGCATGATCGAGAACCTCAGATGATTAGTCGTGCTGTGACAGAGCATTTGGACCATTTTCACAAGAGGATGGGATGCAGCCATTGACAAGGGTGATGCCTCCAGACGATTAGCCATGCAGTGACAGCGCATCGGACCATTTTCCAGAGAGGATAAAAAGTAGCCATTGACAACGGTGATGTCCTTACATAAAGCCAGCCATGGAAAGGAGTAAGACTGATTGGATGAAGACAGCAGGAAAGCAGAGGTTCAGAGGAACGAAAGCATCTCTATACACTTATCTGAAATTCTCACCAATGATATACATAAGTGTTTCTATCCTTATTTTCTATCTATTTATTATTTATGTTCAAAAACTCCATAACTATTTTATATCCGCCTGACTGAGATTTACAAGATGATCATAGCTTGCTTCATACCAACAATCTCCGTGGGATCGACCCTTACTCACGTAAGGTTTATTACTTGGACGACCCAGTGCACTTGCTAGTTAGTTGTATCGAAGTTGTGAATGAAAAATGATTTATTAAGATGTGCGTACAGAGTTTTTGGCGCCGTTGCCTGAGATCACAATTTCGTGCACCAAGTTTTTGGTACCGTTGCCGGGGATTGTTCAAGTTTGGACAACTGACGGTTCATCTTGTTGCTTAGATTAGGTAATTTTCTTTTTGTTTTATTTTCAAAAATATTTCTTCAAAAATTTTTCAAAAAATTTTCTCCTTTGTTTTCGAAAAAAAAAAATTTTTTTAAATAAATATTTTCAAAAATATATTTTTCTTCAGAATTTTTAAGAATGAATTCTAGTGTTTCATGAAGCATGTTGAAGCCTGACTGGCTGTAAAGCCATGTCTAAATTCGTTTGGACTGAGGCTTCAACTAATCACTTCAATGCATGTAATTCCATACTAAAGCTTGGCTGGCTATTAAGCCATGCCTAACCCTCAGATTGGAGCTTTAGACTAAGATTGTAAGATTCCTGGAATTCATATTAAAAATTTTGGAATCCTTATTTTTATTTTTCAAATAATTTTTGAAAAATACAAAAAAAATTAGAAAATCATAAAAATAAAAAATATTTTGTGTTTCTTGTTTGAGTCTTGAGTCAATTTCAAGTTTGGTATCAATTGCATGTTCATCTTGCATTTTTTCGAAAAATTCATGCATTCATAGTGTTCTTCATGATCTTCAAGTTGTTCTTGGTAAGTCTTCTTGTTTGATCTTGATGTTTTCATGTTTTGTGTCTTTTCTTGTTTTTCATATGCATTCTTGCATTCATAGTGTCTATACATGAAAAATTTTTAAGTTTGGTGTCTTGCATGATTTCTTTGCATTAAAAATTTTTCAAAAATAAGTTCTTGATGTTCATCTTGACATTCAAAGTGTTCTTGGTGTTCATCTTGACATTCATAGCATTCTTGCATGCATTCATTGTTTTGATCCAAAATTTTCATGCATTGAGTCTTTTTCATGTTTTTCCCTCTCATCATTAAAAATTCAAAAATAATAAAAAATAAAAAATATCTTTCCCTTTTTCACTCATAAATTTCGAAAATTTGAGTTGACTTTTTCAAAACTTTTTAAAATCTAGTTGTTTTTATGAGTCAAATCAAATTTTCAATTTAAAAATCTTATCTTTTTCAAAATCTTTTTCAAAAATCAAATCTTTTTCATTTTTCTTATTTATTTTCGAAAATTTTAAAAATATTTTTCAAAAATCTTTTTCTTATCTTTATCTCCTAATTTTTGAAAATAACATCATCAATTAATGTTTTGATTCAAAAATTTCAAGTTTGTTACTTGTTTGTTAAGAAAGATTCAAACTTTGAGTTCTAGAATCATATCTTGTGATTTCTTGTGAATCAAGTCATTAATTGTGATTTTAAAAATCAAATCTTTTTCAAAACTAATTTCAATAATATCTTTTCAAAAATATCTTCTTATCTTATCTTTTTCAAAAATTTGATTTTAAAATATCCTTTCTAACTTCTTATCTTCTTATCTTTTCAAAATTGATTTTCAAATTTGTTTCAACTAACTAACTAACTTTTTGTTTGTTTCTTATCTTTTTTAAAACTACCTAACTAACTCTCTCTCTCTAATTTTCGAAAATATCTTCCCTCTTTTTCAAAATTTCTTTTTAATTAACTAATTATTTTAATTTTTTATTTTAATTTTCGAAAAATTACTAACCTTTTTCAAAAACTATTTTCGAAAATCACTAACTCTTTTTCAAAAATTATTTTCGAAAATCCTTTTTCCCTCTCATCTCCTTCTATTTATTTATTCACATCTCATCTGAACCCTCTCTCTCTGAGTTCAGATTTTCTCTTCTTCTTTTCTTCTACTCACATAAGGGAACCTTTATACTGTGGTAAAAAGGATCCCTATTATTATTATTTTTCTGTTCCTTCTTTTTCATATGAGCAGGAGCAAAGACAAGAACATTCTTGTTGAAGCAGATCCAGAACCTGAAAGGACTCTGAAGAGAAAACTAAGAGAAGCTAAAATACAACAATCCAGAGATAACCTTACAGAAATTTTCGAACAGGAAGAGGAGATGGCAGCCGAAAATAATAATAATGCAAGGAGGATACTTGGTGACTTTATTGCACCTAATTCCAATTTACATGGAAGAAGCATCTCCATTCCTGCCATTGGAGCAAACAATTTTGAGTTGAAACCTCAATTAGTTTCTCTGATGCAGCAGAACTGCAAGTTTCATGGACTTCCATCTGAAGATCCTTTTCAGTTCTTAACTGAATTCTTGCAGATATGTGATACTGTTAAGACTAATGGAGTAGATCCTGAAGTCTACATGCTCATGCTTTTCCCTTTTGCTGTAAGAGACAGAGCTAGAGTATGGTTGGACTCTCAACCTAAGGATAGCCTGAACTCTTGGGATAAGCTGGTCAAGGCTTTCTTAGCCAAGTTTTTTCCTCCTCAAAAGCTGAGTAAGCTTATAGTGGATGTTCAAACCTTCAGACAGAAAGAAGGTGAATCCCTCTATGAAGCTTGGGAGAGATACAAAGAACTGACCAAAAAGTGTCCTTCTGACATGCTTTCAGAATGGACCATCCTGGACATATTCTATGATGGTCTGTCTGAATTAGCTAAAATGTCCTTAGATACCTCTGCAGGTGGATCCATTCACTTAAAGAAAATGCCTGCAGAAGCTCAAGAACTCATTGACATGGTTGCTAATAACCAGTTCATGTACACTTCTGAGAGGAATCCTGTGAGTAATGGGACGCCTCAGAAGAAGGGAGTTCTTGAAATTGATACTCTGAATGCCATATTGGCTCAGAACAAAATATTGACTCAGTAAGTCAATATAGAAGAAATTTGGAGTTTCATGAATGAAACAAGATCCTCCATTAGAAATTTGGAAGTACAAGTGGGCCAACTGAGTAAAAGAGTCACTGAAATCCCTCCTAGTACTCTCCCAAGCAATATAGAAGAAAATCCAAAAGGAGAGTGCAAGGCCATTGATATAACCATCATGGCTGAATCCAAAGAGGGAGGGGAGGACGTGAATCCCAGTGAGGAAGACCTCCTGGGACGCCCAGTGATCAATAAAGAGTTTCCCTTTGAGGAACCAAAGGAATCTGAGGCTCATCTAGAGACCATAGAGATTCCATTAAACCTCTTTATGCCATTCATGAGCTCTGATGAGTATTCCTCTTCTGAAGAGAATGAGGATGTTACTGAGGAGCAAGTTACCAAGTACCTTGGTGCAATCATGAAGCTGAATGCTAAACTATTTGGTATTGAGACTTGGGAAAATAAACCTCCCTTGTTCACCAATGAACTGAGTGATCTGGATCAACTGACATTGCCTCAGAAGAAACAGGATCCAAAAAAGTTCTTAATTTCTTGTACCATAGGCACCATGATCTTTGAAAAGGCTCTGTGTGACCTTGGTTCAGGGATAAACCTCATGCCCCTCTCTGTAATAGAGAAACTGGGAATCTTTGGGGTGCAAGCTACTAAAATCTCATTAGAGATGACAGACAATTCAAGAAAATAGGCTTATGGACAAGTAGAGGACATGTTAGTAAAGGTTGAAGGCCTTTACATCCCTGCTGACTTCATAGTCCTAGATACTGGGAAGGATGAGGATGAATCCATCATCCTTGGAAGACCCTTCCTAGCCACAGCAAGAGCTGTGATTGATGTTGACAGAGGTGAACTAGTCCTTCAATTGAATGAGGACTCCCTTGTGTTTAAAACTCGAGGTCATCCTTCTGTAAACATGGAGAGGAAGCATAAAAATCTTCTCTCAAAACAGAGTCAACCAGAGCCCCCACAGTCAAACTCTAAGTTTGGTGTTGGGAGGCCACAACCAAACTCTAAGTTTGGTGTTGAACTCCCATATCCAAACTCTAAGTTTGGTGTTGGGAAGGCTCAACAATGCTCTGAACATCTGTGAGGCTCCATGAGAGCCCACTGTCAAGCTATTGACATTAAAGAAGCGCTTGTTGGGAGGCAACCCAATTTTTATTTATCTAATTTTATTGTTCTTTCATGTTTTATTAGGTTCATGATCATGTGGAGTCACAAAATAAATATAAAAATTGAAAACGGAATCAAAAACAGCAGAAGAAAAATCACACCCTGGAGGAGGATCTCACTGGCGTTTAAACGCCAGTAAGAAGCATCTGGCTGATGTTCAACGCCAGAACAGAGCATGGTTCTGGCGCTGAACGCCCAAAATGGGCAGCATCTGGGCGTTTGAACGCCATAATTGCACCCTGGAGAAGAGCTGGCGCTGAATGCCCAGAACAAGCATGGTTCTGGCGTTCAACGCCAGAAATGGGCAACAAATGGGCATTCAATGCCCAGAACAAGCACCAATCTGGCGCTGAACACCCATAGTTGTGTGCAAGGGCATTTTGCATGCCCAAATTTGGTGCAAGGTTGTAAATCCTTGAACACCTCAGGATCTGTGGACCCCACAGGATCCCCACCTACCTCACCATCTCTCTTTCCATTCATGGTCATCCCTTCTGTTTTCCATTTACCACTCACATCCATACACCTACCTACCTTTAAAATTCAACATCTCTTTCCCACCCAATCCCACCCATATGGCCGAATACACACATCCCTCCATCTCCTCCATATCTTCTTCTTCTTCCTCTTCTATTCTTTCTTCTTTTGCTAGAGGGCGAGCAACATTCTAAGTTTGGTGTGGTAAAAACATAGCTTTTTTGGTTTTTCCATAACCATTAATGGCACCTAAGTCCAGAGAAACCTCAAGAAAGAGGAAAGGGAAGACAATTGCTTCCACCTCTAAGCCATGGGAGATGGAAAGATTCATCTCACAAGCCCATCACTAAGAAAATGATGGAGCAAACAAGAGAGCACATTCATGGATCTCAACAGGCACATGAAGAAGCTCATCATCAAGAAACCCCTGAGATACCTCAAGGGATGCACTCTCCTCCACAGAATTTTTGGGAGCAAATCAATACCTCCCTAGGAGAATTAAGTTCCAACATGGGACAATTAAGGGTAGAACATCAAGAGCACTCCATCATCCTTCATGAAATTAGAGAAGATCAAAAAAAGCAATGAGGGAGGAGCAACAAAGACAAGGAAGAGACATAGAAGAGCTCAAGGACATCATTGGTTCCTCAAGAAGGAAACACCACCATCACTAAGGTGGACTCATTCCTTGTTCCTACATTCTCTGTTTTTCGTTTTCTTAATGTTAAGTGCTTATCCATGTTTGTGTCTTATTACATGATCATTAGTAGTTAGTAACTATGTCTTAAAGTTATGAATGTTCTATGAATCCATCACCTCTCTTAAATGAAAACTGTTTTAATTCAAAAGAACAAGAAGTACATGAGTTTCGAAGTTATCCTTGAACTTAGTTTAATTATATTGATGTGGTGACAATGCTTCTTGTTTTCTTAATGAATGCTTGAACAGTGCATATGTCTTTTGAAGTTGTTGTTTAAGAATGTTAAATATGTTGGCTCTTGAAAGAATGATGACAAGGAGACATGTTATTTGATAATCTTAAAAATCATAAAAATGATTCTTGAAGCAAGAAAAAGCAGCAAAGAACAAAGCTTGCAGAAAAAAAAAGAAAAAAAATAGCGAAAAAAAATAAAAAGAAAAAGCAAGTAGAAAAAGCCAAAAGCTCTTAAAACCAAGAGGCAAGAGCAAAAATCCAATAACCCTTAAAACCAAAAGGCAAGGTGGTGCACGAAATTGTGATCTCCAGGCTCGAACAATCCCTGGTAATGGCTCCAAAGCTTGGTGCTCTGATCTTAATTCATAATTGTCACAACTTCGATACAACTAACCAGCAAGTGCACTGGGTCGTCCAAGTAATACCTTACGTGAGTAAGGGTCGAATCCCACGGAGATTGTTGGTATGAAGCAAGCTATGGTCACCTTGTAAATCTCAGTCAGGCGGATATAGAATAATCATGGAGTTTTCGAATATTATATAATAAAATAGGGATAGAGATACTTATGTAATTCATTGGTAGGAATTTCAGATAAGCGAATGGAGATGCTTTTCGTTCCTCTGAACCTCTGCTTTCCTGCTATCTTCATCCAATCAGTCTTACTCCTTTCCATGGCTGGCTTTATGTGATACATCACCACTGTCAATGGCTACTTTCGGTCATCTCTCGGGAAAATGATCCAATGCCCTATCACGGCACGGCTAATCGTCTGGAGGGATCACCCTTGCCAATGGCTTCATCTTATCCTCTCAGTGAATAATATGCTCACGCACCCTGTCACGGCACGGCTATTCATCTGTTGGTTCTCGATTATGCTGGAATAGGATTTACTATCCTTTTGCGTCTGTCACTAACGCCCTGCAATCGCGAGTTCGGAGCTCGTCACAGTCATTCAATCATTGAATCCTACTCGGAATACCACAGACAAGGTTTAGACCTTCCGGATTCTCTTGAATGCCGCCATCATTCTAGCTTACGCCACGAAGATTCTGGTTAGGAGATCTAAGAGATATTCATTCTAGCTTATTTAATGTAGAACAGAAGTGTTTGTCAGGCACGCGTTCATAAAGGAGAAGGATGATGAGCGTCACACATAATCATCACCTTCATCACGTTCTTGGGTGCGAATGGATATCTTAGAAGAGAAATAAGAAGAATTGAATAGAAAACAGTAGTACTTTGCATTAATCTTTGAGGAACAGCAGAGCTCCACACCTTAATCTATGGAGTGTAGAAACTCTACCGTATGAAAATACATAAGTGAAGGTCCAGGCATGGCCGTGTGGCCAGCCCCTATGGTCTAAGAACAATGCGTTCAAAGATGCCTAATACAATAGTAAAAGGTCCTATTTATAATAAACTAGTCATTAGGGTTTACATGAGTAAGTAATTGATGCATAAATCCACTTCTGGGGCCCACTTGGTGTGTGTTTGGGCTGAGCCTGAGTGTTGCACCTGCAGAGGCCATTTGTGGAGTTGAACGCCAGTTTCTGTGCCAGTTTGGGCGTTCAACTCTGGTTTTGGATCCTTTTCTGGCGCTGGACGCCAGATTTGGGCAGAAGGCTGGCGTTGAACGCCAGTTTACGACGTCCATTCTTGGCCAAAGTATGGACTATTATATATTGCTGGAAAGCCCTGGATGTCTACTTTCCAACGCAATTGGAAGCGCGCCATTTCGAGTTCTGTAGCTCCAGAGAATCCACTTTGAGTGCAGGGAGGTCAGAATCCAACAGCATCAGCAGTCCTTTTTCAACCTCTGAATCTGATTTCTGCTCAAGTCCCTCAATTTCAGCCAGAAAATACCTGAAATCACAGAAAAACACACAAACTCATAGTAAAGTCCAGAAATGTGAATTTAACATAAAAACTAATGAAAACATCCCTAAAAGTAACTAGATCCTACTAAAAACATACTAAAAACAATGTCAAAAAGCGTATAAATTATCCGCTCATCAAAACACCAAACTTAAATTGTTGCTTGTCCCCAAGCAACTGAAAATCAAATAGGATAAAAAGAAGAGAATATACTATAAATTCCAAACTATCAATGAAACAGAGCTTCAATCATATGAGCGGGACTTATAGCTTTTTGCCTCTTGAATAGTTTTGGCATCTCACTCTATCCATTGAGGTTCAGAATGATTGGCATCTATAGGAACTCAGAGTTCAGATAGTGTTATTGATTCTCCTAGTTCAGTATGATGATTCTTGAACACAGCTTCTCTATGAGTCTTGGCCGTGGCCCTAAGCACTTTGTTTTCCAGTGTTACCACCAGATACATAAATGCCACGACACATAATTGGGTGAACCTTTTCAGATTGTGACTCAGCTTTGCTAAAGTCCCCAATTAGAGGTGTCCAGGGTTCTTAAGCACACTCTTCTTTTGCTTTGGACCTTGACTTTAACCGCTCAGTCTCAAGTTTTCACTTGACACCTACACGCCACAAGCACATGGTTAGGGACAGCTTGGTTTAGCCGCTTAGACCAGGATTTTATTCCTTTAGGCCCTCCTATCCACTGATGCTCAAAGCCTTGGGATCCTTTTTATTTGCCCTTGCCTTTTGGTTTTAAGAGTTATTGGCTTTTTCTGCTTGCTTTTTCTTTTTCTTTCTATTTTTTTTCTATTTTTTTTCGCCCTTTTTTTTTTTTCTGCAAGCTTTGTTCTTTGCTGCTTTTTCTTGCTTCAAGAATCATTTTTATGATTTTTCAGATTATCAAATAACATGTCTCCTAGTCATCATTCTTTCAAGAGCCAACATATTTAACATTCTTAAACAACAACTTCAAAAGACATATGCACTGTTCAAGCATTCATTCAGAAAACAAGAAGCATTGTCACCACATCAATATAATTAAACTAAGTTCAAGGATAAATTCGAAACTCATGTACTTCTTGTTCTTTTGAATTAAAATATTTTTCATTTAAGAGAGGTGATGGATTTATAGGACATTCATATCTTTAAGACAAAGTTACTAACTACTAATGATCATGTAATGAAGACACAAACACAGATAAGCACATAACATAGAAAACGAAAAACAGAAGAAATAAGAACAAGGAATGAATCCACCTTAGTAATGGTGGCGTTTCCTTCTTGAGGAACCAATGATGTCCTTGAGCTCTTCTATGTCTCTTCCTTGTCTTTGCTGCTCCTCCTTCATTGCTTTTAGATCTTCTCTAATTTCATGAAGGATGATGGAGTGCTCTTGATGTTCCACCCTTAGTTGCTTCCAATAATTGTGTGGAAGAAAATGTATCCCCTGAGGTATCTCAGGGATCTCTTGATTTGCAGTCAAATGTTCTACCACTGAGCTATAGACCCTTGATGGAAGCTTTTGTCTTCCCTTTCCTCTTTCTAGAGGTTTCTCTGGCCTTAGGTGCCATCAATGGTTATGGAAAAAACAAAAAAGCTATGCTTTTACCACACCAAACTTAGAATGTTGCTCGCCCTCGAGCAAAAGAAGAAAGAATAGAAGAATAAGAAGAAGATATGGAGGAGATGGAGGGAGATGTGTATTCGGCCATATGGGTGGGATTGGGTGGGAAAGAGATGTTGAATTTTGAAGGAAAGTGGGTGTTTGGATGTGAGTGGTACAGAGTTAATAGGGAAGAGTGTTTATTGGGAATAGAGGATGATTGAGAAGAGAGAAGAGAGTGAGTGGAGGTAGGTGGGGATCCTGTGGGGTCCACAGATCCTGAGGTGATCCTGTGAGGTCCACAGATCTTGAGGTGTTAAGGCATTTACATGCACCAATTTAGGCATGCAAAATGCCCTTGCACACAACTCTGGGCGTTCAGCGCCAGGTTGGTGCCCATTTTGGGCGTTCAGCGCCAGGATGCTCCCATTCTGGGCGTTCAGCGCCAGAACTATGCTCTGTTCTGGCGTTTGAACGCCAGACAGATGCTCCTCCAGGGTGTGATTTTTCTTCTGCTGTTTTTGATTCCGTTTTTGAATTTTTTGTTTATTTTGTGACTCCACATGATCATGAACCTAAGAAAACATGAAAAACAATAAAAAATAAGAATTAGATAAACATTGGGTTGCCTCCCAACAAGCGCTTCTTTAATGTCAATAGCTTGACAGTGGGCTCTCATGGAGCCTCACAGATGTGCAGAGCATTGTTGAAACTCTCCAACACCAAACTTAGAGTTTGGATATGGGAGTTCAACACCAAACTTAGAGTTTGGTTGTGGCCTCCCAACACCAAACTTAGAGTTTGACTGTGGGGGCTCTGGTTGACTCTGCTTGGAGAGAAGCTTTTTCTGCTTCCTCCCCATGGTTGCAGAGGGAGATCCTTGAGTTTTGAATACAAGGGAGTTCTCATTCCATTGAAGGACTATTTCACCTCTGTCAACATCAATCACAGTTCTTGCTATAGCCAGGAAAGGTCTTCCTAGGATGATGGATTCATCCTCTTCCTTTCCAGTATCCAGGACTATGAAATCAGTAGGTATGTAAAGGCCCTCAACCTTTACTAATACATCTTCTACTTGTCCATAAGCCTGTCTTCTTGAGCTGTCTGCCATCTCTAGTGAGATTTTAGCAGCTTGCACCCCATAGATTCCCAGTTTCTCTATTACAGAGAGGGGCATGAGGTTTATTCCTGAACCAAGGTCACACAGAGCTTTAAAGATCATGGTGCCTATGGTACAGGGTATTATGAACTTTCCAGGATCCTGTCTCTTCTGAGGCAATGTCAGTTGATCCAGATCACTTAGTTCATTGATGAACAAGGGAGGTTCAACTTCCCAAGCATCAATGCCAAACAATTTGGCATTCAGCTTCATGATTGCACCAAGAAACTTGGCAGTTTGCTCTTCAGTGACATCCTCATTCTCTTTAGAAGAGGAATACTCATCAGAGCTCATGAAGGGCATAAGGAGGTTCAATGGAATCTCTATGGTCTCTAGATGAGCCTCAGAGTCCTTTGGTTCCTCAGAGGGAAGCTCCTTATTGATCACTGGACGTCCCAGGAGGTCTTCCTCCTTGGGATTCACGTCCTCTCCTCTCCTCACAGGTTCGGCCATGGCGCTTATGTCAATGGCCTTGCACTCTCCTTTTGGGTTCTCTTCTGTATTGCTTGGGAGAGTACTAGGAGGGATTTCAGTGATCCTTTTACTCAGCTGGCCCACTTGTGCTTCCAGATTTCTAATGGAAGACCTTATTTCATTCATGAAACTTACAGTGGCCTTAGATAGATCAGAGACTAGATTTGCTAAATTAGAAGCATTTTGTTCAGAGTTCTCTGTCTGTTGCTGAGTTGATGATGGAAAAGGCTTGCTATTGCTAAACCTGTTTCTTCCACCATTATTAAAGCCTTGTTGAGGCTTTTGATCCTTCCATGAGAAATTTGGATGATTTCTCCATGTTGAGTTATAGGTGTTTCCATAAGGTTCACCTAAGTAATTTACCTCTGCTATTGCAGGGTTCTCAGGATCATAGGCCTCTTCTTCAGAAGAAGCCTCTTGAGTACTGTTGGATGCAGCTTGCATTCCATGCAGACTCTGAGAGATCATATTGACTTGCTGAGTCAATATTTTATTCTGAGCCAATATGGCATTCAGAGTATCAACCTCAATAACTCCCTTCTTCATAGGCGTCCCATTGTTCACAGGATTCCTTTCAGAAGTGTACATGAACTGGTTATTAGCAACCATGTCAATGAGTTCTTGAGCTTCTGCAGGTGTTTTCTTTAGGTGAATGGATCCACCTGCAGAGCTATCCAATGACATCTTTGATAACTCAGATAAACCATCATAGAATATATCCAGGATGGTCCATTCTGAAAGCATGTCAGAGGGACACTTTTTGGTCAACTGTTTGTATCTTTCCCAAGCTTCATAGAGGGATTCACCTTCTTTCTGTCTGAAGGTTTGAACATCAGCTCTAAGCTTGCTCAGCTTTTGAGGAGGAAAGTACTTGGCTAAGAAAGCCGTGACCAGCTTATCCCAAGAGTTCAGGCTGTCTTTTGGTTGAGAGTCCAACCATAATCTAGCTCTGTCTCTTACAGCAAAAGGGAAAAGCATGAGCCTGTAGACTTCAGGATCTACTCCATTAGTCTTAACAGTATCACATATATGCAAGAATTCAGTTAAGAACTGAAAAGGATCTTCAGATGGAAGTCCATGAAACTTGCAGTTCTGCTGCATCAGAGAAACTAATTGAGGTTTCAGCTCAAAGTTGTTTGCTCCAATGGCAGGAATGGAGATGCTTCTTCCATGTAAATTGGAATTAGGTGCAGTAAAGTCACCAAGCATCTTCCTTACATTATTATTATTTTCGGCTGCCATCTCCTCTGCCTGTTCGAAAATTTCTGAAAGGTTATCTCTGGATTGTTGTATTTTAGCTTCTCTTAATTTTTTCTTCAGAGTCCTTTCAGGTTCTGGATCTGCTTCCACAAGAATGTTCTTGTCCCTGCTCCTGCTCATATGACAAAGAAGAAGGCACAGAAAAATAATAATAATAACAATAGAGATCCTTTATACCACAGTATAGGGATCCCTTATGTAAGTGGAAGAAGAGGGGGAGACAAAGAATGTAATATAATGGAAGAAACACAACTGTGAGAATGGAAGAGAGGTGAGATGAGATGTTAGGATATGAATGAATAAATAGAATGAGATGGGGGAGGGATAATTTTCGAAAATTATTTTGAAAAAGAGTTAGTGATTTTTGAAAATTGGTTTTTGAAAATTAGTTAGTATTTTTCGAAAATTTTTTGAAATAAAAATAAAAATAAAAAGAATTAGTTAATTAAAAAGAAATTTTTGAAAAAGGGGGAAATATTTTCGAAAATCAGAAAGAGAGAATTAGTTAGGTGGTTTTGAAAAAGTTAAGAAACAAACAAAAAGTTAGTTAGTTAGTTGAAACAAATTTTGAAAAGATAAGAAGTTAGGAGGTTAGAAAAGATATTTTGAAAAGATATTTTTGAAAAAGATAAGATAAGAAGATATTTTTGAAAAGATATGATAGAAATTAGTTTTTGAAAAAGATTTGATTTTTTAAAATCTCAATTAATGACTTGATTCATAAAAAAAATCACAAGATATGATTCTAGAACTTAAAGTTTGAATCTTTCTTAACAAGCAAGTAACAAACTTCAAATTTTTGAATCAAAACATTAATTGATTATGTTATTTTCGAAAAATTGATTTTAAAAATAAGAAAAAGATTTTTGAAAAATATTTTTAGAATTTTCGAAAATAACTAAGATATTTGAAAAAGATTTGATTTTTGAAAAAGATTTTGAAAAAGATAAGATTTTCAAATTGAAAATTTGATTTGACTGATGAGAAACAATTTGATTTTAAAAAATTTTGAAAAATTCAATCCAAATTTTCGAATTTGATGAGAGAAAAAGGGAAAGATATTTTTTTGATTTTTGAAATTTTTTTGAAAAACATGAAAGATATGCAATGCATGAAATTTTTAGATCAAAACAATGAATGCATGCAAGAATGCTATGAATGTCAAGATGAACACCAAGAACACTTTGAATGTCATGATGAACATCAAGAACATATTTTTGAAAAATTTTTAATGCAAAGAAAACATGCAAGACACCAAACTTAGAATTTTTTAATGCTTAGGCACTAAGAATTCAAGAATGCATATGATAAACATGAAAAGACACAAAACAAAAAAAAAATCATCAAGATCATACAAGAAGACTTACCAAGAACAACTTGAAGATCATGAAGAACACCATGAATGCATGAAATTTTCGAAAAATGCAAGATGCACATGCAATTGACACCAAACTTATAACATGACACATGACTCAAACAAGAAACACAAAATATTTTTTATTTTTATGATTTTCTAATTTTTTTGGATTTTTTTTTTCGAAAATAATATGAAAAAGAAAAAATAAGGATTCCAAAATTTTTAATATGAATTCCAGGAATCTTGCATTCTTAGTCTAAAGCTTCAGTCCAGGAATTAGACATGGCTTACTAGCCAGCCAAGCTTTCAATGAAAGCTCCAGTCCAAAACACTAGACATGGCCAATGGCCAGCCAAGCTGTGATATATGGAATTACATGCATTGAGGTTATTAGTTGAAGTCTCAGTCCAAAAGAATTTAGACATGGCTTTACAGCCAGCCAGGCTTCAACATGCTTCATGAAACACTAGAATTCATTCTTAAAAATTTTGAAGAAAATTTTTGAAAACAATTTTTTATTTTTTTTCGAAAACATATGAGAGATTTTTGAAAATATTTTTGAAAGATTTTTGAAAACAAAATAAAAAGAAAATTACCTAATCTGAGCAACAAGATGAACCGTCAGTTGTCCAAACTCAAACAATCCCCGGCAACGGCGCCAAAAACTTGGTGCACGAAATTGTGATCTCCAGGCTCGAACAATCCCTGGTAATGGCTCCAAAGCTTGGTGCTCTGATCTTAATTCATAATTGTCACAACTTCGATACAACTAACCAGCAAGTGCACTGGGTCGTCCAAGTAATACCTTACGTGAGTAAGGGTCGAATCCCACGGAGATTGTTGGTATGAAGCAAGCTATGGTCACCTTGTAAATCTCAGTCAGGCGGATATAGAATAATCATGGAGTTTTCGAATATTATATAATAAAATAGGGATAGAGATACTTATGTAATTCATTGGTAGGAATTTCAGATAAGCGAATGGAGATGCTTTTCGTTCCTCTGAACCTCTGCTTTCCTGCTATCTTCATCCAATCAGTCTTACTCCTTTCCATGGCTGGCTTTATGTGATACATCACCACTGTCAATGGCTACTTTCGGTCATCTCTCGGGAAAATGATCCAATGCTTTGTCACGGCACGGCTAATCGTCTGGAGGCATCACCCTTGCCAATGGCTTCATCTTATCCTCTCAGTGAATAATATGCTCACGCACCCTGTCACGGCACGGCTATTCATCTGTCGGTTCTCGATCATGCTGGAATAGGATTTACTATCCTTTTGCGTCTGTCACTAACGCCCTGCAATCGCGAGTTCGGAGCTCGTCACAGTCATTCAATCATTGAATCCTACTCGGAATACCACAGACAAGGTTTAGACCTTCCGGATTCTCTTGAATGCCGCCATCATTCTAGCTTACGCCACGAAGATTCTGGTTAGGAGATCTAAGAGATATTCATTCTAGCTTATTTCATGTAGAACAGAAGTGTTTGTCAGGCACGCGTTCATAAAGGAGAAGGATGATGAGCGTCACACATAATCATCACCTTCATCACGTTCTTGGATGCGAATGGATATCTTAGAAGAGAAATAAGAAGAATTGAATAGAAAACAGTAGTACTTTGCATTAATCTTTGAGGAACAGCAGAGCTCCACACCTTAATCTATGGAGTGTAGAAACTCTACCGTATGAAAATACATAAGTGAAGGTCCAGGCATGGCCGTGTGGCCAGCCCCTATGGTCTAAGAACAATGCATTCAAAGATGCCTAATACAATAGTAAAAGGTCCTATTTATAATAAACTAGTCACTAGGGTTTACATGAGTAAGTAATTGATGCATAAATCCACTTCTGGGGCCCACTTGGTGTGTGTTTGGGCTGAGCCTGAGTGTTGCACGTGTAGAGGCCATTTGTGGAGTTGAACGCCAGTTTCTGTGCCAGTTTGGGCGTTCAACTCTGGTTTTGGATCCTTTTCTGGCGCTGGACGCCAGATTTGGGCAGAAGGCTGGCGTTGAACGCCAGTTTACAACGTCAATTCTTGGCCAAAGTATGGACTATTATATATTTCTGGAAAGCCCTGGATGTCTACTTTCCAACGCAATTGGAAACGCGCCATTTCGAGTTCTGTAGCTCCAGAAAATCCACTTTGAGTGCAGGGAGGTCAGAATCCAACAGCATCAGCAGTCCTTTTTCAACCTCTGAATCTGATTTCTGCTCAAGTCCCTCAATTTCAGCCAGAAAATACCTGAAATCACAGAAAAATACACAAACTCATAGTAAAGTCCAGAAATGTGAATTTAACATAAAAACTAATGAAAACATCCCTAAAAGTGACTAGATCCTACTAAAAACATACTAAAAACAATGTCAAAAAGCGTATAAATTATCCGCTCATCACAAGGGTAAATAAAAAGGATCCCAAGGCTTTGAGCATCAGTGGATAGGAGGGCCTAAAGGAATAAAATCCTGGCCTAAGCGGCTAAACCAAGCTGTCCCTAACCATGTGCTTGTGGCGTGAAGGTGTCAAGTGAAAACTTGAGACTGAGCGGTTAAAGTCAAGGTCCAAAGCAAAAGAAGAGTGTGCTTAAGAACCCTGGACACCTCTAATTGGGGACTTTAGCAAAGTTGAGTTACAATCTGAAAAGGTTCACCCAATTATGTGTCGGTGGCATTTATGTATCCGGTGGTAATACTGGAAAACAAAGTGCTTAGGGCGACGGCCAAGACTCATAAAATAGCTGTATTCAAGAATCATCATACTGAACTAGGAGAATCAATAACACTATCTGAACTCTGAGTTCCTATAGATGCCAATCATTCTGAACCTCAATGGATAAAGTGAGATGCCAAAACTATTCAAGAGGCAAAAAGCTACAAGTCCCGCTCATCTAATTGGAGCTATGTTTCATTGATAGTTTGGAAATTATAGTATATTCTCTTCTTTTTATCCTATTTGATTTTCAGTTGCTTGGGGACAAGCAACAATTTAAGTTTGGTGTTGTGATGAGCGGATAATTTATACGCTTTTTGGCATTGTTTTTAGTATGTTTTTAGTATAATCTAGTTACTTTTAGGGATGTTTTCATTAGTTTTTATGTTAAATTCACATTTCTAGACTTTACTATGAGTTTGTGTTCTTTTCTGTGATTTCAGGTATTTTTTGGCTGAAATTGAGGGACTTGAGCAAAAATCAGATTCAGAGGTTGAAGAAGGACTGCTGATGCTGTTGGATTCTGACCTCCCTACACTCAAAGTGGATTTTCTGGAGCTACAGAACTCAAAATGGCGCGCTTCCAATTGCGTTGGAAAGCAGACATCCAGGGCTTTCCAGTAATATATAATAGTCTATACTTTGGCCGAGTTTAGACGAAGTAATAGGGCATTAAACGCCAGTTCTACGCTGCTGTCTGGAGTTAAACGCCAGAAACACGTCACAAGCTAGAGTTGAACGCCAGAAATACGTTACAAATTGGCGTTCAACTCCAAGAATGACCTCTGCACGTGTAACATTCAAGCTCAGCCCAAGCACACACAAAGTGGGCCCCGGAAGTGGATTTATGCATCAATTACTTACTTTTGTAAACCCTAGTAGCTAGTTTATTATAAATAGGACTTTTTACTATTGTATTAGACATCTTTGGAACCATCTTATGATCATATTTTGATCCTGTGATCTCGTTTTAGGGGCTGGCCATTCGGCCATGCCTGGACCTTTCACTTATATATTTTTAACTGTAGAGTTTCTACACTCCATAGATTAAGGTGTGGAGCTCTGCTGTTCCTCAATGATTAATGCAAAGTACTACTATTTTTCTATTCAACTCAACTTATTCCGCTTCTAAGATATTCATTCGCACTTCAACATGAATGTGATGAACGTGACAATCATCATCATTCCCTATGAACGCGTGCCTAACAACCACTTCCGTTCTACCTTAGATTGAATAAGTATCTCTTGGATCTCTTAATCAGAATCTTCGTGGTATAAGCTAGATTGATGGCGGCATTCATGAGAGTCCGGAAAGTCTAAACCTTGTCTGTGGTATTCCGAATAGGACTCTGGGATTGAATGACTATGACGAACTTCAAACTCGCGAGTGTTGGGCGTAGTGACAGACGCAAAAGGAGGGTGAATCCTATTCCAGCATGATTGAGAACCTCAGATGATTAGCCGTGCTGTGACAGAGCATTTGGACCATTTTCACAAGAGGATGGGATGCAGCCATTGACAAGGGTGATGCCTCCAGACGATTAGCCATGCATTGACAGCGCATCGGACCATTTTCCAGAGAGGATAAAAAGTAGCCATTGACAACGGTGATGTCCTTACATAAAGCCAGCCATGGAAAGGAGTAAGACTGATTGGATGAAGACAGCAGGAAAGCAGAGGTTCAGAGGAACGAAAGCATCTCTATACACTTATCTGAAATTCTCACCAATGATATACTTAAGTGTTTCTATCCTTATTTTCTATCTATTTATTATTTATGTTCGAAAACTCCATAACTATTTTATATCCGCCTGACTGAGATTTACAAGATGACCATAGCTTGCTTCATACCAACAATCTCCGTGGGATCGACCCTTACTCACGTAAGGTTTATTACTTGGACGACCCAGTGCACTTGCTGGTTAGTTGTATCGAAGTTGTGAATGAAAAACGATTTATTAAGACATGCGTACAGAGTTTTTGGCGCCGTTGCCTGAGATCACAATTTTGTGCACCACGGTCACATTGCGCACCCTTTTTTTTATGCAGGTATGCGATTATGCAGTATGCAGAATGCAATGATTAATATGAATGAGATACAAAACATCCAGGTTCAATATAATAAAATAAAATAAAACTTGAAAACAAATAAAACTAAATAAATAAACAAAATTGAAAAAGGAACGATCATACCATGGTGGGTTGTCTCCCACCTAGCACTTTTAGTTAAAGTCCTTAAGTTGGACATTGGATGAGCTTCCTGTTATGGCGGCTTATGCTTAAATTCATCTAGAAATCTCCACCAATGCTTGGAATGCCAATAGCCTCCGGGGTCCCAAACTAGGCATGTAAAGCTTCTGAGCAGCTTTAAATAGATTTTCAGGCTCCCAGGGTAACGAGTGTCAGAATAGATTCCAGGGTCCCAAACTTTGCTTTTAAATCCGCCTTCGTCTTGATCTATACTTTTCCATCCGGGCGGTTTAGAAATTAGATTCTCACCAGGATAACCAAACGCTTTCTGAGATCCATTTGATTGAATGTGAAACCAATCCTTACACTTCGAGTTGAAGCGTGGAACCTTAGTGAACCTTGTGCACCAGCTCTGAGTACGAGCCATGTCCCACTTACTCTTAAAGCCGCAGAGAGCTCTAAGCTGGCCATCTGTTTCAAGCAAACCATATTCAAGTGGAAAAATACAATTAAAGGTTAAGGATTGTACCCACTTGAAACTTGTATTGGGTGGTAATGGCCTTGGGATAGGTGGTTCCAGTGGTTCTGTGAGTTCTACTCCCTTGTGTTCTTCTGTGAATTTCTCCACTTCCTTGTAGGATTCTTCAAACGTATCCATGTCCTGATCAAAGCCATCTATGTCTTCCTCATCACTTAAGTCATAGACTGGAGGTTGAGAGAAATCTACCTCCGTATCATCTTCGTAGTCACTTGGGGAAGATCCTTCGATCTCAGAGAATTCACTTGCGAATACAAGTTCATTACTAGAAGAACTTGACTTGAGATTATCATCATCAAAGAAACTTGCTTCTTGGGTTATTCTGTCTAGTTCTTCATGAAGGACTTGCTCTGGGGATTGCGCACAATCCTCCTTAGCATCAATTGTAACTTCCTTGATAGAATGCTCCACAACTCTGGATTCCCATGGAAGTTTAGTGTCTCCTAAGTCTTCAACCAACTCTTCTTCTTTAACAATGACAGCTTTTTCTACTTGTTCCAGTACGAAGCTATGCTCTGCCTTGTCCACTGGAGTTTCTAGTATCTCCTTCATGCTACGCTCTTCGTTAGATTGTCCACATGGGGCTGTGGGAGGTTCTTGAATGTTCAAACGCCTAGAAGATAATTGACTTACTGCTTGCTCCAGTTGATGAAGGGTTGTTTGAAGTTGAGCCACTGTTTCCTTGAGGCGAACCTCTGATTCTCAGGGTGATAGATTTGGATATGGTGCATGGGGAAGTGGTGACGTTTGGGAGTAATTTAATTGGAATCGGGGTAAATGAGAATCATACGGTGGTGAATGGTGAAAAGGAGCTTGTGAGTGTGGTGGTTCAGAGTTGTGTTGAGAGGATGGTCTATAAGCACAGGGTGGGGCTTGTTGGTAATTACAAGGTTGTCCACCACGTATATTTGCTTGGTATGCATTGTAGAATGGTCTTTGTCCATGATATCTTGGAGGGTGTTGTTGTCTAAAGGGTTGATCAGATCCTCTTGGCTCCATCCATCTTTGATTGGTCTGACCTTGATGCATGTTCCTATTATAACTTCCATTCCTTTCAATAACATTAGAACCAAACTCAAAGCGAAAGGGGTGAGAATTCATAGTAGCTAATGAAGATAAAAGAAGAAAATAAAAACAAATAAACAAGTAAAAGAAAAATATTTACAATAACCAATAATAAGGCACACGATTGCAGTTCCCCGGCAACGACACCATTTTGACGTTCGGATTTTTGTCAGTAAAGAATTTTATAAAAACAGTCGCGTTGTAAATATAGTCTCTAAACCAACAGAAATCCCTTCGTACAAACGTTTGGTTGTCACAAGTAACAAACCCCTAAATAAATTGATAACCGAAGTATTCAAACCTCGGGTCGTCTTCTCAAGGAGCTGCAGGGAAGTACGTTCTTATTATTGATTATGGAGATTGTAAATTAGGGTTTTGAGAATGAGGGGCGAATGGTTTAATTAGCAAATAAAGTAAATGAAGAACAAGCAATTTAAATGGCAAGTAAAATAAATAAATGACTGTAAATAAACTTTTGGCAAGGTATGAGAAATTGGAGGTCCTATCCTAGTTATCCTTATCAATGATGATGAGAATTGAATCTTAATTCCACTTTGTTAACCCTTACTAAGATAAAGGAAGGTCAAGGGATTAATTGGTTTGATCTTCAAATCCTATTTATTTCCTAAGAAAAGATTGGGATTATTGAAGTTCAATTTAATTAACAAAGATAACAATTATCATTCATGTTTGAGTTTGATAACTCCTGAGTTACTGATTTCTTAACCAAGACCAAAAGGAGAAAAATAAATCTACTGGAATAAAAATGTCTTCAGACTTGGGAATAATAGCAACATCAATAAAAGAAAGCAATATTAAACTGAAATACCTCAATTAACATTAATTCAAAGAGTAATCTGTAACATAGAAGAATTCATAAATTAAATTGCAAAAGTAAATAAAAAGGAATATTGAACCTAATAAAGAGATAATCCTGAAAGCGAATAAAATCCTAATTCTAAATCCTAATCCTAAAGAGAGAAGAAAGAGGAGAGAACCTCTCTCTAAACTAAATCTAAATCATGAAAACTAACTAAAGTGGGGACTCTCTTGAATGAATGCATTCCTCCACTTCATAACCTCTGGTCTATGCCTTCTGGACTTGAATTTGGGCCAAAAAGGGCCTCAGAAATCTTTATGAGCATTTTCTGCAATTTCTGGTGCGTGGCCTCTGTTACGCGTCTGCGTGGGTCACGCGGTCGCGTTATTCGGAGTTTTTCTGGTCACACGGTCACGTCAGTCATGCGGCCACGTCAATGCCTTTTCGCGCTGGCATGCGCCCGCGTCGCCCATGCGATCGCGTGGCTGCCAGTTTCTTCAAAAACTCTGTTTTGTACTTTCCTTCCATTTTTGTATGTTTCTTTTCCATCCTTTAAGTCATTCCTGCCTTAGAAGATCTGAAACTACTCAACACACTAATCACGGCATCGCATGGAAATAAAGGTAATTAAAATAATTAATTTTAAAGCATAGGAAACATGTTTTTTCACATACATCACATAATAAGGAAGGGAAAGTAAAACCATGCAATTAATATGAATAAGTGGGTGAAAGATTGAATAAATCACTCAAACTAAGCATAAAATATATCATAAAATATGGGTTTATCAGTCATTTATTGCTTCCTCTAGTTGTTATTGTTATTTTCTTCCTTTGGTAGCTTTAGAATTTATTTTAATGCAATTTAATGTTTTTTTATTTTCATGCACACCAAGTGTTTGATAAAATGCTTGGCTTAGTTTTTACATAGTTTTTCTCCACTCTTGGCTTGGAATTGATGACTTTGGTGTTCCTTGAGTCATTGATGTCCATTCTTGTTTGATATATTAGAGTAGTTAGTTGATTTGGTCTCCATTGACTCTATGTGACCCTTAGTGTTGACATAAGACTTGTGAATTGAAATCAACTATGCCTATTTGACTTATATCCTCGATGTAGAGTTGACTAAGTAGGATTAACTCTTCATAATCATCATGTGTTTGTGGTCAATGGCTAGGATAGGTAGCCTTAGCCCTCAATCAATTCCAAGAGGTTTCTTGCATTTCAATTTTCCTTTACTTGCATTTCAATGCTTTGACTTTTATTGCCTTGATATTTAATTTCTTGCATGTTTAGTTTTTCACACTCATGGTTGAGAAATTGGGTGTTTGGGTGAAATTGAGTTGTGGATGTCCATTCCGCATTGTGTGAGGATTGTTAATTGGTTTGGTTTCCCTTAACTCTAAGTGACCCACTAGTGTTGACTTAGGACTTAGAGACTGGGATCAATTATGCCCTTTTGACTTATCCTCGATGTTAGGATAGACTAATTGGGATTAATTCACACACAATTACCATGTTTGTGGTCCACAACTAGGATAGGAATCCTTAATTTCCCAATTCTCACCAAGAGTCTTCTTGCATGTTCATTTAATTTCTTGCTACTTACATTTCTTGCATATCTTGTCATCCAATCCCATTTCCCCATAGCTGATAATTGTACACTTAATTACAACTCCTAGGGAAGACGACCTGAGGTTTAATGCTCTCTGTTATTTTGATTTAAATTTTAACATTTGATTATGAGAGTTTGTTGTTGGTTTGGCTATACTTGCAACGAAGTGATTCCTATTTTGAGAAATTCTGAATCAATGACAAATTCTCACACATCAAATTTGGCGCCGTTGCCGGGGAGATGCAATGGTGTTGTTTTTGGCTATTGTAAATATGCTAATATGTAAATAGCTTGCTTTTTTGATTGATTGTGCATATCTTGCTTTTTGTTTGCTATTGTGAATATGTTGATATTGTGAATATATTTTCCTTGTTTGCTTTTTTGTTCTTCTTGTTGGGAGCTCATGGCTTGTGGGACACTCCATCCAAGCTTGGTGCAATCAATTGGGAATTGTGGAGATTCTAGCATTGTTGGAAGCTCCATGATGGATATAAGCACAAGATTAAAGCAACAATGCTAGAATCTCCACAATTCCCAATTGATTGTACCCACCTGTGCATGCACACACCAGCTTACACCCCTTCTGTTGAGAGCGTTTGCGTACCTTGTGCATCCGTAACCTCCCTCATTTTGCCTCTGTGCGTGCGCACGGACCTGTTTGCGTACACACAGACAGCGTGATAGCTGGAAATTTTAACGCTTCAGTTTTTTGAAAAAAAAAAGAGTGTTTTGTGCGTGCGTGCGCACATGCTTGTGCGTACGCACACCTAATCCTCTCTCTGTTCAAAGCTCTCACACACACTTGTGCATCTGCTCACCTTCCATTTCTTTACCCTCTGTGCGTGCGCACACCTTTGTGCATTCGCACACTTCTTAGTTCCTCTTCTGCTTAGAGTGTTCGCACACTCTGTGCAGACGCACACCCCCTGTTTCGCCTAGTGTGCGTACGCACACCTACCTGTGCGTACGCGCGCCCCTGTTTTCTCACCTCTACACTTCTTTTCTTTTCTTCTCTCTAAATCTTCTCTTCCACCCCCTCCACCCCTCCTTCTCTTGGTTTTGCCTTCTTTTCTACTTGTTTTACTTTGTTTTGTTTGCATTTCATTTTCATTTTGATAATTATATTAGTTTTGCTTTAGTTGTTTGTTAATTAAATAAATTGCAAGTATTTAATTGATGTTGATGGGGTTGCTTCATGCTTAAACTTTGGTTTAATTTGTGATGGATATGTGCACTGAGTATTAAGTCTTTGTTCGATTGCCTAAATGAATTGTGAGTTTGACTCATATGTTGTAGCTACCATATGTGTTAGACTATATCCTTTTTTGGCATCTTAATCATGAATTGTGCACTTTTACTTTAGTGAATTGAGTTGAACTACTTAGTCAACATAGTTATTAAAGTGAATAAAATCACATAACAAGGTATTTGTTCCTTGCTAATGCTTTGTATTTTTTTTAGTCGACTTGACTTGATTCTTATCAAGACTTGTCACTTTTTGTAACAGCACCTTATACATGTGATTATTTCATTATTCCTAAGGATGAATAAGTAGTCTCATTTCATCATTGGATTGATTATTGTTAATTGTGTCATTTTCTATTAATTTTGCGCTTTCACTTACACAATTTCAATATCCAATATCTTATACATTCAATTCACTTTAGTTGTAGTTACCTAGGGTTGCTTGTGCCTTAAGTTTTGCTTATTCTTTACTTGCACCCTAAGCTTTGCAATTGAGGAACATATGCTATTTCTTTTGCTTATGTGGTTTCTATTTTTACTCGGTCAATCTGTTGTGTTCTATACCGCGCGCCTTTAGAATATATACACATTGTCTTCTATTATACCACACTGCTATGACTTCTTCCTCAATTGTTGTTTCTGTGTTTATACAGCAACCCGGAGGCCCAGTGCCCACCAGCTAAAGGTAGAGCCTCATAGTTCTTCACCCCCAGATTGAGTACATGCACGGAGGACCGTGCAACATTTAAGTGTGGGGAGGATCTACAATTTTGGGGCGTAAATCTCTCTTTCTCAACACCTTGCACTTAGTATCACTACAAGAAAATAGAACATTTGTAACAAAAAATTTGTATCAAATTTAAAATTGTTACAAATTATGATTTTTTGTAAGAACAAGAAAATTTGTTACAAAACGTTTGAATATTTTGTAACAACGTGATTTTTTTTGTTACAAATTATGTTGGCTTTCGTATCGGATTGTTGTTTTGTTGCAAAATATTATAATGTTTTGTAACAAAAGATTATATTGTTGCAAAAGTTTAAAATATTTTGTAACAAAATATATATTTGTTTCAAAAGCTGTAAATATTTTGTAACAAAAAATTAATTTGTCATAAAATACAATATTTTTTGTAACAAGTTATTTATTTGTCATAAAATTCAAAGATTTTTTGTAACTAATAAAAAATTTTGTTTCAACATATTAAATGTAAGACTTCAAATTTTTGAAAATTAACATAATGAATTATTTATAATTTATTATATTTATTTAAGATTTTATATTCAAAAATTTATTTTACTAAAAATATTTAAGTCAATTTAATGATACTTTGAGTTTAAAATTATTTTAAAAATTAAATAATAAGATATTTATGATTTATTATATTTATTCAAAATGAATTTTTAGAGATTTATATATTAAACGAGTTTTTTCTTTTTTATAATTTAAAGTTTTAGTAATTGAAAAAAATATAAAAATTTTATATAATTTAATTTAAATATTTGAGATTTTTAAATTTAATACTTTAAATTTTATGAATAAAAAAATTAACTTGATTATCTCCAATTTTATCTTAATTAGTGTTTATTTAAAAATAATTATAAATTAATAATAAAATAGTATTTCAAGAATAGTTAATTTAATTACTCTAATTCTTAAAATTAGGATATTTATTTAAAAATAATTTGCAATTAAAATTAATTTTTTAAAATAATATCTTTATATAATTATTATTAAATTAAAATTAATTTGTAATTACTATATTACCCTTATTTTTTATTAAAAATACAAGAATTTTCGTAACTAAAAAAATTTATTTTAAAATATTTAAATATTTAAGATAATTTTATTTTGTTTTAAAAATTTAATTTTTTAAAATATTATTTGTATTAATTAATTATTCTTTTATAAAAAATTCAAGATTAAATTATTAATTTTTAAAAATGGTATATATTATTTTATATTTTTAAAATATAATTTTTACTAATTGTAATCCTCACTTTCACTCTTCATTTTACCGCTCGTTGGGTCACCCTCCTTCTCTCTCTCTTTTTTTTTTTACCAAAGATAGAAAGATTCGAACGCGCAATCTCTTAGATGAGTATGAGAAGACTATACTATTTGAGTTATAACTCATTGGTGGTCACCTTCCTTCTCTTATTTAAAATAAATTTATAATAAATATGATTTTTTATTTTATTACCACTCTAAAATTTAACATATTTTTACATTTAAATAAATTTTAAAAAACTTCCTTAAAAACAAAATATAGAGTTCTGATTTTTTTCATTCTCTCTACTAAAATTCTAAATCCGTCGTAACCCAACACTCATTATTAAGTCTGTAAAATCTCTAATTGTTAAAAAATAAATAATAAATTCTTTATGATTTATTATAGTTATTCATAATTTTATTTTCAAAAAATTATTTATCAAAAAGTAATTAAATCAAAGTGATAAAATTAATTATTTAATCAAAATTACCAAATTTTAATTTATCCAAAAATTTCTCAAATTAAAAATTTTAACTCTAATTTTATCCTAACCCTATCCACACCACTTATTCACTCACTCACCTTAACCCTAAACCCTTCCAGCTGCCACACCCCCTTTCCCCAAATGCACACACACAACACACAAACACACACACAACAAGAAAAAGGGAAGAACCGAGAGGTAAAGAAAGGAAAAGAAAAGGGGAAGCTGGAATCAGAGAGCAAGAGAAAGAGAGGGGGAAGAGGGAGGACGGCGCTGGCGGGCATCACTGCCGCCGCGCCGTCGTGTCACCGTCAGGAAGGAGGAGACGTTGAGCGAGAGGAAGAGCTCCACGAGGAAGGAGCGCCGCTGTGCCTCCATCGCCACTGTCAGTTTGCGTTTTGCTGTCGCCGAGGGAAGCCGCAACCGTCATCATCTTCATCGCGAACGGGTCGTTGCCAGCTTCCATCGCTGTTGCATCTCCCATCACGGACGACGCTGAGGACACACAGGAGAGACAGACGTGTGAAGATTGGAAAAGGGAGGAAAAAAGAGGAGGCGCTGATGCCAAGGCATCTTAGCCTAGTTTTACTAGCCTTTTCCCTTTGTTTTTAATAGGTTTTATACACTATTTTGAGTTACAAGTAAGCCATTTGGGTAGAAATTTATGTGTATTTGGATTCAATCGACCATGAGTAAATTGATGCATTTTCATGAGGTTTTGTGCTATAATTGCTTATATATGAAGGATGAGAAGAAGCCTCATAATTTTAGCATAGCTTTAATGCATTTGTTGATTGATGATAGGTGACCAAAAGGCTTGGAGGAAGGTTGAAGAAAGGGGATGGCAGCAATGGAAATAAAGGCAGCAAAGCCACCCTGGAGAAGCCAACGTTTGCGCCAACGTTTGCCTCAAACTTGAGGTCAAACGTTGGCTCAAAAAAGAACCCTGCAGAAGCCAACATTTGCGCCAACGTTTGCCTCAAACTTGAGGTCAAACGTTGGCTCAAAAAATTAACCCTAGAGGAAGCAACGTTTGCCTCAAACTTGAGGTCAAACGGTGGCACAATAACACACCCAGCAGGACTAACGTTTGCGCCAACGTTTGCCTCAAACGTGAGGTCAAACGTTGGCTGCAAAAATTGCCTTGGAGGGAGCATGTTTGAGCTCACGTTTGACCTCAAACGTCAACTCAATTTCTGCATAATGCTAACATGCAAACGTTTGAGTCAACGTTTGCCTCAAACGTTGACTCAAACGTGAATTCTCCAAAGTCCAAATTGCAAACAGATTTCTTCTCAAGTCCAAGAGCAATCAACTGAGGCTATCTTCAATCTAATTCCATCATGGCCAAGGCCCAAATTCAAGGCTTAATGATCAATAGAAGGAAGTGTATAAATAAAAGTTAATTTGATTTAGAAGGGACCGGAACTTTTACTTTGAACTTTTTACCTCTTTTAGAATTTTCATTTGTAACTTTGATTTTGGATTTTGGAGAATTGGGAGGAGAATTGAGTCCTCTTTCTCTTTGGGTTTTCTGTTTTCTTTTTTGCAAAGCCTGCTTGAGTCTTGATAGTAAAGAGTTGAGGAAATTATGTCTCAACCTCACCCTTGAGATCTCTTTGTTTTCTTTTCTTGCATAATTCAAGTTTCTTTACTGATTTCCATCTTTTATTTTGTTTGCAATTGTGTTCTTAGTTGGATCAAGGAAGGATTGAGATCTAGACTTGTTCTCTAGTCTCTGCTAACCCTGAGATCTGTGATTTCTTTTGAACCATTGCAATTGATGTTACATTTTTCTTGCTGTTCAAATTTTCAAGCAATTGTTCTCTTCTGATTTGATCTGTTGCAATTTTAATTCATATTCTACTTCTCTGTTTAATGCCATTTTACTTTCTCTTGTCTAATTTCTGCAATCCCAATTCCCAATTTCTTTTATAATTCAAGCAATTTACATTTCTTTCACTTTAAGCTTCAGTCATTTACATTTCTTGCAATCTAAGTTTCTACAATTTACATTACTTACACGTTAAGATTTAGCTCTTTTAATTTTTCTGCACTTTAAATTCTTTTCAATTATCCCTCTCCCTTTAAATTTCATGCAATTTAGCTTTTGTTAGATACAAATTACTCAAATCAACTCTTGTTCACTTAACTAAATCAACCACCTAACTAAAATTGCTCAATCCTTCAATCCCTGTGGGATCGACCTCACTTACGTGAGTTATTACTACTTGATCCGATCCGGTACACTTGCCGGTGAGTTTTGGTGTTAGGAATTCAGTTCCAACCCATCAATTTTTTGGTGCCGTTGCTGGGGATTGATTAGATTGACAATGATAAAGTGAGGTGGTGATATAGATTAAGCAATTTTTCTTTATTTTTGACTAACACATTAACTATTTGAATTTTTGCCTAAGCTAACCAAAACTTCACTCTAGCAATGGATTGAAGTGTTACTGTTTTTCTGATTTTGTGTGATTTTCTTTGTTTTAGTTGTATGTCAGGAACAAGGGGAGCTATACCCACTTTTTGTGAATAAGACGAAAGAACCCTCAGGAGATTAAGAAGAGCAGAAAGAGGGAAAGGCATTGTTGGAGAAGAGGATTCAGAAGAAGAGTTCCAAGATATGGAGGAACACTCAACAAACCCAATAAATCCACCAGCAGGAGCAGCCAACAACAACAACAATCCACCACAGAGAAGAGTTTTGGCTTCCTACACATTTGCAAATCCTAGACATGGCAGGAGTAGCATTCTTACCCCAAATGTTAATGCAAACAATTTTGAACTGAAGCCACAGCTCATCACCTTGGTTCAAAACAACTGCTCCTATGGAGGAGGACCACTTGAAGACCCAAACCAACACTTATCCACCTTTCTGAGAATTTGTGATACTGTCAAAACCAATGGTGTACATCCAGATATTTACAAGCTGCTGTTATTTCCATTTTCCCTTAGAGACAAAGCTACTCAATGGTTGGAATCCTTTCCAAGAGATAGCATTAACAATTGGGAAGATCTAGTGAGCAAGTTCTTTGCCAAATTTTACCCACCTCAGAGGATTATTAGATTGAAGACTGAAGTACAAACATTCACACAGATGGATACTGAACCCATCTATGAGGCATGGGAGAGATACAAGGCTCTAATCAGGAAGTGCCCTCCTAAAATGTTCAATGAATGGGACATATTGCAGAATTTTTATGAAAGCTTGACATTGAAAGCTCAAGAAGCTCTGGATCACTCAGCTGGAGGCTCTTTGCAACTCATGAAAAATGCAGAGGAGGCCCAAAATCTCATTGATATGGTGGCTAATAACCAATATTTCTTTCCTCACTAAAGGCAACGCCAACCATCACAAAAGAAAGGAGTGATGGAATTGGAAGGAGTGGACTCAATCCTAGCTCAAAACAAAATGATGCAGCAGCAGATTCAGCAACAATTTGAACAAATGGCCAAGAGGATTGATAGCCTCCAAGTTGCAGTAGTAAATACAAGTCAGCCATCAACCACATGGGGGCAAGGTGAAGAAGCTTGTGAAGATCAACAGCAAGAACAAGTGAATTACATGCACAATCAAGGATCTGGACACAATGAGGTTTATGGTGACACTTATAACCCATCCTGGAAGAATCATCCGAACCTTAAATGGGGAGACAATCACACTCAAACTCAACAGCCATGGCAGAGGAATTCAACCCAAAACAGTTGGAAAAATACAAACCACAACAACCAGCAGAATAATAACCAAAATACATACAGAAAACCATAAAATAATTACCCCAACTCTAACCATCATCCATCCAATAATCAAACCACCAACCAAAACACTTACCATCAACCCTCAACACCCCACAACCAACCAATCTCACAAGACTCTCAGAGGATCACCAACTTGGAGCTCTTAATGGAGAAAATGATGAAGCACCAAGAGATGACAACTAAAAATCAAGAAGCTTCCATGAAGAATATGGAGAGGCCGATTGGACAACTTTCCAAGCAAATTGCTATTGAGAGACCATCAAGCTCATTACCAAGTGACACTATTCCTAATCCAAAAGAGGAGTGCAAAGCTATACAGCTATGGAGTGGAAAGACATTGGTAGACAACAAAGAAGCAACCAAGAAAGCTATGGACAGCGCCAAAGAGCCAACAGAGAAAGAGGAAGCCAGCAACAAGGATGTGACAACAAGCAAGCAGGCCCAAGAAAAGGAAGAACCAACCAAGGATCACAGGCAGGGAGTAAACTTCACACCTCCATTGCCATATCCCCAAAGGCTCAACAAGGAGACTAAGGATCAATACTTCCCTAAATTTCTTGAAGTCTTCAAGAAATTGGAGATAAACATTCCACTGGCTAAGGCACTAGAGCAGATGCCTCTATATGTAAAATTCTTGAAAGATCTCATCAATAAGAAGAGAAGTTGGCACGAGAAAGAAACTGTACTGCTCATTGAAGAATGCAGGGCATTAATTTAAAAAGGACTTCCACCCAAACTTGAAGACCCTGGAAGTTTCTTTCTGCCTTGTACCATTGGAAGATTGATCATTAACAAGGCAATGTGTGATTTAGGGGCAAGTATCAACCTAATACCCTCTTTTTTGGTGAAAAAGCTTTGTATAGAGGAAGTGAAGCCAATACAAATGTCTCTGGAACTGGTGGATAAGTCAGTGATCTGTCCCAGGGGTGTGATTGAAAACCTTCTAGTTAAGGTGGACAAATTTATATTCCCTGCAGACTTTGTGGTCTTAGACTCAGATGACGATGAAGGTGATTCCATTATACTTGGAAGACCATTCTTGGCCACAGCCAGGGCCATTATAGATGTGGAGCAAGGAGAGCTGACCCTCCGAATGCATGATGAAAGCATCACCTTGAATGTCTTCCCAGAAACACAACACATTGATGAAAAAATAAACTACATTGAGACTGATAAAGGAGATTTGCAATGGAAGAAGAAAATAAACAAGACAATCATTAATTACCTTTAGAGCAAGAAACAAACAACACAGCAGGGCAAAAAGAGAATGACACTGTGCAGAGTGATGTAGGGAAGCAAAAAGAAGTTGAAGTATTAGTTACTGAGAAGGAAAGTCCTAAGATACAACCCATTGCCAAAAAGGGGGAAGGATCCACACACAGAAAGAAGAAAGGCAAGAAAAGGGTTAAAAAGGGGTGGAAGAACAAAAAGATCCCAACTGAAGGATTCCAAAAAGGGGATAAAGTACAGTTAGTCTACCAACAATTGGGGGCAAGCCAACAAGCTGATGACTACTACACTGTTAGCAAAATACTCTCACTAGAGCATGCTGAAATTGAGCATCAAGGCACTAAAAAGAAGATCACAGTGAGGGAAGACAAACTGAGACACTACAGTCATCAACCACCCTAATGAGGGGCCAATGTCAAGCTAGTGACAATAAAGAAGCGCTTGTTGGGAGGCAACCCAACCTGAGGTAGTTTTCTTTTAATAGCTATTTTAATAAAAATGTTAATTAGCTTTATCTATATTGCAAGAAGCAAAGTTTGGTGTTGCACACCAAAACAATCTAAGGGAGAATGAAGAATTCTAAGTTTGGTGTTCCACCAAAAACCACATCATACAACACATTTTCACCTTATGCATACTGCTAGCTTCAAGTAATTAGATAAACTAGTCAACCAATCTGCTGTTTTCTAGTTTTTAGTTCCATAATCTTTAGCAAGGCTAAGAGAGTTCATAATTAGTTAACTTGTTACATCAGAAAAGAAGTGGCAAGGGACTAAGTTTGGTGTTCACACACCAAAGTATGTTCAAAAGCCCATAAATAAGCTCTGCATACTAACCAGCTGCCTTAACGGCTTGAGAAGCAAGCAACTTTTGAGACTTATACAGGAAAATGGCCAACATTTGGAGACAATCTGAAGACAGAGTAAAAGAGACAATGAAGAAAGCTGGATTCTGGCAAAAGCTAACAGGCAAAAGCAAGGGAGAAACCAGTAAACAAGCAAGTGAGAAGAAAAAGAAAGATAAATGAAAGGTGGAATTGCTCTTTGCTTATCACATTCAATAAAGAAAGGGCATGCTTGTTTAGTTGATAGTCATTTTACTTTATTAGTTTTTGCATCCTGTCTGTTTAACGTTGCAACAAATAGGCTAGCCTAAGTGTGTTCTTGTGTTTAATCACTTTCACTTGATTAAATGCATGCTTTGTCCCCTGTTCCTTTTTAATTCAATAAAAGAGAAATGTTTGAACTAGGAAGTAAATATCCAATGTTGCAAAAGTGAGAATGAAAGTTAGTGGTGGTATTTTGTTGATTTAATGTTTGGCTCATAAAATAAATGCTGCATAATGATATGTTCTTTGGAGAAGGAACTAGTTTGCTATTATAAATGCTTGTATCATTAAAAACAAACCCTTGAGAATGAAATAAAAAAAAAAGAAAAAGAAAGAGAAAAAGCCAAGAGTGGTAAAGAAAACAAATGATAAGGCTAGGCACCAATAGCTTGGACCCTAGGACACATGCCTGTGGTGTTTTTGTACTAGGATATTCTTGGACAAGTAAGTTCTGAGGAGTATTTCAAAACTTGGCCACTTAGATCAACTGATTTGGGATTGCCAACTGAAAGCCCACAATAAAGAGCAACCTAGCTACAAAACACTTAGTTATCCAAAGAGATGTTGGGCATCAATGATCCTAGGAAGAAAAGGGTGAGCCATGTGTCTGTGGTGAAGGAATGTTGAGCAAAATTAAGCCGAAGGCTGCTGCAACATTTGCCACCAAGCCTTCAAAGAACAATAAGCTCTCTGAGCAAAACAAAGAAGGAAAAGTTAGCAAGGGAACAAGCAAAAGTAAAGCCTTATAGTAGCAAACTTAGTGAATCTTTGAGGAAACATCTCTTATGTAACAACAAATAATAAATGAACCACCATTGTCTGGGTAAAAATCCCATGGACTAAATTCAACTATATGCTCAATAAGGATATGCACACTTCTCTGTTTCATGTCATTCTCTCTTATGTTTGATGCTTGCTTGGGGACAAGCAAGATTTAAGTTTGGTGTTGTGATGCCAAAGCATCTTAGCCTAGTTTTACTAGCCTTTTTCCTTTGTTTTTAATAGGTTTTATACACTTTCTTGAGTTACAAGTAAGCCATTTGGGTAGAAATTCATGTGTATTTGGATTCAATCGACCATGAGTATATTGATGCATTTTCATGAGGTTTTGTGCTATAATTGCTTATATGTCAAGGATGAGAAGAAGCCTCATGATTTTAGCATAGCTTTGATGCATTTTGTTGATTGATGATAGGTGACCAAAAGGCTTGGAGGAAGGTTGAAGAAAGGGGATGGCAGCAATGGAAATGAAGGCAGCAAAGCCACCCTGGAGAAGCCAACGTTTGCGCCAACGTTTGCCTCAAACTTGAGGTCAAACATTGGCTCAAAAAAGAACCCTGGAGAAGCCAACGTTTGCGCCAACGTTTGCCTCAAACTTGAGGTCAAATGTTGGCTCAAAAATTAACCCTGGAGGAAGCAACATTTGCACCAACGTTTGCCTCAAACTTGAGGTCAAACGTTGGCTCAAAAAATTAACCCTGGAGGAAGCAACGTTTGTGCCAACGTTTGCCTCAAACTTGAGGTCAAACATTAGCACAATAACACACCCAGGAGGACTAACGTTGGCTGCATAAATTGCCTTGGAGGGAGCACGTTTGGGCTCACATTTGACCTCAAACGTGAACTCAAACGTGAGTGACAGAAAAAGCAGCGTTCTGCATAATGCTAACACGCAAACGTTTGAGTCAACGTTTGCCTCAAACATTGACTCAAATGTGAATGCTCCAAAGTCCAAATTGCAAATGGATTTCTTCTCAAGTCCAAGAGCAATCAACTGAGGCTATCTTCAATTCAATTCCATCAAGGCCAAGGCCCAAATTCAAGACTTAATGATCAATAGAAGGAAGTGTATAAATAGAAGTTAGTTTGATTTAGAAGGGACCGGAACTTTTACTTTAAACTTTTTACCTCTTTTAGAATTTTCATTTGTAACTTTGATTTTGGATTTTGGAGAATTGGGAGGAGAATTGAGTCCTCTTCCTCTCTGGGTTTTCTGATAGTGAAGAGTTGAGGAAATTCTGTCTCAACCTCACCCTTGAGATCTCTTTGTTTCCTTTTCTTGCATAATTCAAGTTTCATTACTGATTTCCATCTTTCATTTTGTTTGCAATTGTGTTCTTAGTTGGATCAAGGAAGGATTGAGATCTAGACTTGTTCTCTAGTCTCTTCTAACCCTGAGATCTGTGATTTCTTTTGAACCATTGCAATTGATGTTACATTTTGCTTGCTGTTCAAATTTTCAAGCAATTGTTCTCTTCTGATTTGATCTGTTGCAATTTTAATTCATATTCCGCTTCTCTGTTTAATGCCATTTTACTTTCTCTTGTCTAATTTCTGCAATCCCAATTTCCAATTC
This sequence comes from Arachis ipaensis, assembly GCF_059453495.1. Lineage (NCBI taxonomy): Eukaryota > Viridiplantae > Streptophyta > Magnoliopsida > Fabales > Fabaceae > Arachis > Arachis ipaensis. The sequence continues at coordinate 65,551,557 of NC_142439.1, read as the reverse complement.
CTTTTATAATTCAAGCAATTTACATTTCTTGCACTTTAAGCTTTAGTCATTTATATTTCTTGCAATCTAAATTTCTGCAATTTACATTACTTACACGTTAAGGTTCAGCTCTTTTAATTTTTCTGCACTTTAAATTCTTGTCAATTATCCCTCTCCCTTTAAATTTTATGCAATTTAGCTTCTGTTAGATACAAATTACTCAAATCAACTCTTGTTCGCTTGACTAAATCAACCACCTAACTAAAATTGCTCAATCCTTCAATCCTTGTGGGATTGACCTCACTCACGTGAGTTATTACTACTTGATGCGACCCGGTACACTTGCCGGTGAGTTTTGGTGTTAGGAATTCGGTTCCAACCCATCAGGTGCTATTCGCCCTGCTGCGCCCAGTCACCGTTCGTGGAGTCACCGTCGTTGCTGCTGTTAGGGGTTGCATCACTGAGTCCTTGTCACCGGAAAATAGCGCTGCCTTGCCGGGATTCACTATCGGTAAGGGCGTTCTCCCCTCTAATTTTAATTTCTTTTAATTTTTGGGAATATTGTTGTCATTGATTTCTGTCAGGAGCTTCGGATAAGAGGGAATGGCAAGCTCAATGGAGTTGAGGAGCAGCTAAGATTGCTTAGGAGCTCTGTTGTCATAACCAAAAAATTTTTAGCCACTAACATAACTTGCTTTATAGAGGTATGCAAATTTGTCTTGTTTTGTTTAGATGGATGCATGTGGTTGTGGAATTGAGGCGAGTGGCTTATGAACTTTAGAATGTAACCCTTAATGAGTTTCCAAGATCTGTTAAAAAAAGGGTTTTCAACATTCTAAGTGTATATAACTCCCAAATCGCAATTGCTTTTCACTTGGAACTAATTTTAGAACTCATGAATTTCATATGCAGTATTGAAGAAATAAGCAAAATTTTCTGCATCTATTTGTTTGTTATCTATAGATTTATTAAGGAACAAAAATAAAAGGATCCATATATTGAGATTGTAGTTGCTTATTGAGTTCTACTTTCTATTAAGAAATTGACCATAAGGGGGATATTTGTGTTTCTTATTGAGTTCTACTTTCTATTGTTAGTTGCATCTCTAATTTCTTTATTCTCTTTTCTTATGCAGCCATACCCATATTTGCATATCCACAACAAGGAATTTCCATTGGGTATATGTCTCTCATAGAATGCTTTAATCCGTGTGTCTATGTATATATGTTCTCTAAGCAACTTCTGCAAAAACCATTTATTGGAATTTGGAATTTTTTAGTTTTGGCAATTGGACTTTGTTCAGCAATTTCTTTAAACGAGTACTATAGGAGGAGCATTCGATTATTGGTTTTTGATAAACGAGTGAGGTATTTGGAGACAGCAGGCAATATCGTATTTCTTTTGTCAACGTTTCAAGGAAAACACTGATGATGGTACTTTCGTATTATTTTATGGAACTATTATCTACAACTAGCACTTGACTATATGATCTTTCTTATTTAATTCATTTGTTTGGTTTAATTTGTTGAAATTGAAACATAACAAAATGGGTACCATACTTTGTACTTTTTCTCTTAATACTTTGTATGCAAATTTGTCTTGTTTTGTTTAGATGGATATATGTGGTAGAAAATGTTGTGTGATCATAACAAACCACAATTACTTTTCACTTGGAACCAATTTGATTAGTTTGGTTTATGAGCCTAGTTGTTCCCTGTGAAGTTTCAGGTCATTTGGTTCAATAGATATAATTGTATGATTTTTGAAATAAGCTTTTTGGGCAAAAATTATGTAAAAATTAATAAATTTGTACATTCTTGTTTTAATTGTAGTATGAAGTTAAAAACCCTAGTAGTTCACTATAAACTTTTAGTTATATGATAATTTTTATATGAATTTACTAAGTGATTGCACTTTCTAGGCTTTTTATTGTGGCACCCTATTGTAGTAGCAACTTGTGAAATTCCTATAAAGTTTCATACTAACCTGATTGAGTTGGAACCACCCATAGAGCATCCTCACTAGAGTTTGGAACATAAAAAGCACTCTGTGAATTTTTAAAAATTTTGAGAAGTAGGGTTGTACTTTGAAACATTATTGATTTGATTTGAATTTAAGCTAGTGTTTTTTGGTTGGTGAACTTTTCAGGTGTGTGGCACTTGTGTGGTACTTATTAGAAGTTTTTCTATAAGAAAGGAGCTAGATGAATATGATGGAGTTTGTAATTCCTTGTTCATACATGATGGAACTTGTATGAACATGATTGTGTATGGCACTTGTGTGGCACTTATTACATTTTGGAGATTTATAATTCCTTGTTTTTCTTGTCCTATGTATCTATATTAGAGTTCTTCAATGTGTCTTGTTAGTTTGTACTTTAAAGTTTATATGTTGAAGATTCATAAAACAATCTTAGTTAAATAAAAGATATTTGAACTATTTATATTATTATATATTATATAAATGTTGGCTTGCTGAGTAAATTAGTTAATATATTAATTATTTAAAAAAATATAATTTGGCAAATTATGTATATAATTTGTATTAAAAAAATTATTACAAAATAAATAGTGTTTTGTAATTAAAGAAAAAAATATTACAAAATCAAGTTATATTTTGTAACAAAATTTTATGATAGGAAAAAATATAGTCACCAAAAATATTTTGAAGATCAAAATTTGTTATCACTTTTGTAACAACTTTTGGTTTTTTGCATAAGAAAAATTTGTTACAAAATATTACTTTGAATTGTAACAGTTTCATTTTCTGTTACAAAAACTTTTTGTAATGGGACATACTGCAACGGCCCCTTTTTTTGTTACAAAATTCTTTTATTTCAAAATTTTGATTTTTTGTAACAAGTTTTTTTGTTACAAATATTACTTTTTCTTGTAGTGTATTATATAGTAGTTATGCATATTTGGATATTTTGCTCTTAATTTTGGCTTGTACATATGTTCTTTTTGTTTTTTTTAGTCTTGATTGTGATTTGGGATGATGTGATGATTGCACCTAAGTTTGATTTCTTATACACTTGCTATTTTGGTTTGATTGAAATTAGGAATTAAAGTTAGGATTTTTGACCTTTTCCATCCAATCACACTATATACATATATAGAATAAATGTTAGTCAGTTTAATGAAATCTCCAAGAAACTTACTCTCTATATAGGGCATTGAAATTCAAGTTGAATTGAGTTGAAATTTTTTTTTTTGAAACTTGCACGATTTATATGTTGTGAAATATGGTTTTTGAGTTAAGAAACATACAACTTGTGAGTTTTTGAGCCTTATTGTGTGGTTACATCATTGGACCACTTATTTCATTCTTGTGTGTTGCTCTTCTTTATGATTGCAATCTTTGATTTATTTAATTCTATATATCCATTATTTAATGTATATTTATGCAATTATGTGATTGAGGCCATTACTTCATTATAGCTCACTTAACCCAAATAGCCTACTATTTCATTCACCTTTGTTTGTCACTTTGAGCCTATGAATGCTCCCTTTTTGTTCTTTATTTTGCCACATAGCTACCTTTAAGCGAAAAATAATGAAATGTCCTTTATTTGAATCTTTGAGTAGCTTAAATTAGTGAGAGTATGTGATGTCTAAGTGTGGGGAAAATGTGGGAAATTGGGTTCATAAATAGGTGTTTTATTCTTGCTGAAAAATCTTGGAAATTTAGGGTGCATACTCATGTAATATTATAGAAACCATATGCATTGATGTTATATTATGTTCTTGAAATAAAAAATAAAAAAAAGAGAAAAAAAGAAATAATGAAAAGGGGACAAAATTACCCCAATATGAAATTCAATAATAATCAATGCATATGTGATGGAATTGAATTTGATGCATGAGTGTGTGTATATATAAAAGTGAGATTATGGATAGCTAAGTTTGATTTAGAAGTTTATAGGTTTTGTATGTGTTAGTGAGAACTTAGGTTAATCAAAGATTCAAATGCAACCTCACTTAGCCATATATAAATCCTTACCTTTACCCTTATCCCAATTACAACCTTGAAAAGACCTCATGATTTTTGCATATGTACATTAAATTTGTGTTGATTGGTTAGATGAAGAACAAACTTTAGAAAGTATGATTAGAGGAGAATTGAATGGATTGACCCTAAACACTTGAGTGACTAGAGTGCGTACACATATCCGGTGAGGGTTCAATCACTCAGTTCCATATTTCCACCTATGATCATTGCTTATCTTGCAAGTTTGCCTAAATTCTTTTATATGACTCTATTCAATTGTGAATAGGATTTGGTTATAATTGCTTTAGCCCTTGGTTGTATATAGATGCTTTCCTGGAAATTGATTTATTTGGACTAATTTTATACATATAGATAGTTAGATAGTATAGTTACATACATATAGATAGATTGCAAATAGATAGTTACTTTGAATAATTGTTGATTCCCCTTCTTGTCTTCCTTTGGTGTAGCATGAGGACATACTATTGTTTAGGTGTGGGAATGTGATGAATCCACATTTTATGGTATTTATTTGCTCTATTTGGGTGGATTTCATTGACTTTTCTTGCACTTTTCCATTGAAATAGCATGCTTTTGTGAATTCTTTTCTAATTGTGCTTAATTGTGAAAAACATGCTTTTCATGCTTAAATTGCTAATTTTAATTCACTTTTCTCCCATTCGATGCCTTGATATAATTGTTTAAGTGATTTAAGGTTTTGAAGGCAAGAATGGCTTGAAGAAGTGGAAGTAAAGCATGCAAAGTGGAAGAATTCAAGAAATGAAGGATTTATAAAGCTGCCAGTCCTGACCTCTCTATACTAAATTGGTCATAACTTGAGCTACAGAGGTCCAAATTAGGTGGTTCTAGTGGCATTGGGAAGCTAACGTCCAGGGCTACAAAATGATATGCAATTTGCTATAGTGGACATAAGGCTAAGTGTGCGGACATACAGGTAGTTGTGCGTATGCACAGGTACTTGTGCGTACGCACAAGTCGGGACTCAGCATGTGTGCGTACGCACAGGTCCCTGCACATGACCTCGTTAATTATAACTCACTGGCAGTAATTTTTGGGCCCCAAAACCCAATCCAACTCATTTCTGAAGCTATTTCAAGCCAAATTGAAGCTTGGAGAAGGGGGGCAATTAGGTTTAGCTTTTACATGCTTTTCTCTTAGTTTCTAGAGAGAGAAGCTCCCCTCTCTCTAGAATTAGGTTAGGATTAGTTAATTTCTCTTTAATTTCAGTCTTTAATTCTTGTTTTAGTGTAGTTTCATTTATGTTTTCATGTTCTTTTATCTTGTTCTTCTTCATCTCTTGTTATTTACTTTATTTTGTCATATTTATGTTTATGAACACTCTTGTCACCTTTAATTTCAATTAATGCAAATTTATATTTCCATGTCATTTATTACTTTCTCTAGTTGTTATTATTATTTTCTTGCATTGGTAGATTTAGAATTTATTTTAATGTAATTTAATGTTATTTTTATTTTCATGCACACCAAGTTTTTGATAAAATGCTTGGCTTAGTTTTTACATAGTTTTTCTCCACTCTTGGCTTGGAATTGATGACTTTGGTGATCCTTGAGTCATTGATATCCATTCTTGTTTGATATATTAGAGTAGTTAGTTGATTTGGTCTTCATTGACTCTATGTGACCCTTAGTGTTGACATAAGACTTATGGATTGAAATCAACTATGCCTATTTGACTTATCCTGGATGTAGGGTTGACTAAGTAGGATTAACTCTTCAAAATCATCATGTGTTTGTGGTCAATGGCTAGGATAGGTAGCCTTAGCCCTTAATCCATGCCAAGAGATTTCTTACATTTCAATTTTCCTTTCCTTGCATTTCAATGCTTTGACTTTTATTGCTTTGAAGTTTAATTTCTTACATGTTTAGTTTTTCACACTCTTGGTTGAGAAATTGGATGTTTGGATGAAACTGAGTTGTGAATGTCCATTCTGCATTGTGTGAGGATTGTTAATTGGTTTGGTTTCCCTTGACTCTAAGTGACCCACTAGTGTTGAGTTAGGACTTAGGAATTGGGATCAATTATTCCCTTTTGACTTATCCTCGATGTTAGGATAGACTAATTGGGATTAATTCACACACAATTACTATATTTGTGGTCCACAACTAGGATAAGAATCCTTAATTCTCTAATTATCACTAAGAGTCTTCTTGCATGTTCATTTAATTTCTTGCTACTTATATTTCTTGCATATCTTGTCATCCAATCTCCATTTTCCTGTAGCCAATAATTGTACACTTAATTACAACTCTTAGGGAAGACGAACCGAGGTTTGATGCTCTCGGTTATTTTGTTTTGAATTTTAACATTTGATTATGAGAGTTAATTGTTGGTTTGACTATACTTGCAACGAAGTGATTCCTATTTTGAGAAATTCCGAATCAATGACAAATTCTCACACATCATGGTTCCAGTCCAGAAAAATGAGATTATCAACAAACTCAAAACCTTTCTTTTTCAGATTCGGTAAATCAACAAAAAAGGTGGGACATAAGGTGCGGTGAGCAATGACACCCTCATAGAAATCATTATTCATGACAGATAAAAAATGGTAAGGATTGTAGTTTGAGTGGGAAGTCATAAAGTGAGCTTTGTGTGTAAAAGGGTCTATGAAAGGCTCTTTAACTGATTTGAGAAGGATTCAAGTTTTACGTCTTTGAGGACGAGAAGGAGCAGACCTAGGTTTGGGTCTGGTAGGTTCAAACACAGGTTCCTCTGCAGCAGGGCGCTTCCCTTTCAAAGTGCTTGGCTTGGAAGCAGCGCTGGGAGAAGCGGTTGGCTTGAAGGAGGGAAGAAACCTTGAAGGGTTCTTTGTGCGAGCCATAGGGTCAGTACGAGGAGGAGACAGAGATGGTGTAAAGGTCTGATCTTGAGAGCATGTGGAAGGTTTTGATTTTGCAGGGAGCTTGAGAACCTTTTCACGAGGAGGCTTTTGAAGAACAGTTTTCTTCCTCATTTGGTTTAGTTCAGATTTTGAATGAAGTGAAGCACTAATGGTAGTGGGAAGTAACCGAAGAGGTGGAAGAAGGAGTTATGAAGGGAGAAGCCAGAGGGTTAGAAACCGTATCAAGAAAAAGGTTTCTTGAAAAATGCAACTGCATCACCTGTGATTTGACCTTGAAAAGACTTGACATCATGAAAAAGTGTTTTAATTTATAAAGCATTTAAATAAATAAATAAATAAATAAACTGATTTAAATAACATTTTTTCACTAAGAGACAAAAAGAATAAAAATAAAACATAAATATAAAAAAAATAAAAGAAAATAAGGATTTAAGGAAACATATTGGACCAGTGATGCCAAGGCAACTTAGGCTAGTTTCACAAGCCTTTTTCAATTGTTTTCATTAGGATTTATGCACTTTCTTGAGCTATAAGCAAGTATTTGGGTAAGAATTTCATGCATCCCTTGATTCAATTAAACTTGGTTGTTTATGTGCTTTTCATAAGATTTTATGCAAATTTTACTTGATGATTGAATCATGCAAACATCTTGTGATTATAGCAAACTTTGTTGCAATTGTTTGATTGACAATAGGTGGACAAGAAGCTGAGGAAGGGAAAGTAAACAAGCTACAAAAGGGCCATGAAAAGGAGCAAAGGAAGCAACATTGGTGGCCAAAGTTGGCTCAGCAACGTTGCCTCAAACGTTGATGAAGAGGAGGAGAGGCCAACGTTGGAGCCAAAGCTGGCCTCTAATGTTACCTCAAACGTCCATGCTCAAGAGGTGCAAAGTTGGAGCCAAAGATGGCCTCCAACTTTGCCTCAAACGTCCATGCTCAACGGGTGCAAAGTTGGAGCCAAAGCTGGTCTCCAACTTTGCTTCAAACGTGGAAGAGAAGGCAATGTTTGAGCCAAAGTTGGACCTCAAACGTTACCTCAAACGTTGGCCAAGAGGAATTCAAGGTGCAAAGTTGGAGCCAAAGCTGGCCTCCAACTTTATCTCAAACTACTCAACTCAAGGTGCAACGTTGGAGCCGAAGTTGGTGGTCTAACGTTGATGGCAACATTGAAGGGAAAGAGGTGCCAACGTTGAAGGGAACGTTGGTGATCCAACGTTGCCTCCAACGTGCTCGATGATTTTTAGTTTTTGGAGTTGGAAAAATGTGCAGTGACGCGCACACGTGAATGAGCATTTTAGCCAGTTGTGCACACGCATGAGCGACGTACACGCGCAAAACGCTGTTGTGACGCGCACGCGTGGGCAAGCAAACGTTGATGCACCAACGTTGGGTCCAACGTTGGGTCAAACTTAATGGCAAACATTCCAGCACTATTTTGCAACGTTTGATCCAACGTTCTTGCTCAAACATTGAACCCCAACATGAACTCCAACATCACTTCCAACTTCAATACAAAATGGCACTCATGCAGAGTATGAACGTTAATTTGCAAACGTCCTCATCAATATTACTAAAAGTCATTCTCAACTAGCTTCAACAAAGGCCAAAGTCCACATCCAAGGACTTCAATACTGAATGAAGAAAGTGTATAAATAGATAGAACTGAAGTTAGTTAGGGGACTTTTGATTTTGCACTTTTAGGAAGACTGAAAGGGGAAACCCTGAATTACTCTTCTCTGTACTTTTCTTTCTAGTTTATGTTCTTTCTTTCCTTTTTCATTCTTTGTTTGAATTGAGCTATGAACAACTAAACCCTATTTCATTGGGTTAGGGAGCTCTATTGTAATTCAATGGATCAATCATAGTTTTCATTCTTCTTCTTATTCTTTTTCTTTTTGATTTACTTGAAAGCTTTCGATCTTCATCAAATTGAGTAGTTTTCTTGGGAGAGAAGCTACTCATACTTGGATTTCCTTTGAACCTTGGAAGAGGAATAAGGAAATCAAGCTAGAAATGCTTTCTCATGTTGGACCGGATTGGGGGTTGTATGGATATAGTGACATATAATCCTACCAATACTTTGATTTGGAAATACATGTGGTATAATCAGTGACCATACTTCACCACTTCACATGAGCAATTACATCAAGGAATTGGGCAATTGTTTAAGCTTAGAGAGATTGAATTGCCAAGGAATTGGGATTCAATCACCTAAGATTGCCAAGAGATCAATGAGTTTCATGGATTGAGGAAGAGATGAGAATGAACTTGATCCAGAGAACACAATATCTCCTGAGCCCAATAAACTCCCCATCTCTGACCTTCCCATTCTCTTTAGTTTCTTGATAGTGAGAATTTATACCGGTTCGGAATTCCACAAAATAATTCCGTTGTTAGTATAGTCCAAACCAATAGTTAATCCTCAAATCAAATTAAATTTGGTTTTGTCACAAGTACAAACCCTAATTAAAATTAACCAAAGTATTTAGACTCCGGGTCGTCTCACAAGGAATTGCAATGAAGTGTTTAATTATTGGCTATGAAAATGCAAGGGATTTTGATTTTGTGTTTTGGAAAGAAAATAAATGGCAAGAAAAGTAAATGAACAATGAACTAACAAAAGAAATGGAAAAGAACTCTTGGCTAGACATAGGTAATTGAGATCACCATCCTTGTCTACAAACCATATATTGAAATTATGAGGAACCAAGCTCATTAAGTTTACTTCTATACTTGAAGTATATCAAATGGCTTAATCAACATCAACCCATAAGTCCCAACCTATCTACTAATTAGATTAGTAGTGGGTTAGTGTCAATGGATATCAAATTGATCACCAAGGGTTCTCAAATCACCAATTCAATGTGACCCAATGACTCAAGGTCACTAAATTCCCTTAGCCTAGGCCAAGAGTAAAGAGAACTACTCAAAAACTAAAGGACACATTCTATCAAACACCTAGTGTGCAAAAAAAGTAAACATCATAAAATGCAAGAATTAAAGGAAACCCACAACTAACATCAACAAGAAATCAACAATAACAACTAAGATAAACATAGAAAAGCATGGGAATATAAAATTGCATTGAAAGAAAATGGAAATCCAACAAGGGTTCATCACATAAAAGCAACGAAATAAGGGAAATGAACAATTAAAACTAGAAGAGCAAAGATGTAATACAAGAAATTAAGAAGGAAAACTAAATCAAAACAAGAATTGAAAGTTGGATCTAAGAAAATTAAACCTAAACTACCCTAAATTCTAGAGAGAATGGAGAGCTTCTCTCTCTAGAATTCAACCTACAACATGATAAAAACTAAATTATGGCTACTTGGTTCATTCCCCTCTCAATCCTTGATTTTAATGGCATCAGAAATAAGTTGGATTGGGCCCAAAATGAGCTACAAATTGCCCCCAACAAGTTGCCCAAAATGGACCCACGCTGATCCATCGGTGCGTACGCGTCATATGCGTGTACATGCCCTTATACGTCAGGAAACTATGGCAAATTTTATACTATTTTGAAGCCCCAGATGTTAGCTTTCCAACGCAATTGGAACCGCCTCATTTGGACCTCTGTAGCTCAAGTTATGGTCGATTGAGTGCGAAGAGGTCAGGCTTGACAGCTTTGCGGTTCCTTCATTTCTTCATGAGTTCTCCCACTTTGCATGCTTTTCTCCTCACTTCTTCCATCCAATACTTGCCTTATGAACCTGAAATAACTCAACAAACATATCAAGGCATCGAATGGAATTAAAGTGAGTTAAATTTAGCTATTTTAAGGCCTAAAAAGCATGTTTTCACACTTAAGCACACATCTAAGGAGAATTACAAAACCATGCTATTTCATTGAATAAATGTGAGAAAAGTTGATAAAATCCCCCAAATTAAGAACAAGATAAAGCACAAAATCGGGATTTATCAAATCTTCCCACACTTAAACCAAGCATGTTCTCATGCTAAGAATAAAGAAGGACAAGAAAAGGGTATGAATATTTATTCAATGCAAATAAACTATATGCTCCTATCTACATGCATGCAACTAAATGAAAAATCATTCTACCTACTTAGTTAAAAGCAAATCAATCTCCAAGAGCATGTACGGACAAGTAGGGCTAAGATCATATGATGATTCACAAACTCTACCAATTCAAATATCAAAATGCGGTTCAAATAGACTTACAAGAAGAAAGCTCATGAAAGCCAGGAACAAGGAATTGAGCATCAAACCCTCACCGGAAGTGTATCCGCTCTAGTCACTCTAGTGTATAGGGTCGATCACTCAATTCTCTTTTAATCATGCTTTCCATGATTTATTTTTCATCTAACAATCAACAATTATTCAATGCATGCATACATTCATCATGAGGACTTATTCATAGGTTGTAATGGGGCTAGGGTCAAGGTAGGATGCATGTGGTCAAGTAAGCTTAAAATTTGTATCTTTGATTAGCCTAAGCCCTCACCTAACACATATAACAACCTATACAATTCTAATACACAACCTAGCTACCCATGATTCCCACTTTTTCACATACTCATGCATTCTTTTTAATTCACCACACATATGCATTGATTTTTATTGAACTTTACTTTGGGGCATTTTTGTCCCCTTTTTTTCTTTTTCTCTTTTTTTTTTCTTTATAGATATATATATATATATATATATATATATATATATATATGTTCTTTTTCTTTTTCTTTATCATTTTTTTAAAGTATATACAAACGTATCAATGCATATGGTTTTACATATTTAATGCATAAGCATGTACCCAATTCCCAAAAATCTTCAACAAAAATACAAAAATACACTTTCCTCTCAACCAATGTCCCAATTTTCCCATACCCAAATGATACATACCCTCACTAGCCTAAGCTAATCAAAGATCCAAATTAAGGAATATTTATTATTTTCCACTTAGGGGTAGTGATTTGCTATAATTAAGAACAAAAGGGATTCAATAGGCTCAAAATTGGCTAACAATGGTTGATGAAAGGTAGGCTATTTGGGTAAGTGAGCTAAATGAAATGATAGCCTCAATCATATAAATGCATGTATACATAGAATAATGGACATAAAGAATCAAACAAATCAAAGATTATAATCATAGAAAAAGAATAATACACACAAGAATGAAAATAAGTGGTTATATGATGTAACCACACCATTTGGCTCAAAACTCACATGCTTGTGTTCTTAGCTCAAAAACTATGTTCCAAAATAAATTCTTCAAGGAAGTTCAACAAAAAAAATTTTCAAGTTCGTAGGGCGCCCTAGAACAATTTTTTCTTGGAAAAGAAATCATCACCCTAACCAAGTAGTCCTAACATAAAAAGAAATGGTGAAATATATACAAATTCTAACTAATCATGCAACCTATCATGCAATGCAACAACTAACTAGCAAAGGAAATCAAGATTTGGTGTTGAAAGAAAGAGATTGTTACCCATGGAGGTCGGTCGGACGACCTCCCCACACTTAGAAATTTGCACCGTCCTCGGTGCAAGCAAAGAAGAGTAAAGTGGACGGGTTGCTACAATTGATGAGCTCCTTCAAAAGGTTGTGCGGGTGAACTTGTTTGTTGCCCCATTAAGAAGCTTTTTCATTCCTTTCCTTCTTGGTGGCTAACCTAAAAGGAAAGAGACAGAAAGATAATTAAGCCTATAACAAGATATCAAAGCAAATAGAACATAGGCGGGGGCTAATGCCAAATAAGAGTAAGGTTCTCACTACATGTTAGCTATGCATGTGAGTGAGAGAGCAATATAAGCTAAGGCATATAAACTAATACTTGATGCAAGAACAAAGTTAAAGCATAGGTGAATAACATGAAAAGCATGTTGCATCAAGCTTAATCAACAATTGACACAAACAAGATTAGGGATAAGCATGAGAGTATTTGGCCCCATCCTAACTCAATGATGATGAGGTACAAAAACAAGGGATCATGAGTCAGGAAGGACTAAAGCACTAATCTTGTGTGTAGAGCAAATATTACAATTAATGCCAAACAAGTCACGAAGCACCAAGAGTAACCAAGAAATTCTCAACAATTGAGTAAGAGCATTCAACACCATTATTAAAACAAGAACTTAAAAAAAAGAAAACAAGAACAAGTTATGAAAACAAAATTAAAATGCAATGGGTGATAATATGAAATTTCAACATATAGAAGAAAATGAAAATAAGCAAAATAAAAAGTGGAATTTTGAAAAGAAAAGAAGAAAGGAAAGAAAGTAAGAAAGGAAGAAAGAAGGAGAAAGAAAGAGGAAGAAACTAGAAGAAAAAGAAGAGAAGAATGGAGAAAGAAAACAAGGCAGAACAGGGAAAAACAGGGCACGGAGGGCGACGTGTACGCGTCACGCACGCGTGCACGTGGGTGGGAAGGCGAGATAGGCGACGCGGACGCGCATAGCACGCATACGCGTGGATGTGAAGATGGCGGCCGACGCGTACGTGTCATGCATGCTTGCGCGTGGGTCGCAGGCACAGAATTGGCACCAACTGGGCATAACTCTCTGGTTTTTGTACCAGGAGTGTGGGATGCACCACCGATGCGCGCGCGCACAGCACGCTCATGCACGGATGCCCTTTTTTTTTTTTTTTGAAAAACAAGGCATTCTCCTAATCTATAAGCATTCTAAAACAATCAAAAATCAAATTTAACAACAATTCTTTTTGGTTTTTTTTTTTTTGAAAATTTTTCAAATACACTAGAAACAAAACTTACACAACAAGCAAAATACAATCTAACAACAATTATTCTAATCAAGGCATGAATGCAACAAACAACCTATCGATAAAAGCAAAATGCATAATAGTATAGAAAATAAGAAGAACTACCTATAATGGCAACTCAATTCATTCATTGATTATATATACAAGAGAATGGAAAGAGTTTACCATGGTGAGGTGTCTCCCACCTAGCACTTTTAGTTTAAGTCCTTAAGTTGGACATTTGGAAGGCTCCTTGTTATGGTGGCTTATGCTTGTACTCATCTTGAAACTTCCACCAATGCTTGGACTTCAAGTAAGCTCCAAAATTTAAAATCAATGGCACCAAGCTTTGATGAAGTTCCATATAAGCTAATGGCTTCCAAAATTGATCTTCATATATTTCCGGATCCCAAATCTTGTTTCTACACCCATATTCAAGTTGATCATCACAATTCCAATTGGGTGAGAAGGCTTGTGAATTCTCAATTAGACCTCCAAATATTCTCCTAGACCCATGCAATTTGGTTCTACACTAACCATTGCTATTCAACTTTGAGCATGCAACCATCATGAACTTAGAGTGATGTTTCCAACCACTACACAACTCTCTCTTATTCTTAACTCCACAAATAGCTCTAAGTTGACCATCATTTTCAATCAAACCATATTCAAGTGGGAAAGTAAAGATTATAGATAAGAATTTTACCCACTTAAATATTGTATTGGATGATGGTGACTTAGGAAAGGTGATCTCCACACACTTAGTCAATGTGAGATCCATTCCCTTGTGCTCTTCCTTTGCATCTTCCACCTCCTTGCAAGCTTCTTCAATTTCAACCTCTTCCTCTTGGTGGCTCTCTTCCAATTCAATCTCTTCTTTATTTCTCACCAAGGGAATGGGAGGTTGTGCATCTTCTTTTTTGACCTCAATTTCAAGCCCAATGGGAGAGAATTCAATTGTAGATAGGAACTCCTCAATGATTGAATCCATCTCTTGATCAACCTCTTCAAAGTCTTCAATTATGATATGCTTTGGAGGTTGTACACCCTCCTCAACATCAACATCAAGCATCTTGGAAGAGGGCTCTCTAATTATACATTCCCATGGACTTCCAACATCTCCTAGGTCTTCAACCACTCCTTCCGGCTTAATTATCTTAACTTCCTTCCCTTGTGACAATTCTTGCTTCAACTCCTCTTCTTCACCTTGAAGCTCCAAACTCACTCCCTCACTATGCTCCTTAATTGCTTCTCCACATTTAATAATGGGAGTTCTTTGATCGCATAGGCTTAGGCGAGAGGAGACCATATTGCTAACGGCTTCTGCTAGGATAGCCATCTTGGCTTCTAGCTCCTTAAACTCCTTTTGGTTCTCTTCTTGCCTTTGAATATAAGAACTAACAAATTCTTGGAGAGAATCATCCATTGGAGGTGGTGTGGAAAAAGAAGGTTCATTGTTTGGAAAGGAAATTTCATAATTGGAAGTTGGTTCATCTTGGTAAGGGTATGGATATGGTGTATATTGAGGTGGTTCTTGAGAGTAATTGTGTTGGAATGGTGGTGGTTCTATGTATGGTTCATATGGTTCATAAGGTGGTTGGTAGGGTGGATAAGGATTAGGGCTATATGGAGGTGTTTGGTGGTATGGGGCTTGTGAGTAAGGTGGTTCAAAGTCATGTTGAGGGGGTGGTTCATAGGCATGTGGTGGTGGTTGTTGACAATCACAATAAGGGTCACCACATCCATTAGAGTGATATGCATTGGGATGGGAATTATACATATAGGAAACCGGAGGTTGTTGTTGCCAAGAGGGGTGATCAATCGCTTGAGGCTCCTCCCACCTTTGATTGTTCCATCCATGATGCATATTGTCATTATAGTTCCCATTCCCTACAACATAATTTGAGCCAAACTCATAGCCAAAGTGAAGATGAGAATTCATAGTAACAAGAGAAAATAAAAACAAATACTAGTAAGAACCAATAAAGACTAACTCCTAAAGCAAGCAAAAACTAGCAAAGAAGCCTATTAACATATATACAATAGCCAATAACATAACACCATTGTAACTCCCGGGCAATGGCGCCATTAATTTGATAGCGAGAATTTATACCGGTTCGGAATTCCACAAAATAATTCCGTTGTTAGTATAGTCCAAACCAATAGTCAATCCTCAAATCAAATTAAATTTGGTTTTGTCACAAGTACAAATCCCAATTAAAATTAACCGAAGTATTTAGACTTCGGGTCGTCTCACAAGGAATTGTAATAAAGTGTTTAATTATTGGCTATGAAGATGCAAGGGCTTTTGATTTTGTGGTTTGGCAAGAAAATAAATGCCAAGAAAAGTAAATGAACAATGAACTAACAAAAGAAATGAAAAAGAACTCTTGGCTAGACATAGGTAATTGAGATCACCATCCTTGTCTACAAACCATATATTGATAATTATGAGGAACCAAGCTCATTAAGTTTACTTCTATACTTGAAGTATATCAAATGGCTTAATCAATGATGACTTGCATCATCTACCATTCTTTCTTGCATAAAGAAGACCATAAAAGAGCATAAATCTCATTTGATCAGTATAATTCATGCATTATTTGATGAATATTATGGTACACTACTTTGAGATGAGTTGTGCTGAATTTCAGGTGAAAAAGGCATCAAAAATGGGTAGAAGACAAACAAGAAGCTGGGCGTGTGAAACTGGCGTGCCACTTGGGAGGAAACGCCACAAAAATGCACTGGCGTGGCATGCCAGGAGCAAGGCGTGGCACACCAGTACTAAATTCCAGAGGGGAGATCCAAGCATGCATGTGGGAGTGGCACGCCAGGGACTGGGTGTGGCACGCTAGTACAAAATTCCAGAGAGCAACAATGGAGGACACAAAAGGGGCGTGGTATGCCAGGTTGGGCGTGGCACGCCTAATCCATCAACTACTATGGGCGTGCCACTTGAGCAAAGGGGCGTGGCATGCCAACCCACCATTCCAAGAAGAACCCCCACTATGGCGTGCCACTTGGTATCAAAGGCGTGGCACGCCAGCTCCAAGAAGTCACTTGGGCATGCCACTTGAGAACCCAGGCGTGGCACGTCAAGCTTGAAGAGTTCACAAATCCATGGGCGTGCCAATTGAACATAATGGCATGGCACGCTGGTACAATAATCCAGAGAAGGGGTTGAAGGCAATTGAAGACTAAGCGTGCCACTTGAAGTCGAAGGCGTGGCACGCCAACCTCTCAACCTCACTTAAGTGTGCCACTTGAGCAACCAAGCGTGGCACGCCAGTGCACAAAGAGACCAAAAGCAAGGACTGGACGTGCCACTTGGTGTCGAATGCATGGCACGCCAACCCAAGCATCTCACTATGCCGTGCACTCGAAGGCTGAGGTGTGGCACGTCAACTACTGGAACCAAGGCAAGATCATGGGCGTGGCACACCAACCTTTAGGCGTGGCACGCTGGTATAAGTTTCCAGAGAGGATGAAGGAGGCCAAGTACATGGGGCGTGCCACATGGTATCGAAGGCATGGCACGCCACTCACTATTCTTCACTTAGGCATGCCACTTGAATCCCATGCGTGGCATGCCAGTGCCATTCAGAGAGTAAAGAAGCATTGGGGCGTGCCACTTTAGTTCGTGGCGTGGCACACCAAACAGAGGAACCACTCACTCACAAAAGGGGCGTGCCACGCTAGTGCAACTTTTCAGAGAAGCTTAGCCAAGCATAGAGCAAGGGCGTGGCACGCGAGACCCTTGGCATCCCACGCTAGTTCAAGTTTCCAGAAGCAAAGAGAAGTGGAAAAAGACTAGGGCGTGCCACTTGAGCTCGAAGGTGTGGCACGCCAAGGTTGTTAGTGAAGACGAGAGTGGCACTTGAAGGGCTGGGCGTGGCACGCCAAGCTAAAATCAAAGAGCACGTGACACGCCACTAGAGCGCCAATCACACGCCAGCTAGGAGATCACACTTATTGAGCTTCTTTTCCCTCCAAAATGTAATTTTCCTTTTTCACTTTTGTAATTCTTTTATTTTACTAGGAGTAGTATAAATACCCCCAATGAGTACTGAAGAAGGGGGTTAAGTAGTTAGTTTTAGAACCACTTTTACACTTCACTTTTGAGTACTTTTTGAGCTATGAGTAGCTAACTTTCCTCTCATTGAGAGAGGGAGCTCTGTTGTACTTGATGGATTAATAATAGTGAAATTCTTCTTCTCTTCATCTTCTCTTTGATTTGCTAGAAGGAATTTCGTTCTTAATGCTTAGTGTTCAATTATCTTAGGAAAGAGATTGAATGCAATTGGATTTCATGAGAACCTTGGGAAAGGAAACATGAAACCATGCTTGAAATCCCTTCTCACACTTGAGTAGAATCTGGGTTTTGGTGTTTGGATATGTGACATATAATCCTCCCTCTACTTGGACCTATAATGGTGTGTGGTATAATCAGGGACCAAGCATATCTCTCTTCATGAGAAATTAGACCAAGGAATTGGCTATTGATCAAGATCTGAGAGATTGAGTCACCAAGGGATTCGGGCTCAATCAATCATGATTGCCAAGAGGTCAATGAGTTGCATGATTGAAGAGGATATAAGCTAGATTTGATCCAAAGAGACAATATTTCCCAATCTCAATGAATTTCCCCATTCTTATCTATCCATTTCTTTACAGCTTAATTTTACATTCAGCAATCCCCCATTCCCATTTACATTCAAGTCATTTATGATTCTGCACTTTACATTCCGCCATTTCTATTTCTGCACTTTATTGCTTTTCTTTATATTCTAGTCATTTACATTTATGTCATTTACAATTCTGCACTTCACAATTTGATTGATCTGCTTGACTAATTCATCAATTAATTCAAACTACTCAAATTTGCCAATCTCTATGGATACGATCCCACTCCACGGTGGGTTATTACTTGACGATAATTTTGGTGCGCTTGCCAAAAGAACTAATTCACCAATTTTTGAATGGGGTGTGAATTGGACTCATCAATTTTTATGGCGCCATTGCCGGGAATTGGCTTAAATTTGACAGTAATTAAATTAATTGGAGAGCTAGATTAAGCAATTTAGATTCCTTGTTATTTTATTTTATTTAGCGCCTTTTTAATTTTTTTTATTTTGAGTTCTATTTCTTTCTTCTTTGATTGCTTTTATTCGTCATCCATATTTCCACTCTTCTAACTGTTTGATTAATTGTACCACTCACACTAACAACCACTCTAACAAGAGTAATTTCTTCATTCATTTTCTTTCTTACTTTTTGCCTTGTTGGTTGTATGAAAGGTAGAAGAAGTGGGGCTTCAACTTCTTTTGATTCTGAACCTGAGAGGACCTTCCTTAGATTAAGGAGGGAAGCAAGAGGGAAGGGAGTCATTGGTGCTGAGGAAGAGGAAGAGTATTTTGAAACAGACATGGAGGAGAATATGGAGGACCACCATGAAGAAGAAGCTCACAACCATGCCAGAGAAGGCCCAGTAAATCATGTTGGGCAAGAAAGGAGAGTCTTAGGCTCCTACATCAACCCAAACCTAGGAAATTGTGGCAGCAGCATCCTAAAAGCCAATAATTCATGCCAATAATTTTGAGCTGAAGCCTCAGCTCATCACACTTGTTCAGAATAATTGCTCATATGGAGGAAGTGTCCAAGAAGACCCTAATCAACATCTTAACACATTCTTGAGGATATGTGATTGATGAGTCAAATTCACACCCCATTATAAATTTTGTGAATCCATTCTTTGGCAAGCGCACCAAATATCGTCAAGTAATAACCCACTAGGAGTTGGATTGTATCTACAGAGATTAATGGATTAAAGCAAACAATAGTTGATTGATTGTCCTAGTTAGACTATTCAGATTTGAGTGATATTAAAACAGGAAATGTAAATTGCATGAATATAAAGGAAAGCAATAAAGTGCAAGAAAGTAAATGGCAAAGAAAGTAAAGTACAAGAAAGTAAAGCACTGGAAATGTAAAGTGCAGAAAAGTAAATAACTATAAAGTAAATAAAAGAAAGAAAGATAAAATAAACATTGGGATCAAGAGATATTGCATTCTCCGGATTAATTGATTTCATCTCATCTTCAATCATGCAACTCATTGACAACTTGGCAATCATGATTGATTGAACCCCAATCCCTTGGTGATTCAATCTCTCAAATCTTGATCAATAGCCAATTCCTTGGTCTAATTGCTCATGAGAAGAGATGAAGAATGGTCCCTGATTATACCACACACTTTCCTAGGTTCAAATAGAGGGAAGATTATATGTCACCATATCCAAACACCAAAACCCAAATCCTACTCAAGTGTGAGAAAAAATTTCAAGCATGGTTTTGTGTTTCCTCTTCCAAGGTTCCCATAAAACCCAATTACATTCAATTTATTTTTCAAGATAATTGAATGCTAGAATGAAGAACAAAATTCTTTCTAGTAAATCAAAGAGAGATGAATAGAAGAAGAAGAATAAAAATAATCAATCCTTTGAAAAGCAATAGAGCTCTCTTTCCCAATGGAAAGAGTTAGTAATTCATAACTAAAAGATATTTACAAAAGTAAGAAAGAAAGGAAAGGAAGCTGATGGTGAATAGAGAGGGTCCGAAGACTTCCCCAATCCAGCCATGACTAATTCTATGAAACTAAGGCCTTTATATAGGCTCTCCTAAATTACAAACTTAAATGAAATTGAAAGCAAATTACAATGAAATGAAAATGAACTATTCTAGATGCTTCTTGTGGCCTTGATTGGTTGATAATTGTGGCTTGAATGAGAGTTGGAGTGGGCTTGATTGAAGGTTGGGGGCTGCAGGAAGAAGTTGGCGTGTAGTTTCAAGTGCCACTCCCACTTGATTTTACCCTTTGGAGTATGACCCACTTTGCAATGCTGAATTGATGGAGTTATTTGGGCCTCAAATTGAATGTTCACTATGAAGTATTATATATTTTTGGAAAGATCTGGATGCTAGCTTTCCAACTCTTTTGGAATCAACTCATTTGGATCTCTGTAACTCAAGTTATGCCCATTTGAAGTTGAACAGGTCAGTCTGTCAGGTAGCCCGGCGTGCCATGCCCACTCTCTGGCGTGTCACGCCCATATATTATGAAACTGGCATGCCACGCCCATTCTTTGGCATGCCACACCTTTAATGATGCTCTCTGGCCATGAGAACTAGCGTGCCACGCCTAGAATTTCAAGTGGCACGCCCATTATGAAAATAAAGCTGGCGTGCCACGCCTTCGATGTCAAGTGGCACGCCCAGATTTTGCAATGCTGAAATAATACCATTTTTCACCTCCAGTTTTAACGTCCACACTAGAGTGTTATATATTGTTGAAAAGCTCTTGATGTCAGCTTTCCAACACCAACAAGATCACATCATTTGGACCTCTACAACTCAAGTTATGTTCCTTTGAAGATGAAGAGGTCAGACTGGTAACTCTACAGTGACGTGTTTTTCTCCATGTGTTTTCGGGGTCAATATCTTCCTCAATTCCAGTGTCCATCATAAAGTGTTATATATAGTTGGAAAGCCCTGGATGTCTAATTTCTAATGGTACTAGAATCATCGCATTTGAAGTTGTGTAGCTTAATATATCTTCATTTGAATGAGAGAAGGTCAGGCTGGCATATGCCCTGGCGTGCCACGCCCATAGTGGGGCTCAAAATCACTCCTTTGGAACTTAAGCCTGGCGTGCCATGCCCAAAACACCAAGTGACACGCCCTCTTTGAGATCTTGGCTTCACAAACTTGGCGTGCCACGCCCACAGCTCCAAGTGGCATGCCCATGTAAAATTCTTCAACCTTCTTTGCTAGAATGTTGGCCTGGCATGCCATGCCCAGAGCTTCAAGTGGCAGGCCCATTGTTGAAAATTGGTTTAAAAGCTTGGCGTGCCATGCCCAGAGCTTCAAGTGGCACGCCCAGCTTCACATGCCCATTTTTATTTATTGTTTTCCTTCCCATCTTGTTGCTCTTTTTCACCTGAAATTCAACACAACCCATTTCAAAGCAATGTTCCATAATATATATCATTTGGTTCATAAAATTGCATTGATAAATGAGATTGTGCTCTTTTTATGGTCCTTTTAGATAAGAAAAAGGGTACATGACGTGCAATCATCACAACACCAAACTTAAACTTTGCTTGTCCTCAAGCAAACAAAGAATCATGCAATAAAGTTTGACAAACCAAGATGAGAAGAGTAGCAATTTTTATTCTCATGGTTGGCTAGTTTCTTATGCATGCTACAATCACAAAAGACATTCAAATGATTGATGCTTCTATCTAGCTCATTTTATGAAATCTTTTTCTTTATGTTCCTTCCTTGAAACAAGCTTTTCATTCTTTTCTTAGCTTAACTTTTTGGGTGCTTTGC
This sequence comes from Arachis ipaensis, assembly GCF_059453495.1. Taxonomy (NCBI): domain Eukaryota; kingdom Viridiplantae; phylum Streptophyta; class Magnoliopsida; order Fabales; family Fabaceae; genus Arachis; species Arachis ipaensis. The sequence continues at coordinate 65,529,590 of NC_142439.1, read as the reverse complement.
ACCATGTGTTGAAAGCTACGACTCTAAATGCTTTGTTTTCAAGTATTACCACTTGATACATAAGCACCAGAAGCATTTAATTAGAGGACTCTTTAAGCTCATTTGTTTCTTTTCTTTACTCTCTAATCATTGATGCTCAAAGCCTTGAGCTTTGAGGGAGTGCTTTTGTACTTGAGCCTAGCCTTGACTCTAAGTGTTTTGATTTTAAGCTTTTTGCTTGATACATAAATGCCACAAGTACTTAACAAATAAATTGTCATTGGTACTCAGAGCCTTCAACTTTCTCATTCTTTCCATTTTCTTTTTCTTGCCTTATTTGCATTTGCTTCTTCAAGGTTTTCATGATTTCAAAAATTTCATAAAATGTCCTAGATGAAAACTTCAATTAAACAATTTCAAATGCAATTGAGCAACAATAATCATGCTAGCTTCCCAATACATATAAGCTCATGCTAACTTCTTCTTTAATGACCTTGTTTGTTTATGATCATGAAACTAAATTACTTTTGAACTCACAAAGCTCAAGATGGTAGTCATAATATCACAGCAACATGTTCCAATTCAATAATCAAGCTATGCTTATTCATAACACACATGTATACAAAGAAAATAGAAGACAATCATGCAATTTTAAATGTACTGGAAACAAATAAGAGGAAAAGAAACTTTACCACCTTGTAGTTCATCTTCATTGTTGTTGTCACTTTCCTCCTAATCTTCCCCTTCCCACACCAAACTTAGAATGATTGCTTGTCCTCAAGCAACAAATAAAATAGTGGTGATGGGGTTTATGATAGTTCATGAATGTCTTAAACAATAGAGTGTTAGTAGCACGTGTTTAAGCAAGCAAAATTAAGAATCACAATAAAGGCACAAGAAAGAAACAGAGGCAATGTGATTGCATTAATAAGTGGTGTGCATGGTACATAGTATGAAAGATAAGTGGCAACACCAAACTTAGTGTGACACTTTCAGTTTAGCATGATGCAAGTACCCAGTGATGATTGAAAATTAAATTATTGCATGGCAACACCAAACCTAGAATGCAATCATATGCCAAATTATTGAAAGTAAACTAAGCAAAGAAAGGAAATTGTTACCTACGGTTGGGTTGCCTCCTAACAAGCGCTCTTTTAATGTCATTAGCTTGACATGTTGTTCTCAACTTTCTTCCCCTTCTTCCAGTTTGTTAAGAGAAATGACCTCAAGGGAAGAGAAGAACAAGTTGATGTCCCCTGTTTTGAGTGCCTCCCAGCAAGCTTTCTTTTGTTATTTTCTTGATTTGCTTTGCTTGTTGGGGTAGGGGTTGGATTGTTTGCAGTTGATCTTTTGTTCTTCATGCATGTAGTCCTTTGTTCCTTGGTCACAATCCTCTTTTTGGTGCTTTTGTTGATTGTCTTTACTTCTTTGATCTTAGAACTTGGGTATTGTGAGATGGTTGGAGTATCCTCTTTATTAAGAACTTCTTGGAATGGTGGCTCTCTTGGTACAAAGATCTCTTCTTCTTGCTCTACCAATTCCTCATTTTCACCCTCATTAAGCACTTCTCCACTCCTTAGACTGATGGCATGATATCCTTCCCCTGGCCAAGGGAAGTCATTGGTTGGTTCATCAACAAAATGTTGTGCCAATTGTCTCATTTGCTCTTCTTGATTTCTCCTTGAGATTTCCATATCTTCAATCACCTCTTTTACATTTTGCCTTAAAAACTCACTAAGTTGGGCGATGAAGAAATATCTCTTAGAGAGTTCTTGCATTGAAAATTCTAGAAGATTTTGTGGAGGTGCATAGGTTGGACAATTATGGGATGATAGTCCTTGAAGAATGGGGTATGCAGCATTAAAATTCCTTCCAAAGCCAAAATTTCTATAGTTGTTGATGACATGTCACCATGTCATATTTTTCTATGCCTTTTCATACAAGAAATTGATAATTAGTGCTTAATTATTGCATTCTTTTGTGCTTAAATGGTATATTTCCTTGATCTTTTGATTTTATAAATTTTGTAGGAAATAAGAAGAAAAAGAAGCAAAAGAGCACAAAATAAGCTAAAAAGAAGAAAAGAGGAATTTTGGGCACATTTTGGAGTTGAGGCACGCTTTGGAACCTTAGGCCATGCTTTTAAAAGCGTGGTCCATTACCATGAAGCCATGGCATGATATATATGCCTTATGCATGCATTCAAGCCAATGAATCATGGCATTACATGAATGAACGTTCAAGTTCATTAATTAGCATTGCTAATAAAATTAATGCATGTATAAAGCATTTGATCATTAAAGAATGAATGCTATGTTAATACATTGGCATTAATTAATAAAGCCAATAAAAGCATGCAATATTAAAGGCAATTAGCTAAAGAACATATCAAGCCCTTTCAACGTTAATGCAATTGGCTTTATTAATTAATTAATTAATGCATGCATGATTTTTAATTGCCAATGAATAAATGAATGAGCATTAGCATTCATGGGCTTTCACAAGCAAGGAAGCAAGGCTGAAGAAGCCCATGTTTACGCCAACGTTTGCCTCAAACTTGAGGTCAAATGTTGGTGTAACATCTAGCCCTGGAGGAGGCCAACGTTTGCGTCCAAGTTTGCCTCAAACTTGTAGGCAAATGTTGGAGTAACATGTATCCCAGGGGAGGCCAACGTTTGCGACCAAGTTTGCCTCAAACTTGGAGGCAAACATTGGCATGGCATATGCACCAGGGGAGGCAAACGTTGGCGCCAAAGTGTTCTTGGAGGGAGCACGTTTGAGTTCACGTTTGACCTCAAACGTGAACTAAAATGTGAGTGACAGATAAATCCCGTTCTGCATAATTTCAGTAATCCAACGTTTGAGTTAAAGTTTGCCTCAAACTTTGACTCAAACTTAAAGGCTCCAAAGTCCAAATTGCAAACGAATTTCTTTCCAAGTCCAAGAGCAATCAATTAGGGCCATCTTCAACCCAAATCCAAAGCAAGCAAAGCCCATTATCATCACTCAAAGGCACAAGAGATAGATAAAATAGGAATTTTATATAATTGTAATTTGTCTTTAATTTCACTTTCATTTTCATTTTCACTTTGTAAAGCCTATATAAAGGCATCATTTTCATCTTTGTAAAGGAGCTGAGCTCTATTAGAGAGCACTGAGAGGCTGGCTCCACTAGGGAGCATTAGGATTAGAGAGCTCTCTCTTCGTTTTCATTTTTGTTTTGAATCTTGGGTTGAGAATTGAAGAAATTCTGTTTCAATCTCACCTTGAGAATTCTCTCTGTTTGCTTGTCTGCATAATTTTAGTGAATTTTGATTTGAATCTAAATCATTCTTACTGCTTTCTTCTCTATTTTCTTTTGCAATTATTCTCTGTTGGATCAAGGAAGGAATTGAGATCTAGACTTGTTTTCTAGTCCATTGATTTCCTGAGATCTTGAATTTCTCCTTTAGATTTCACAATTGAGCTAAATTTAAATTCTGTTTTAATTATCCTGCACTTCTACATTTTTGTTTTGGTATTAAATCAATCTGTTTCTGAATTTCATAACCTGAGAGTTCTTTAGTTTACTGCGCTTCTTATTTTTCAGTTCTGTTTTAATTCCCAGCACCCAATCCCTTTTACTTTTCATGCAATTTAACTCTTCGGCAATTGTTCTAAGTTCTGTTTACTGCTTTCATTTAAATTTCCAGTTGCTTGATCTATTGCTTTCTTTAATTTCCAGCACCCAGCCCCCTTTACATTTCATGCAATTTACATTTCTTGTCATTTAAGATTTTGCTCATTTACTTTCTGCAACTTTTAATTCACTGCCATTTACTTTCTGTTGGCTACATTCCATCAAATTTCACTTCAATGTTAGGTTGACTAAACTAATCACACACTAAAGTTGCTTGATCCATCAATCCCTGTGGGATCGACCTCACTCTAAGTGAGTTTTACTACTTGATGCGACCTGGTACACTTGCTAGTGAGTTTTGTGTTGGATCATTTTCCAAAATATCCATCAAGTTTTTGGCGCCGTTGCCGGGGATTGATTAGATCAACAATGATTAAGTGGGTGAGAAGTCTAGATCAAGCATTTTCTTTGTTTTTGTTCTCTGTTTTAAATTGATAGCAAGGTGTTTGAGCTATTGCCTCACTAAGAAATTCTTTCTCTGTGACATGAATTTCAATTTTCATTAATGTTGCATTTTACAAAATACAAATGGAGTTCAACTCATCTTATGGTCAAATAAAATTTTATGGGATATCACCCACCACCATCAATCTCTAATGGTGGTTGGGAATATCACCAAGAAAATACAAATTCTAAGCACTCCAATCCATGGAGATTTGCTTCAGAGACACAAGATGAGCAAGAAAACCATATGGGATATTTTCCTCCACCACAAAATGATGCAAGTCACGATTCTAATGGTGGCTGGGAATGGAATTCTAATGTTCCATATGATATTCATCCAAAGATATCATCACTTGACCATGCTTCAATAGAAAGCCCCTTTCAAAACTCACCACCTCCACAAACTTCCATGAACCACTCAAGGTTCTCAAAGCTTGAGTCCATGCTCAAAAGATATGAGGAGAAGACAACGAAAGTTTGGAAAGAACAAGAGAACTCCCTCAAAAACATGGAAGTGCAGTTAGGTCAATTATTGAGTGCAATGAAGAAGGAGTAAAAACAAAAGGAAGAGGCTACTGAGTCAAGTGAATTTTTAGTGAAGAAGAAAGAGGTGGTGGAAATATTTGAACCTAAAACTGCACTTGAGGTGACAAAGGAACATGAACATTCACAAGCCTCACAAACTCCCCTGGACCAAAAAGTCTCAACAACTGAATCTAAGATTAAGAGACATGAAGAGGAGATGAAGAAATGTTGGGAAGATCAACAAACCTCCTCCATGAAAAAGCTATTAAGTCAAATGTTGAGTGCAAGGGAGGAAGTGGAAGAGCAAGAAAGTGAGGAAGACAACTAAAGAATTCCAAACTCAAGTGAAGCAGAGAAGTACATAGAGGAAAAGCTCATGGAACCACCAATACAAAAGGCTCTGGATGAATACAAAACTCCAATAATCATACAGCAACCAAGTCTTGAATCCAAAGGAGTGAAGGCAACTAGCAAGAGCACCAATCCTGTCCCTGATTCAGCAAGCAAGATCAATCAAGCCATTTGCAAAAGGAAGCTTGCTGAGGAAAGGCCAAGACAGGGGGCAATAGCTGAATCTTCTCCTCCCTTGAGGTCATTCCTCTTAACAAACTGGAAGAAGAGGAAGAAAGTGAAGAACAACATGCCAACAGTAGGTAACTTTTCTTTTTTTTTTTTTTGCTTTGTTTAAATTCAATGAATTGGCATATGGTTACATTTTAAGTTTGGTGTTGCCTTGCAACAAATTATTTTCAATCTTTTTGGATGATTGCATCGAATCAAAAATGAAAGTGACACACCAAGATTCTAAGTTTGGTGTGCCACTTATTTTCTATGCAATTCATTCAAGCAACACTACTTGTCTGTATAATCATAATGCCTCTATAGTTTTATTTTTTTCTTGTAATTTGACACTTTTTCATTCTACTTGCTTTAGTCATTTTTCTGTTTTTAAATGGTTTCTTTTAGTTTGCTTATTAACTGTTTTTGTTAATACATTACCAAGAGATCCTTATTCATGACAGATTCTTTGCTTGGTGATTGTATTTAACATACAACAGTTTCATTTAGTCTTGCTTCAAATAAAATTGACATGTGATTGCATTCTAAGTTTGGTGTTGTTATGCAACAAAAATTTGGTTCCCATATCTACTGGATACTTGCATCAATTCTAAGTGAAAGTATCACACTAAGTTTAGTGTGCCACTTATCTTTTATGCAATGTATTGTGCACACCTTCTTATATATGCAATCACAATGTCTCTGTCTCTTGTGCCTTGATTATTATCTTTAATTTTGCTTGCTTAGAACACATGTACTACTAATATTTCATTGTGTAAGACATTCATGATCCATCTTAGTCCCATAGCCATCGTTCTAATTGTTGCTTGAGGATGAGCAAGCATTCTGAGTTTGGGAAGGGAAAGAGGAAGAATAGAGGAAAAAGGACAACAATAGAGAAGATGAACTGCAAGGTTATAAAGTTCCTTTTCCTCTCATTTGTTTCCAGCACTTAAATTGCATGATTGTCTTTATCTTCCCTGTTTACATGTGTGGTATAGATAAGCATAGCCTGCATCTTGATTTGTAACATGTTGCCATGCCATTATGACTATCAACTTAAGAATTGTAAAGTTCAAAGCAGTAAAGTATCATAATCATAAACAAACAAGACATTAAAGAAGAACTTAGCATGTGCATACACGTATTGGAAGGCTAGTATCATTAATTGTTGCTCAATTGCATTAGATTTTATTTAAAGTTTTCATCTAGGACATTTTGTGAAATCTTTTGAAATCATGAAAACCTTGAAAAAGCAATTACAAATTAAGCCAAGAAAGAAAAAGGGAAAGAATGAGAAAGCTGAAGGCTCTGAGTACCAATGATAATTCAACTGTTAAGTGCTTGTGGTGTTTATGTACCAAGTAAAATGCTTGAAAACAAAACACTTAGAAGTCAAGGCTAGGCTCAAGTGCAAAAGCACTCCCTCAAAGCTCAAGTCTTTGAGCATCAATTATTAGAGAGTCAAGAAAAGAAACAAATGAGCTTAATGAAGTCCTCTAATTAAATGCTTGTGGTGTTTATGTATCAAGTGGTAGTACTTGAAAACAAAGCATTTAGAGTCGTAGTTTTGTTATTAACTCATGGGGCAAAGCACCCAAAAGAAGAAGCTAATAAGAAAATCAAAAGCTTGCTTCAAGGAAGAAATATAAGAAAAAGATTTCATAAATTGAGCTAGATGGAAGCATCAATCATTTATATTTCTTTTGTGATTGTGGCATGCATAGAAAACTAGCCTACCATGAACATTGAGTTGCTATTCTTCTTACCTTGGATTGTCAATCTTTATTGAATGATTCTTTTCTTGCTTGGGGACAAGCAAGGTTTAAGTTTGGTGTTGTGATGACATGTCACCATGTCATATTTTTTTATGCCTTTTCATACAAGAAATTGATAATTAGTGCTTAATTATTGCATTCTTTTGTGCTTAAATGGTATATTTCCTTGATCTTTTGATTTTATAAATTTTGTAGGAAATAAGAAGAAAAAGAAGCAAAAGAGCACAAAATAAGCTAAAAAGAAGAAAAGAGGAATTTTGGGCACATTTTGGAGTTGAGGCATGCTTTGAAACCTTAGGCCACACTTTTAAAGGCGTGGTGCATTACCATGAAGCCATGGCATGATATATATGCCTTATGCATGCATTCAAGCCAATGAATCATGGCATTACATGAATGAACGTTCAAGTTCACTAATTAGCATTGCTAATAAAATTAATGCATGTATAAAGCATTTGATCATTAAAGAATGAATGCTATGTTAATACATTGGCATTAATTAATAAACCCAATAAAAGCATGCAATATTAAAGCCAATTGGCTAAAGAACATATCAAGCCCTTTCAATGTTAATGCAATTGGCTTTATTAATTAATTAATGAATGCATGCATGATTTTTAATTTCCAATGAATAAATGAATGAGCATTAGCAATCATGGGCTTTCACAAGCAAGGAAGCAAGGCTGAAGAAGCCCAAGTTTACGCCAACGTTTGCCTCAAACTTGAGGTCAAACGTTGGTGCAACATCTAGCCCTGGAGGAGGCCAACGTTTGCGTCCAAGTTTGCCTCAAACTTGGAGGCAAACGTTGGAGTAACATGTATCCTAGGGGAGGCCAACGTTTGCGACCAAGTTTGCCTCAAACTTGGAGGCAAACGTTGGCATGGCATATGCACCAGGGGAGGCAAACGTTGGCGCCAAAGTGTTCTTGGAGGGAGCACGTTTGAGTTCATGTTTGACCTCAAACGTGAACTCAAACGTGAGTGACACATAAATCCCGTTCTGCATAATTTCAATAATCCAACGTTTGAGTTAAAGTTTGCCTCAAACTTTGACTCAAACTTAAAGGCTCCAAAGTCCAAATTGCAAACGGATTTCTTTCCAAGTCCAAGAGCAATCAATTAGGGCCATCTTCAACCCAAATCCAAAGCAAGCAAAGCCCATTATCATCACTCAAAGGCACAAGAGATAGATAAAATAGGAATTCTATTTAATTGTAATTTGTCTTTAATTTCGCTTTCATTTTCATTTTCACTTTGTAAAGCCTATATAAAGGCATCATTTTCATCTTTGTAAAGGAGGCGAGCTCCATTAGAGAGCACTGAGAGGCTGGCTCTACTAGGGAGCATTAGGATTAGAGAGCTCCCTCTTAGTTTTCATTTTTGTTTTGAATCTTGGATTGAGAACTGAAGAAATTCTGTTTCAATCTCACCTTGAGAATTCTCTCTGTTTGCTTGTCTGCATAATTTCAGTGAATTTTGATTTGAATCTAAATCGTTCTTACTGCTTTCTTCTCTATTTTCTTTTGCAATTATTCTCTGTTAGATCAAGGAAGGAATTGAGATCTAGACTTGTTTTCTAGTCTCATTGATTTCCTGAGATCTTGAATTTCTCCTTTAGATTTCACAATTGAGCTACATTTAAATTCTGTTTTAATTATCCTGCACTTCTACATTTTCGTTTTGGTATTGAATCAATCTGTTTCTGAATTTCATAACCTGAGAGTTCTTTAGTTTACTGCACTTCTTATTTTTCAGTTCTGTTTTAATTCCCAGCACCCAATCCCTTTTACTTTTCATGCAATTTAACTCTTCGACAATTGTTCTAAGTTCTGTTTACTGCTTTCATTTAAATTTCCAGTTGCTTGATCTATTGCTTTCTTTAATTTCCAGCACCCAGCCCCCTTTACATTTCATGCAATTTACATTTCTTGTCATTTAAGATTTTGCTCATTTACTTTCTGCAACTTTTAATTCACTGCCATTTACTTTCTGTTGGCTACATTCCATCAAATTTCACTTCAATGTTAGGTTGACTAAACTAATCACACACTAAAGTTGCTTGATCCATCAATCCCTGTGGGATCGACCTCACTCTAAGTGAGTTTTACTACTTGATGCGACCTGGTACACTTGCTAGTGAGTTTTGTGTTGGATCATTTTCCAAAATATCCATCAAGTTTTTGGCGCCGTTGCCGGGGATTGATTAGATCAACAATGATTAAGTGGGTGAGAAGTCTAGATCAAGCATTTTCTTTGTTTTTGTTCTCTGTTTTAAATTGATAGCAAGGTGTTTGAGCTATTGCCTCACTAAGAAATTCTTTCTCTGTGACATGAATTTTAATTTTCATTAATGTTGCATTTTATAAAATACAAATGGAGTTCGACTCATCTTATGGTCAAATAAAATTTTATGGGATATCACCCACCACCATCAATCTCTAATGGTGGCTGGGAATATCACCAAGAAAATACAAATTCTAAGCACTCCAATCCATGGAGATTTGCTTCAGAGACACAAGATGAGCAAGAAAACCATATGGGATATTTCCCTCCACCACAAAATGATGCAAGTCACGATTCTAATGGTGGCTGGGAAGGGAATTCTAATGTTCCATATGATATTCATCCAAAGATATCATCACTTGACCATGCTTCAACAGAAAGCCCCTTTCAAAACTCACCACCTACATAAACTTCCATGAACCACTCAAGGTTCTCAAAGCTTGAGTCCATGCTCAAAAGATATGAGGAGAAGACAACGAAAGTTTGGAAAGAACAAGATAACTTCCTCAAAAACATGGAAGTGCAGTTAGGTCAATTGTTGAGTGCAACGAAGAAGGAGTAAAAACAAAAGGAAGAGGCTACTGAGTCAAGTGAATTTTTAGTGAAGAAGGAAGAGGTGGTGGAAATATTTGAACCTGAAACTGCACTTGAGGTGACAAAGGAACATGAACATTCACAAGCCTCACAAACTCCCCTGGACCAAAAAGTCTCAACAACTGAATCTAAGATTAAAAGATATGAAGAGGAGATGAAGAAATGTTGGGAAGATCAACAAACCTCCTCCATGAAAAAGCTATTAAGTCAAATGTTGAGTGCAAGGGAGGAAGTGGAAGAGCAAGAAAGTGAGGAAGACAACCAAAGAATTCCAAACTCAAGTGAAGCAGAGAAGTACATAGAGGAAAAGCTCATGGAACCACCAATTCAAAAGGCTCTGGATGAATACAAAACTCCAATAATCATACAGCAACCAAGTCTTGAATCTAAAGGAGTGAAGGCAGCTAGCAAGAGCACCAATCCTGTCCCTGATTCAGCAAGCAAGATCAATCAAGCCATTTGCAAAAGGAAGCTTGCTGAGGAAAGGCCAAGACAGGGGGCAATAGCTGAATCTTCTCCTCCCTTGAGGTCATTCCTCTTAACAAACTGGAAGAAGAGGAAGAAAGTGAAGAACAACATGCCAACAGTAGGTAACTTTTCATTTTTTTTTGCTTTGTTTTCTTTCTTTACTTTGTTTAAATTCAATGAATTGGCATATGGTTACATTCTAAGTTTGGTGTTGCCTCGCAACAAATTGTTTTCAATCTTTTTGGATGATTGAATTGAATCAAAAATGAAAGTGACACACCAAGATTCTAAGTTTGGTGTGCCACTTATTTTCTATGCAATTCATTCAAGCAACACTACTTGTCTGTATAATCATAATGCCTCTATAGTTTTATTTTTTTCTTGTAATTTGACACTTTTTCATTCTACTTGCTTTAGTCATTTTTCTGTTTTTAAATGGTTTCTCTTAGTTTGCTTATTAACTGTTTTTGTTAATACATTACCAAGAGATCCTTATTCATGACAGATTCTTTGCTTGGTGATTGTATTTAACATACAACAGTTTCATTTAGTCTTGCTTCAAATAAAATTGACATGTGATTGCATTCTAAGTTTGGTGTTGTTATGCAACAAAAATTTGGTTCCCATATCTACTGGATACTTGCATCAATTCTAAGTGAAAGTGTCACACTAAGTTTGGTGTACCACTTATCCTTTATGCAATGTATTGTGCACACCTTCTTATATATGCAATCACAATGTCTCTGTCTCTTGTGCCTTGATTATTATCTTTAATTTTGCTTGCTTAGAACACATGTACTACTAATATTTTATTGTGTAAGACATTCATGATCCATCTTAGTCCCATAGCCATCGTTCTAATTGTTGCTTGAGGATGAACAAGCATTCTGAGTTTGGCAAGAGAAGGAGGAAGAATAGAGGAAAAAGGACAATAATAGAGAAGATGAACTGCAAGGTTGTAAAGTTCCTTTTCCTCTCATTTATTTCCAGTACTTAAATTGCATGATTGTCTTTATCTTCCCTGTTTACATGTGTGGTATGGATAAGCATAGCCTGCATCTTGATTTGTAACATGTTGCCATGCCATTATGACTATCAACTTAAGAATTGTAAAGTTCAAAGCAGTAAAGTATCATGATCATAAACAAACAAGGCATTAAAGAAGAACTTAGCATGTGCATACACGTATTGGAAGGCTAGTATGGTTAATTGTTGCTCAATTGCATTAGATTTTATTTAAAGTTTTCATCTAGGACATTTTGTGAAATCTTTTGAAATCATGAAAACCTTGAAAAAGCAATTACAAATTAAGGCAAGAAAGAAAAAGGGAAAGAATGAGAAAGCTGAAGGCTCTGGGTACCAATGACAATTCAATTATTAAGTGCTTGTGGTGTTTATGTATCAAGTAAAATGCTTGAAAATAAAACACTTAGAAGTCAAGGCTACGCTCAAGTGCAAAAGCACTCCCTCAAAGCTCAAGTCTCTGAGCATCAATGATTAGAGAGTCAAGAAAAGAAACAAATGAGCTTAATGAAGTCCTCTAATTAAATGCTTGTGGTGTTTATGTATCAAGTGGTAATACTTGAAAACAAAGCATTTAGAGTCGTAGTTTTGTTATTAACTCATGGGGCAAAGCACCCAAAAGAAGAAGCTAATAAGAAAATCAAAAGCTTGCTTCAAGGAAGAAATATAAGAAAAAGATTTCATAAATTGAGCTAGATGGAAGCATCAATCATTTATATTTCTTTTGTGATTGTGGCATGCATAGAAAACTAGCCTACCATGAACATTGAGTTGCTATTCTTCTTACCTTGGATTGTCAATCTTTATTGAATGATTCTTTTCTTGCTTGGGGACAAGCAAGGTTTAAGTTTGGTGTTGTGATGACATGTCACCATGTCATATTTTTTTATGCCTTTTCATACAAGAAATTGATAATTAGTGCTTAATTATTGCATTCTTTTGTGCTTAGATGGTATATTTCCTTGATCTTTTGATTTTATAAATTTTGTAGGAAATAAGAAGAAAAAGAAGCAAAAGAGCACAAATAAGCTAAAAAGAAGAAAAGAGGAATTTTGGGCACATTTTGGAGTTGAGGCACGCTTTGAAACCTTAGGCCACACTTTTAAAAGCGTGGTGCATTACCATGAAGCCATGGCATTACATGAATGAACGTTCAAGTTCATTAATTAGCATTGCTAATAAAATTAACGCATGTATAAAGCATTTGATCATTAAAGAATGAATGCTACGTTAATACATTAGCATTAATTAATAAAGCCAATAAAAGCATGCAATATTAAAGCCAATTGGCTAAAGAACATATCAAGCCCTTTTAACGTTAATGCAATTGGCTTTATTAATTAATTAATGAATGCATGCATGATTTTTAATTGCCAATGAATAAATGAATGAGCATTAGCATTCATGGGCTTTCACAAGCAAGGAAGCAAGGCTGAAGAAGCCCAAGTTTACGCCAATGTTTGCCTCAAACTTGAGGTCAAACATTGGTGCAACATCTAGCCCTGGAGGAGGCCAATGTTTACGTCCAAGTTTGCCTCAAACTTGGAGGCAAACGTCGGAGTAACATGTATCCTAGGGGAGGCCAACGTTTGCGACCAAGTTTGCCTCAAACTTGGAGGCAAACGTTGGCATGGCATATACACCAGGGGAAGCAAATGTTGGCGCCAAAGTGTTCTTGGAGGGAGCACATTTGAGTTCACGTTTGACCTCAAACGTGAACTCAAACGTGAGTGACACATAAATCCCGTTCTGCATAATTTCAATAATCCAACGTTTGAGTTAAAGTTTTCCTCAAACTTTGACTCAAACTTAAAGGCTCCAAAGTCCAAATTGCAAACGGATTTCTTTCCAAGTCCAAGAGCAATCAATTAGGGCCATCTTCAACCCAAATCCAAAGCAAGCAAAGCCCATTATCATCACTCAAAGGCACAAGAGATAGATAAAATAGGAATTTTATTTAATTGTAATTTGTCTTTAATTTCGCTTTCATTTTCATTTTCACTTTGTAAAGCCTATATAAAGGCATCATTTTCATCTTTGTAAAGGAGGCGAGCTCCATTAGAGAGCACTGAGAGGCTGGCTCCACTAGGGAGCATTAGGATTAGAGAGCTCTCTCTTAGTTTTCATTTTTGTTTTGAATCTTGGGTTGAGAATTGAAGAAATTCTGTTTCAATCTCACCTTGAGAATTCTCTCTGTTTGCTTGTCTGCATAATTTCAGTGAATTTTGATTTGAATCTAAATCGTTCTTACTGCTTTCTTCTCTATTTTCTTTTGCAATTATTCTCTGTTAGATCAAGGAAGGAATTGAGATCTAGACTTGTTTTCTAGTTTCATTGATTTCCTGAGATCTTGAATTTCTCCTTTAGATTTCACAATTGAGCTAAATTTAAATTCTGTTTTAATTATCCTGCACTTCTACATTTTCGTTTTGGTATTGAATCAATCTGTTTCTGAATTTCATAACCTGAGAGTTCTTTAGTTTACTACACTTCTTATTTTTCAGTTCTGTTTTAATTCCCAGCACCCAATCCCTTTTACTTTTCATGCAATTTAACTCTTCGGCAATTGTTCTAAGTTCTGTTTACTGCTTTCATTTAAATTTCCATTTGCTTGATCTATTGCTTTCTTTAATTTCCAGCACCCAGCCCCCTTTACATTTCATGCAATTTACATTTCTTGTCATTTAAGATTTTTCTCATTTACTTTCTACAACTTTTAATTCACTGCCATTTACTTTCTGTTGGCTACATTCCATCAAATTTCACTTCAATGTTAGCTTGACTAAACTAATCACCCACTAAAGTTGTTTGATCCATCAATCCCTGTGGGATCGACCTCACTCTAAGTGAGTTTTACTACTTGATGCGACTCGGTACACTTGCCGGTGAGTTTTGTGTTGGATCATTTTCCAAAATATCCATAAGTTGTTATTGCAATATGAACTATTTTGTGGCTCTGGGAGGTATTCCATTTCATTTGATTGCTCATACTCTATCATTATTTGGTGATATTCCCAGCCACCATTAGGAAAATGACTAGAATCATTTTGTGGTGGTGGGCAATATTCCATATGACATGATTGATCAAAATGTGAGGTAGACTCCATTCTTACTTGCAAAGTGCTCTATCTCAAACAATAATAACCAAAAGAAATTAGAATCCCATTGGCACAGATGAGGGATTCTTAGTGAGGCAATAACACAAACACCTTACTAGCAAGAGAAAAACTTGATGTTAGCTTTCCAACGCCTATGAAGTATTATATATTACTGCAAAGCCTTAGATGTTAGCTTTCCAACGCCTTTCAACGATATATAACATTTAGGGCTTTCCAGCAATATATAATACTTCATAGTGGACATTCAATTTGAGGCCCAAACAACTCCATCAATTCAGCGTTGCAAAGTGGGTCATACTCCAAAGGGCAAAACCAAGTGGGAGTGGCACTTGAAACCACACGCCAACTTCTTCCTGCAGCCCCCAACCTTCAATCAAGCCCACACCAACTCTCATTCAAGCCACAATTATCAACCAATCAAGGCCACAAGAAGTATCTAGAATAATTCATTTTCATTTCATTGTAATTTACTTTCAATTTCATTTAAGTTTGTAATTTAGGAAAGCCTATATAAAGGCCTTAGTTTCATAGAATTAGTCATGGCTGGATTGGGGTGGTCTACGGACCCTCTCTATTCACCGTCAGCTTCCTTTCCTTTCTTTCTTACTTTTGTAAATATCTTTTAGTTATGAATCACTAACTCTTTTCATTGGGAAAGAGAGCTCTATTGCTTTTCAATGGATTGATTGTTTTTATTCTTCTTCTTTTATTCATCTCTCTTTGATTTACCAGAAAGAATTTCGTTCTTCATTCTAGCATTCAATTATCTTGGAAAAGAGATTGAATGTAATTGGGTTTTATGGGAACCTTGGAAAAGGAAACACAAAACCATGCTTGAAATTCTTTCTCACACTTGAGTAGGATTTGGGTTTTGGTGTTTGGATATGGTGACATATAATCCTCCCTCTACTTGAACCTAGGAAAGTGTGTGGTATAATCAGGGACCATTCTTCATCTCTTCTCATGAGCAATTAGACCAAGGAATTGGCTATTGATCAAGATTTGAGAGATTGAATCACCAAGGGATTGGGGTTCAATCAATCATGATTGCCAAGAGGTCAATGAGTTGCATGATTGAAGATGAGATGAAATCAATTAATCCAGAGAATGCAATATCTCTTGATCCCAATGCTTATTATATCTTTCTTTCTTTTATTTACTTTATGGTTATTTACATTTTCTGCACCTTACATTTCTAGCACTTTACTTTCTTGTACTTTACTTTCCTTGCGATTTACTTTCTTGCACTTTATTGCTTTCCTTTACATTCATGCAATTTACATTTCCTTGTTTGAATATCACTCAAATATGAATAGTCTAACTAGGTTAATCAATTAACTATTGTTTGCCTTAGTCCAGTTAATCTCTATGGATACGATCCCACTCCTAGTGGGTTATTACTTGACGATATTTGGTGCGCTTGCCAAAGAACAGATTCATCACTCATTTTATAATGGGGTGTGAATTTAATTCATCAAGTTTTATGGCGCCGTTGCCGGGGATTAGCTTAAATTTGACAGTGATTAAATTAATTGGAGAGCTAGATTAAGCAATTTAAATTCCTTGTTATTTTATTTTATTTCGCACCTTTTATTTTCTTTTATTTTGAGTTCTATTTCTTTCTTCTTTGATTATTCATCATCCATATTTCCACTCTTCTAACTGTTTGATTAATTGCACCACTCACACTAACAACCACTTTAACAAGAGTAACTTCTTCATTCATTTTCTTTCTTGCTTTTGCCTTGTTGGTTGTATGACAGGTAGAAAAAGCGGGGCTTCAACTTCCTTTGATTCTGAACCTAAGAGAACCTTCCTTAGATTAAGGAGGGAAGCAAGAGGGAAGAGAGTCGTTGGTGCTGAGGAAGAGGAAGAGTATTTTGAAACAGACATGGAGGACTTGCTAGTGAAAGTAGGAGGATTCATTTTCCCTGTTGATTTTGTTGTGCTGGACATGGAAGAAGAAGCCAACACATCCATTATCCTAGGAAGACCATTCCTAGCTACTGCTAGAGCCATCATTGATGTGCAAAAAGAGGAACTAGTCTTGAGGTTACATGAAGAGAAAATGGTCTTCAACGTCTTCAAAGCAATAAGTTACCCCAAGGAATCCATAGGAGAATGCATGCTGGTAGACACCATGGAACAAATAGTTCAAGAAGTCTTGGAAGAAGAATAATGTGGAGGAACCATTGAGCTGGAACAAACACCAGACGGAGAGCCACCACAAGCGACCATGAGAAACTCAATCATGCCAACCACTACAGACAACAAAGATGCAGAGTCACCAAAACTAAAGCTGAAAGCATTACCACCCAGCTTGAAATATGCATATCTGGGTGCTAACAACACTCACCCAGTGATCATAAATTCAAGTCTGAGTAAGGAACAAGAAGCGGAGCTTATCCAAGTGTTGAGACAACACAAGGATGCCATAGGCTGGACACTTACAGATTTAAAAGGGATCAGTCCTTTGATGTGTATGCATAAAATCTTACTTGAAGAAGATGCCAAACCTTCAAGACAACAACAAAGGAGGCTGAACCCAACTATGAATGAAGTGGTTCAGAAAGAAGTGTTGAAACTATGGCAAGCAGGGGTGATCTACCCCATCTCAGACAGCCTTTGGGTAAGCCCGGTGCAAGTAGTCCCTAAGAAGGGAGGGATCACTGTTGTGGCAAATGAGAAGAATGAATTGATACCCACAAGAACAGTGACTGGATGGCGTATGTTCATTGACTACCGGAAACTTAATGAAGCCACCCGGAAGGACCACTTCCCCTTACCCTTCATGGACCAGATGCTTGAAAGATTGGCAGGACATGAGTATTATTGCTTCCTAGATGGGTATTCGGGCTACAATCAAATTATTGTAGACCCCAAGGATCAGGAAAAAACTTCATTTACTTGTCCATATGGTGTCTTTGCTTATAGGAGAATGCCCTTTGGATTGTGCAATGCACCTGCAACATTCCAAAGTTGCATGCTCTCCATTTTTTCAGACATGATTGAGAAGTTTATAGAAGTATTCATGGATGACTTCTCTGTATTTGGGAACTCATATTCTGATTACCTATACCATCTTGCTCTTGTGCTAAAAAGCTGTCAAGAAACCAACCAAGTTTTAAACTGGGAGAAGTGCCATTTTATGGTGAGTGAAGGGGTGGTTCTTGGTCACAAGATTTCAAAAGATGACATAGAAGTGGACAAGGAAAAAGTGGAAGTAATTGAAAAATTACCTCCACCTTGTAATGTCAAAGCAATCAGAAGTTTTTTGGGACACGCTGGGTTCTATATGAGGTTTATCAAAGATTTTTCAAAGATTGCAAAACCCCTTAGCAACCTACTTGTCTCAAATACTCCCTTTATTTTTGATAGAGAGTGCATGGTAGCCTTTGATGAGCTTAAAAAGAAACTCTCATCTGCACCTATTATAGCACCACCAAGCTGGGATCTTCCCTTTGAACTAATGTGTGATGCATCTGATTTTGCTGTTGGTGCTGTTCTAGGACAGAGGAAAGACAAGCTAGTACATGTTATTTATTATGCTAGCAAGGTCCTTAATGAGAATCAAAGGAACTATACCACCACAGAGAAAGAACTTTTAGCCATATTTTTTGCTTTTGATAAGTTTAGATCATATCTCATTGGCTCAAAAGTAATTGTGTTCACTGATCATGCAGCGCTCAAATACTTGCTTACCAAACAAGAATCTAAGCCCAGACTAATAAGGTGGATTCTGCTGCTCCAAGAATTTGATATTGAGATTAAAGATAGGAGCGGAGCAGAGAACAAGGTAGCTGACCACCTCTCAAGGATCCCACAAGAAGAAGAGATGCAGCAAGTAGCAGTCAATGAAAGCTTTCCTGATGAATAATTGATGATGATCCGAGTAGCCCCTTTGTTTGCAGACATAGCTAACTTCAAGGCTATTGGGGAGCTACCAACCAACATCAATAGACACATGAGGAGAAAGCTAATTAAGGATGCCAAACACTACATCTGGGATGACCCTTATTTGTTCAAAAAGTGTGCTGATGGAATCCTAAGAAGGTGTATATCCTATGAAGAAGGGCAGAAAGTGTTATGGCAGTGCCATGGATCCGCATATGGAGGTCACTTCAGTGGAGAAAGGACGGCAGCAAAAGTGCTTCAATCTGGATTTTACTGGCCAACAATGTTTAAAGATGCCAAAAATGGTGTCAAGGTGTGACGAATGTCAAAGAGCTGGTAATCAAACCAAGAGAAATGAGATGCCACAACAATTCATACTAGAGCTGGAGCTATTTGACGTATGGGGATTGATTTCATGGGACCATTCCCAACCTCCTACTCAAATAGCTGTATATTGGTGGCTGTTGATTATGTTTCAAGGTGGGTAGAAGCCATAGGCACTATAACAAATGACAACAAGGTTGTGATAAGCTTCTTGAGAAGGAACATCTTCAGTAGATTTGGAGTTCCCAGAGCTCTCATTAGTGATGGAGGGACACACTTCTGTAACAAATAACTCGAGACACTCCTTTTCAGATATGGAGTAAAGCATAAAGTGGCAACCCCATACCACCCACAGACCAACGGGCAAGCTGAAATCTCCAACAGAGAGCTGAAACGAATCCTTGAAAAAACTGTTGGAAGCTCAAGAAAGGATTGGTCTAAGAAGCTGGATGATGCACTATGGGCCTACAAGACAGCCTATAAGACTCCCATTGGGATGTCTCCATACCAACTGGTATATGGCAAGGCTTGTCACTTACCAGTTGAACTTGAGCATAGAGCATTTTAGGCTCTAAAGATGTTAAACTATGATGAGCAAGCTGCTGGAGAAAAGAGATTAATGCAACTCAATGAGCTGGAGGAGTTTAGAAATCAAGCATATGAGAATGCAAAAATCTACAAAGAGAACACAAAAAGGTGGCATGACCAAAAGATAGCAAGAAGGGAGTTCACTGAAGGACAGAAGGTGTTACTCTACAACTCAAGACTCAAGTTCTTTCCTGGAAAACTGAAGTCTAGATGGTCAGGACCTGTCACCATACTCAAGGTGTTTCCCTATGGTCATGTGGTGCTCATGGAGGACAAGACTCATAGAACTTTCTCTGTCAATGGCCATAGACTCAAACACTACTTGGGAGGCTCCTTAGAGGAGCAGAGAGTGAGCTACAAGCTCAGCTGAAGATGAAGAAATGTCAAGCTAATGACAATAAAGAAGCGCTAGTTGGGAGGCACCCCAACACTTTACCCTTTTTTGATTTAATTGCTTTTCTTAGAAGTAGTTTAAAATCTATTGCTTTAGATAGTTTAATTTTCAGTCTCACATTTGTGTTACATTACCAAATTAGGATTAGTTTACAATTGTAGATTAGAAAGTTTGATATTATCTTTGGTAGCTAGATTTTCTTTACACTCTTTTATTTCTTCCTATTTTGGAATTACAATTTGATGAGGGAATAAATCATGATGAGTGAATGGGCTGAGAACTAGCTAAATTGCTAAGTTTGGTGTGGCCTCTCACCCACTTAATCTAGGCTTACAAACAATTTATAGTTTGATTTTAAAGAGTAAACCCAGAGATTAAGTTTGGTGTGGCCACCACCAAGGATCACCTAGCAGCCCAAGTCACCTAATTTGAAAGCACTTAATGCTTTGGGCAAGAACATGAATGTGGTTTAATGAGTTCAGAGGAATTGGAATCAAAAGAAAATGAAAAGATTGATGTTACTCCATTCTTATGAACACATTAAATACACAATGATGGAACCAATTTATTAAGATGCCAAAGAATTAAGTTTGGTGTCCCAAGGGATACCCATCAGTTCCAATCCAAATTACTCTTGATGAAAAGGAATGTGAAGGGGTTCTTTTGTCATTACTAATGGGTTCAGTTTCAATTTCAGGAGAGAAGATGGGGCCCACATGGTAAACAACTCACAAAGCAAGGAGGTCAAAGTGTACTTGCACTTTCGAACTCAACACATGCAGAAGACTCTGAGAGAAAAGAGTTGGCGCCTCTTCCCACGCTAGGCACCACTCCCCAAGTGGGAAAACATTTAACCCTTTTTATTTCTCACTCTTCATACCATACCATTCACCCATTATAAAAGTCTCACCTCCCCATTTCCTCTCCCACTTCAACATTCCCCAATCACACACGAAGAGCATACACCCCTTACTTCCTTTCTCTTTTCATCTTTTACCATCTCTTTCCTTACTTTCTTTCTTGTTTTTCTTGATTGGGACAATCAAGTCCTAATTTTAGTGTTGGAGCAAAACCTTGTTTTGCTTGCTCTTTCTTGCAACCCCCTCCCCCATTTTTTTTCACAACCTCAAACACACTCTCTCAACCTAATGGCACCACCAAAAAGCTCAGCCTCAAAGAAAAGAAAAACCAAGGAACCAACCTCCGAATCCTTAAGCTCTTTCAACGAGTACAAGTTCCTCTCCGCATTCAACCAAAATCAATTCTACGGTTGGGTGAGTGAGAGGGAAATCATTCCAGAAGTTGGGTTTCAACTAGGGAGGAATGAGCATATTAAAATCAACATTGAGATCAACAATAGGGGTTGGTCACTTCTATGCAACCCACCAAGGAAAGTGGTAGAGAGCTTGGTAAGGGAATTCTATGCTAACGCAGTACCTCAACCAGGACAACAATATGGCTACATTAGCTATGTAAGGGGGAAGTCCATTGACTACAGCCCCTCTAGCATAGAAAGAATGCTAATGGTGAAAAGGACAAGCTCCACTCAGAGCTATGAAGAAAGAATGAAGCAACAAGACCCTGGGTTTGAGGAGATCTTGAGTGAAATTTGTGTGCTGAATGTGCGTTGGATCAATGACAAGGATGGGATACCCAACCAATTGAGGAGAAGAGATTTAAACCCCCAAGCTAGAGGGTGGCTAAAATTTGTGAGGAGGTCCCTAATCCCAACATCCAACACTTCAGAGGTGACCAAGGAGAGAGCTGTACTCATCTACAGCATCATGAAAGGAGAGAACATCAATGTGGGGAGATGATTGCCAACAACA
This sequence comes from Arachis ipaensis, assembly GCF_059453495.1. Taxonomy (NCBI): domain Eukaryota; kingdom Viridiplantae; phylum Streptophyta; class Magnoliopsida; order Fabales; family Fabaceae; genus Arachis; species Arachis ipaensis. The sequence goes on along the minus strand of NC_142439.1, from coordinate 65,508,111 downwards.
TCAACAAAGTGCTGAAAAACACCAGTGACAACACAAGGTTGGCATTCCCCAGCATCATACAGAGGCTATGTGATGAGGCTGGAGTTGAAAAGATAATTGATGAGGTGCTTGTGAAGCAAGACAAGTTCATAACTGCTAAAAAGATGGCCAAAGTGGTAGCTGTTCACCCACTCAACAGGGCCAGAGAACGAAGAGCTCATGCCCATGAATCACAACAACAACAAGAAGAGGAAGAGGCAGAAGAGCAACCTCAATTCTTGGCAATTCAACCACCACCACAATACCAATATCATCAATTTTCATAGGGATTCAACTGGGAACAATTGCAAGGAGATGTACACCAAATGAAGGGAGACCTACACCACTTGAGGGAAGATGTCAATCAACTCAAAGAAACTCAAAAATAACAATGGAGCAAAGTCAACCAGAACATTCAATAATTCCAAGGGGGTTTTGAGAACCTTAAGGAGCAGCAAGATCAGATTAACTGGGGAGAGATGCAAGGCAGCTTAGGAATGATTCTAAGACGATAATTACAACAAATGAAAAGTCTTGCTGAATTCAGACACCTTTATGAAGCAAGAACTGTAGCCAGAGGGGAATATGATTGCTATGCACAAACAAAGTTGAGCTACTTGTGCAATGTAGTAGCTAACATGAACCCCATTTACCCCACCTATATGCAGAAATTGGAGGAACTCAGCTCAAGGCAAGAAGAAATAGCATACCAACACAAGGAGAATGTAAAATCTTACACGAGGAAGCTAGGATTTTGGAAACCCAAGGATGCCAAAGCACAAGAAGGTTCCTCCAAGCCAGATGAAGGTGGCCCCTCCCCCTCCAAGAAGAAGGACAAAGGGAAGGGGCCAATGAACTAAAGATGCTGCTCAAGGTTGTTGAGTCCCATGGTTGATATTTTCTAAATTCTGAAATCTTGTTTAAGCCTTTGCTTTATTTACTTTTTGAATAAATAATCATGCTAGGATAGTTTATGTTTTATGCTTAGTTTTAATTCCTATTTGAAGTCTTTATGAGTTTTTTTTTACAAGAAAGAAAATGCCATGTATTTCAAGTCTTCATTTCAACATAAATAAAAGTAGAGCTTGTCTCCATAAGAGTTATTGTGAGTTGTGCAAAAACATCAAGAGAGACCAAAGCCAATAGAGATTATCAAACAAACTAAGAAATAAGAAACTAAGTGTAGAACCTTGGATGAACTAAAAAGAAAATGAGTCATGGAAGAGCAACTAGTCCTAGAAGGTATAACAAGGGAAGGTTAAAGGGTGTTCCTTGAATATCCATAGAACTAAGAGGTAGTAAGCAATAAAGACCCAAGGCTCTGAGCATCAACTACTGGGATAGAAAAAGAAACATTAAAAAGCTCAAAAAGAATTAAAGATCTTAGTAGATGCTTGTGATGAAGATGTGTCAAGAAGAGACCTGGGCAAGTAAATTCTTAAGGGTGTCTCAACACCTAGTACCCTAAAACCAACTGGTTTAGGATTGATAATTGAAAGCCTAATTAAAGGGTTGTCTTGAGACAAAACACTTAGAATCGTGGTCAAGAAAACAAAACAACCCTTGCTACTTCAAGGTGACAATCAATAGAAAGGACCCCTAAAGCCTATACCTGAAAGAACCCTCAAGGATCCAAGAGCTTTTTATGACATTAAAACATTCATACATGTGTTGAACACTTGGTTTTACTCTTAGTTGTATTGCAATAACTCAAAGCCAAGGCCTCAAGTTATAAAGGTTTACTCACATTGATTTGCTTGGGACAAGCAAAACTTAAGTTTGGTGTTGTGATGACTTGCATCATCTACCCTTCTTTCTTGCGTAAAGAAGACCATAAAAGAGCATAAATCTCATTTGATCAGTACAATTCATGCATTATTTGATGAATATTATGGTACACTACTTTGAGATGAGTTGTGCTGAATTTCAGGTGAAAAAGGCATAAAAAATGGGAAGAAGACAAACAAGAAGCTGGGCGTGTGAAATTGGCGTGCCACTTGGGAGCAAACGCCACAAAAATGCACTGGCATGGCACGTCAGGAGCTAGGCGTGGCACGCCAGTACTAAAGTCCAGAGAAGAAGTCCAAGCACGCATGAGGGCGTGGCACGCAAGGGACTGGGTGTGGCACGCTAATACATTATTCCAGAGAGCTACAATGGGGGACACAAAAAGGGTGTGGCATGCCAGGTTGGGCGTGGCACGCCTGACCCATCAACTACCATGGGTGTGCCACTTGAGCAAAGGGGCGTGGCACGCCAATGCACCATTCCAAGAAGAACCTTCACTATGGCGTGCCACTTGGTGTCGAAGGCGTGGCACGCCAGCCCCAAGAAGTCACTTGGGCGTGCCACTTGAGAACCCAGGCGTGGCACGCCAAGCTTGAAGAGTTCATAAATCCATGGGCGTGCCACTTGAACAGCATGGCGTGGCACGCTGGTACAACAATCCAGAGAAGGGACTAAAGGCAATTGAAGACTGGGCGTGCCACTTGAAGTCGAAGGCGTGGCACGCCAACCTCTCACCCTCACTTAGGCGTGCCACTTGGTGTCGAAGGCGTGGCATACTAATCCAAGCATGTCACTATGGCGTGCCACTTAAAGGCTGAGCCGTGGCATGCCAACTATTGGAACCAAGACAAGATCATGGGCGTGGCACGCCAGCCTTTAGGCATGGCACGCTGGTATAAGTTTCCAGAGAGGATGAAGGAGGCCAATTACATGGGACGTGCCATTTCGAATCGAAGGTGTGGCACGCCACTCACCATTCTTCACTTAGGCGTGCCACTTGAGCAACCAGACATGGCACGCCAGTGTCATTCAGAGAGCAAGAAGCATTGGGGCGTGCCACTTGAGTTCGTGGCGTGGCAGGCCAGTTCCAGTTTCCAGAGGCAAAGAAAGGAGGAAAAAGGCAAAAGGCGTGCCACTTGAGTTCGAAGGCGTGGCACGCCAACACACAAATTTTACTAGGGCGTGCCACTTGAGTTCGATGGCGTGGCACACCAACGCACGAATTCCACTAGGGCGTGCCACTTGAGTTCGAAGGCATGGCACGCCAAGGTTGATAGCGAGCTGAGCGTGCCACTTGAAGTATTGGGCGTGTCACGCCAAGCTAGAAATGAAGGGCACGTGACACGCCAGTAAAGCGCCAGCCACACGCCAGCTGGGAAGTCACGCTTATTGAGTGTTTTCTTTTCCCTCTAAAATGTAATTTTCCTTTTTCACTTTTGTAATTATTTTATTTTACTAGGAGTAGTATAAATACCCCCAAGGAGTACTAAAGAAGGGGTTAAGCAGTCAGTTTTAGATCCACTTTTACACTTCACTTTTGAGTACTTTTTGAGCTATGAGTAGCTAACTTCCCTCTCATTGAAAGAGGGAGCTCTATTGTATTTGATGGATTGATAATAGTGAAATTCTTCTTCTCTTCATCTTCTCTTTGATTTGCTAGAAGGAAATTTGTTCTTAATGCTTAGCATTCAATTATCTTGGAAAAGAGATTGAATGTAATTGAGTTTTATAAGAACCTTGGAAGAGGAAACATAAAACCATTCTTGAAATTCTTTCTCACACTTGAATAGGATTTGGGTTTTGGTGTTTGGATATGGTGACATATAATCCTCCCTGTACTTGAACCTAGGAAAGTGTGTGGTATAATCAGGGAACAAGCTTCATCTCTTCTCATGAGCAATTAGACCAAGAAATTGGCTATTGATCAAGATTTGAGAGATTGAGTCACCAAGGGATTGGGGCTCAATCAATCATGATTGCCAAGAGGTTAATGAGTTGCATGATTGAAGATGAGATGAAATCAATTAATCCAGAGAATGCAATATCTCTTGATCCCAATGCTTATTTTATCTTTCTTTCTTTTATTTACTTTATGGTTATTTACATTTTCTGCACCTTATATTTCTAGCACTTTACTTTCTTGTACTTTACTTTTCTTGCCATTTACTTTCTTGCACTTTATTGCTTTCCTTTATATTCATGCAATTTATATTTCCTTGTTTGAATATCACTCCAATTATGAATAGTCTGACTAGGATAATCAACTAACTATTGTTTGCCTTAATCCGTTAATCTCTGTGGGATTCGACCCCACTCCTAGTGGGTTATTACTTGACGATATTTGGTGCGCTTGCCAATGGACGGATTCATCACTCATTATATGTGGGTAGTGAATTCCGGTCATCAAGTTTTATGGCGCCGTTGCCGGGGATTAATTTGGATTAACAAACTACCGGTTGGTTGATTACCTAGATTAGACACTTTCTTTCTTTCTTTTTTTTTGTCATTTAATTTCTTTTTATTTTCTCTTGCTACTAAGGTGTTTGTGTTATTGCCTCACTAAGAATCCTTCATCTGTGACAGTGGAGATTCCAATTTCTTTTGGTGATTATTGTTTGAGATAAAGCATTTTGCAAGTAAGAATGGAGTTTACCTCACATTTTGATCAATCATGTTATATGGGATATTGCCCACCACCATAAAATGATTCTAGTCATTTTCTTAATGGTGGCTGGGAATATCACCAAAGAATGATAGAGTATGAGCAACCAAATGAAATGGAATACCTCCCAGAGCCACAAAATAGTTCATATTGTTATAACAACTATAGAAATTTTGGCCTTGGAAGGAATTTTAATGCTGCATACCCCATTCTTCAAAGACTATCATCCCATAATTGTCCAACCTATGCAACTCCATAAAATCTTCTAGAATTTGCAATAGAAGAACTCTCCAAGAGATATCTCTTCATTGCCCAACTTAGTGAGTTTTTAAGGCAAAATGTAAGAGAGGTGATTGAAGATATGGAAATCTCAAGGAGAAATTAAGAAGAAAAAAAAGAGACAATTGGCACAATATTTTGTTGATGAACCAACCAATGACTTCCCTTGGCCCGGGGAAGAATATCATGCCATCACTCTAAGGAGTGGAGAAGTGCTTAATGAGGGTAAAAATAAAAAATTGGTAGAGCAAGAAGAAGAGATCTTTGTACCAAGAGAGCCACCATTCCAAGACGTTCTTGATAAAGAGGATACTCCAATCATCTCACAACACCCAAGTTCTAAAAACAAAGAAGTGAAGGCAATCAACCAAAATACTGGAATGAGGATTGTGACCAAGATACAAAGGAAAACATTCATAAAGAAGAAAAGGTCAACTGCAAATAATCCAACCCCTGTCCCAACAAGCAAAGCAAATCAAGCAAATAACAAAAGAAAGCTTGTTGGGAAGAGGCCTACACAGGGGACATCAACTTGCTCTTTTCTCCCCTTGAGTTCATTCCACTTGAAAAATTGGAAGAAGAGGAAGAAAGTTGAGAAAAACATGTCAAGCTAATGACACTAAAAGAGCGCTTGTTGGGAGGCAACCCAACTGTAGGTAACATTTTCTTTCTTTGCTTAGTTTACTTTCAATAATTTGGCATATGATTGGATTCTAAGTTTGGTGTTGCCATGCAACAATTTAATTTTCAATCTTCACTGGGTACTTGCATCATGCTAAAATGAAAGTGTCACACTAAGTTTGGTGTTGCCACTTATCTTTCATGCTCTATACCATGCACACCACTTATTAATGCAATCATATTACCTCTGTTTCTTTCTTGTGCCTTTATTGTTATTCTTAATTTTTCTTGCTTAAACACATGTACTACTAACATTCTATTGTTTAAGACATTCATGAACTATCATAAACCCCATCACCACTATATTATTTGTTGCTTGAGGATAAGCAATCATTCTAAGTTTGGTGTGGGAAGGGGAAGAATAGGAGAAAAGTGACAACAACAATGAAGATGAACTACAAGGTGGTAAAGTTTCATTTCCTCTTATTTGTTTCCAGTACATTTAAATTGCATGATTGTCTCTTATTTTCCTTGTATGCATGTGTGTTGTGAATAAGCATAGCTTGATTGCTAAATTGTAACATGTGCTATGATATCATAACTACCATCTTGAGTTTTGTAAGTTCAAAAGCAATTAAGTATCATGATCATAAACAAAAAAGGTCATTAAAGAAGAAGTTAGTATGAGCTTATATGTATTGGGAAGCTAGCATGATTATTGTTGCTCAATTGCATTTGAATTTGTTTAATTGAAGTTTTCATCTAGGACATTTTATGAAATCTTTGAAATCATGAAAACCTTGAAGAAGAAAATGCAAATAAGGCAAGAAAAAGAAAAAGGGAAAGAATGAGAAAGCTGAAGGCTCTGAGTACGAATGACAATTCATTTGTTAAGTACTTGTGGTGTTTATGTATCAAGCAAAGAGCTTGAAAACAAAACACTTAGAGTCAAGGCTAGGCTCAAGTGCAAAAGTACTCCCTCAAAGCTCAAGGCTCTGAGCATCAATGATTAGAAGGAAAGTAAAGAAAAGAAAAAAATGAGCTTAAAGAGTCCTCTAATTAAATGCTTGTGGTGCTTATGTATCAAGTGGTAATACTTGAAAACAAAGCATTTAGAGTCGTAGCTTTCAACACATGGTGTAAAGCACCCAAAAGTTAAGCTAAGAAAAGAATGAAAGGCTTGCTTCAAGGAAGGAACATAAAGAAAAAGATTTCATAAAATGAGCTAGATAGAAGCATCAATCATTTGAATCTCTTTTGTGATTGTAGCATGCTAAAAAACTAGCCAACCATGAACATAAAAATTGCTACTCTTCTCACCTTTGTTTGTCAAAATCTATTGCATGATTCTTTATTTGCTTGAGGACAAGCAAAGTTTAAGTTTGGTGTTGTGATGACTGCGCATCATGTACCCTTTTTCTTATATAAAAGGATCATAAAAGAGCATAATCTCATTAATCAATGCAATTTCATAAACCAAATGATATATATTATGGTACATTGCTTTGAAATGAGTTTGTGCTGAATTTCAGGTGAAAAGAGCAACAAAAGGGGAAGGAAAACAACAAATAAGGATGGGCGTGTGAAGCTGGGTGTGCCACTTGAAGCTCTGGGCATGGCATGCCAAGCTTTTGAACCAACTCTCAACAATGGGCGTGCCACTTGAAGCTATGGGCGTGGCACGCCAGGCCAACATTCCAGCAAAGAAGGTTGAAGAATTTTACATGGGCGTGCCACTTGGAGCTCTGGGCGTGGCACGCCAAGTTTGTGAAGCCAAGATCCCAAAGAGGGCGTGCCACTTGGTGTTTTGGGCATGGCACGCCAGGCTTAAGTTCCAGAGGAGGGATTTTGAGCCCCACTATGGGCGTGGCACGCCAAGCATTGGGCGTGGCACGCCGGGGCATATGCTAGCCTGACCTCCTCTCATTTAAATGAGTATATCCTGAGCTACACAACTCCAAATGAGATGATTTCAGTGCCATTAAAAAGTAGACATCCATATCTTTCTAACCATATATAACATTTTATAATGGAACTGGAATTGAGGAAGATATTGACCCCGAAAACACAGGGAGAAAAATACGTTACCGCAGAGTTACCAGTCTGACCTCTTCATCTTCAAAGGGACATAACTTGAGTTGTAGAGATCCAAATGATGTGATCTTTGTGGAGTTGGAAAGATAACATCAATAGCTTTCCAACGATATATAACACTCTAGGGTGAACATTAAAACTGGAGGTGAAAAAGGCCATTATTCCGGCATTGCAAAATCTGGGTGTGCCACTTGACATCGAAGGTGTGGCACGCCTGCCCTGTTTTCATAATGGGCGTGGCACGCCAAGTTCTGGGCATAGCACGCTAGTTCTAATGGCCAGAGAGGAGATTTTGGTGAATCATTGAAGGCGTGGCACGCCAATTTTGGGCGTGGCACGCCAATTTTGGGCGTGGCACGCCGGGCAACCTGACAGACTGACCTATCCACCTTCAAATGGGCATAACTTGAGCTACAGAGATCCAAATGAGTTGATTCCAAAGGCATTGGAAAGCTAACATCCAGGGCTTTCCAACAATATATAATACTTTGTGATGGACATTCAATTTGAGGTCCAAATAACTCCATCAATTCAGCATTGCAAAGTGGGTCATACTCTAAAGGGCAAAATCAAGTGGGAGTGGCACTTGGAACCACACGCCAATTTCTCCCTGCAGCACCCAACCTTCAATCAAGCCCACTCCAACTCTCATTCAAGCCACACTTATCAATCAATCAAGGCCATAAGAAGCATCTAGAATAGCTTGTTTTCATTTCATTGTAATTTGCTTTTAATTTCATTTAAGTTTGTAATTTAGGAGAGCCTATATAAAGGCATTAGTTTCATAGAATTAGTCATCGCTGGATTTGGGTAGTCTTCGGACCCTCTCTATTCACCATCAGCTTCCTTTCCTTTCTTTCTTACTTTTGTAAATATCTTTTAGTTATGAATTACTAACTCTTTCCATTGGGAAAGAGAGCTCTATTGCTTTTCAATGGATTGATTGTTTTTATTCTTCTTCTTCTATTCATCTCTCTTTGATTTACGAGAAAGAATTTCGTTATTCATTCTAGCATTCAATTATCTTGGAAAAGAGATTGAATGTAATTGGGTTTTATGGGAACCTTGGAAGAGGAAACATAAAACCATGCTTGAAATTCTTTCTCACACTTGAGTAGGATTTGGGTTTTGATGTTTGGATATGGTGACATATAATCCTCCCTCTACTTGAACCTAGGAAAGTGTGTGGTATAATCAAGGACCATTCTTCATCTCTTCTCATGAGCAATTAGACCAAGGAATTGGCTATTGATCAAGATTTGAGAGATTGAATCACCAAGGGATTGGGGTTCAATCAATCATGATTGCCAAGAGGTCAATGAGTTGCATGATTGAAGATGAGATGAAATCAATTAATCCGGAGAATGCAATATCTCTTGATCCCAATGTTTATTTTATCTTTCTTTCTTTTATTTAGTTTATAGTTATTTACTTTTCTGCACTTTACATTTCCAGCACTTTACTTTCTTGTACTTTACTTTCTTTGCCATTTACTTTCTTGCACTTTATTGCTTTCCTTTACATTCATGCAATTTACATTTTCTGTTTTAATATCACTCAAATCTGAATAGTCTAACTAGGACAATCAATCAACTATTGTTTGCTTTAATCCATTAATCTCTGTGGATACGATCCCACTCCTAGTGGGTTATTACTTGACGATATTTGATGCGCTTGCCAAAGAACGGATTCACAAACTGTAAAGTCCAACGGGGTACACCCTGACATCTACAAAGTACTCTTATTCCCTTTCTCACTCAGAGATAAGGCAGCAAAGTGGTTGGAATCATTCCCCAAGGATAGCTTAACTACATGGGAGGAGGTCGTGAATAGATTCCTTGCAAGATTTTACCCTACACAAAGAATCAACAGGCTGAGTTGAGGTGCAAACCTTTAGACAATAAGATGGAGAAACACTCTACGAGGCGTGGGAGAGCTTCAAAGATCTAACAAGAAGATGCCCACCAGAAATGTTCAATGAGTGGGTACAACTACATATCTTTTATGAGGGGCTATCCTATGAAGCAAAGAAGGCAGTGGATCATTCTTCAGGAGGCTCACTCAACAAAAAGAAAACCATTGAAGAGGCCATAGATGTCATTAAGACTGTAGCTGAAAATGAGTATTTCTATGCTTCAGAAAGGACTCAAATGAAGGGAGTGCTAGAACTCAACTCTGTAGATGCTTTGTTAGCTCAGAACAAGGCAATTGCAGCTCAAATAGCAGCTCTAACCAAGAGGACGGATGCCAATCAAGCCTCAGTCATTCAAGACCAAACTCCTCAACAAGAAGGGAATGCACCAGAATCTGAAGGTGACTGGGAACAAGCTAATTATGTGAACAACTCATCCAGACCACCATATGACCCACACTCTAAGACTTACAACCCAGGTTGGAGGAAACCACCCAAATTTTGGGTAGGGAAATCATCAAAATCATAATCAGGACCACAACAAACCTTATTCATCAAATCAACATTCCAACCACAACCCCAACCATCAAATAGGGAACCATAGACCCTACCATAACTCACAAAACACATCATACCATAGTAACTAACCCATACGCAATAGCCTCAATCAAGATGCACCATCCTCAACTATGCAACCATGTGAAATCAAGAGCAACTTTGAGAGGATGGAGGTTGCAATAGCACAACTGTAATCACAGATTACAGGGGCAGTCTCCACCCTCATGGACAGACAAGCACAAACTGAAAGAAGGATAGACGCTAATCAAGAGGAATACAGGTCAAATCTGAAAAATCAAGGCGCAGCAATCTCAAAATTGGAAGCACAAGTAGGGATTTTTTCCAAGAAAATCTCACTTCCCACACACACATTTCCCAGTGACACCATGGCTAACTGATGAGCGGATAATTTATATGCTTTTTGGCATTGTTTTTAGTATGTTTTTAGTAGGATCTAGTTACTTTTAGGGATGTTTTTATTAGTTTTTATGTTAAATTCACATTTATGGACTATACTATGAGTTTGTGTGTTTTTCTGTGATTTCAGGTATTTTCTGGCTAAAATTGAGAGACTTGAGCAAAAATTAGATTCAGAGGTTGAAGAAGGACTGCTGATGCTGTTGGATTCTGACCTCCCTGCACTCAAAGTGGATTTTCTGGAGCTACAGAACTCAAAATGGCGCGCTTCCAAATGCGTTGGAAAGTAGACATCCAGGGCTTTCCAGCAATATAATAGTCCATACTTTGCCCAAGTTTAGATGACGCAAAAGGGCGTTGAACGCCAGTTCTACGTTGCAGTCTGGAGTTAAACACCAGAAACACGTCACGAACCAGAGTTGAATGCCAAAAACACGTTACAACTTGGCGTTCAACTCCAAAAGAAGCCTCTGCACGTGTAAACTTCAAGCTCAGCCCAAGCACACACCAAGTGGGCCCCAGAAGTGGATTTATGAATCAATTACTTACTTCTGTAAACCCTAGTAACTAGTTTAGTATAAATAGGACTTTTTACTATTGTATTAGACATCTTGGGACGTCTAGTTCTTAGATCATGGGGGCTGGCCATGCCTGAACCTTCATCACTTATGTATTTTCAACGGTAGAGTTTCTGCACTCCATAGATTAAGGTGTGGAGCTCTGCTGCTCCTCATGATTTAATGCAAAGTGCTACTGTTTTATGTTCAATTCAACTTATTCCGCTTCTAAGATATCCATTCGCACCCAAGAACATGATGAATGTGATGATTATGTGACGCTCATCATCATTCTCACTTATGAACGCGTGCTTGACAAACACTTCCGTTCTACATGCAAACAAGCTAGAATGAGTATCTCTTAGATATCTAATACAGAGGACCGAGTCCGAGATATTAGAATCTTCGTGGTATAAGTTAGAACCCATGGATGGCCATTCCTAAGATTCAGAAAGTCTAAACCTTGACTGTGGTATTCCGAGTAGGAGTTGGAAAGGGATGGCTGTGACGAACTTCAAACTCGCAAGTGCTGGGCGCAGTGACAGACGCAAAAGGAGGGTGAACCCTATTCCAGTATGATCGAGAACCTCCAGATGATTAGCCGTGCCGTGACAGAGCATTTGGACCTTTTTCATAGAGAGGATGGGATGTAGCCATTGACAACGGTGATACCTTACAGAAAGCTTGCCATGGAAAGGAGTAGGAAGGATTGGATGAAGACAGCAGGAAAGCAGAGGTTCAGAGGAACGAAAGCATCTCTATACGCTTATCTGAAACCCTCACCAATGAATTACATAAGTATTTCTATCTTTATTTTATGCTTATTTATTATTATTATTCGAAAACTCCATAACTCTTTGATATCCGCCTGACTGAGATTTACAAGGTGACCATAGCTTGCTTCAAGCCAACAATCTTCGTGGGATCGACCCTTACTCACGTAAGGTTTTATTACTTGGACGACCCAATGCACTTGCTGGTTAGTTGTATCGAAGTTGTGACAAATTATGAATTAATATTAGAGCACCAAGTTTTTGGAGCCATTACCAGGGATCACAATTTCGTGCACCAAATTTTTGGCGCCGTTGCCGGTGATTGTTCGAGTTTGGACAACTGACGGTCCATCTTGTTGCTCAGATTAGGTAATTTTATTTTTGTTTTATTTTTAAAAATATTTCTTCAAAAATCTTTCAAAAAATTTTTTTTTCCTTTTGTTTTCGAAAATTATTCCAAATTTTTAAGAATGAATTCTAGACTTTCATGGTAACATGTTGAAGCCTGGCTGGCTGTAAAGCCATATCCAAATTCTTTTGGATTGAGGCTTCCACTTGTCAACATAAAAGGCATGTATATGAAGTTGGATGAAGTATCAGCTGTTATATGCCTGATTTGTATCTTCTAAAGCTTGGCTGGCTAGTGAGCCATGTCTAACCCTTGGATTGGAGCTTTGGGCTAACATTGAAAGATTCCTGGAATTCTTATTAAAAATTTTGAATTTCTTATTTTCTTTTTCCTATATGTTTTTCGAAAAAAAAAATTAAAAGAAAATACAAAAAAAATTCATAAAATCATAAAAAATCAAAAATATTTTGTGTTTCTTGTTTGAGTCTTGAGTCAATTTCAAGTTTGGTGTCAATTGCAATTTTTCTAAAAAAAATTTTATGCATTTTTCGAAAATTCATGCAGTCATAGTGTTCTTCATGATCTTCAAGTTGTTCTTGGCCAGTCCTCTTGTTTGATCTTCATATTTTCTTGTTCTGTGTCTTTTCTTGTTTTTTATATGCATTCTTGCATTCATAGTGTCTATACATGAAAAGTATCTAAGTTTGGTGTCTTGCATGTTTTATTTTCTTGAAAATTTTTCAAAAATAGTTCTTGATGTTCATCTTGACATTCAAAGTGTTCTTGGTGTTCATCTTGACATTCATAGTGTTCTTGCATGCATTCATTGTTTTGATCTAAAAATTCTCATGCATTGAGTCTTTTTCATGTTTTTCTCTTTCTTCATTAAAAATTCAAAAATAAAAAAAAAATATCTTCCCCTTTTTCACTCATAAAATTCGAAAATTTGAGTTGACTTTTTCAAAAATTTTTAAAAATTTAGTTGTTTCTTATGAGTCAAATCAAATTTTCAATTTAAAAAATCTTATCTTTTTCTAAATCATTTTCAAAAATCAAATCTTTTTTATTTTTCTTATTTATTTTCGAAAATTTTAAAAATATTTTTCAAAAAATCTTTTTCTTAATTTTTTCTCATAATTTTTGAAAATATCATCAACAATTAATGTTTTGATTCAAAAATTTCAAGTTTGTTACTTACTTGTTAAAAAAGATTCAAACTTTAAGTTCTGGAATCATATCTTGTGATTTCTTGTGAATCAAGTCATTAATTGTGATTTTAAAAATCAAATCTTTTTCAAAACTAATTTCAATCATATCTTTTCAAAAATATCTTTTTATCTTATCTTTTTCAAATATCTTTTCTTACTTCTTATCTTCTTATCTTCTAAAAATTGATTTTCAAAATTTGTTTCAACTAACTAATTAACTTTTTGTTTGTTTCTTATCTCTTTCAAAACTACCTAACTAACAATCCCTCTCTAATTTTCGAAAATGCCTCCCTCTTTTTCAAAAAATTATTTTTAATTAATTAATTGTTTCAATTTTTAATTCTAACTTTATTTCTTATCTAATTTTCGAAAATAACTAACCCCTTTTCAAAAGTATTTTTGAAAACTTCTTCCTCTCATCTCCTTCTATTTATTTAATTACTTACTAACACTTCTCTTCATCCCATATCTCTGCTCTCCTCACTCTTGTGTTTGGATTTTCCTCCCTTCTCTTTCCTTACATTACATTCTTTTCTTCTTCTACTCACAAAAAGGAATCTCTATACTGTGACATAGAGGATTCCATATTTTCTTTGTTATTCCCTTCTTTGTCATATAAGCAGGAGCAAGGACAAGAACATTCTTGTTGAAGCAGATCCTGAACCTGAAAGGACTCTGAAAAGAAAACTAAGAGAAGCTAAAATATAATAATCCAGAGACAACCTTACAGGAATTTTCGAACAGGAAGAGGAGATGGCAGCCGAAAATAATAATAATGCAAGGAGGATGCTTGGTGACTTTACTGCACCTAATTCCACTTTACATGGAAGAAGCATCTCCATCCCTACCATTGGAGCAAACAATTTTGAGCTTAAACCTCAATTAGTTTCTCTGATGCAACAAAACTGCAAGTTTCATGGACTTCCATCTGAAGATCCCTTTCAGTTTTTAACTGAATTCTTGCTGATATGTGACACTGTTAAGACTAACGGAGTAGATCCTGAAGTCTACACGCTCGTGCTTTTCCCATTTGCTGTAAGAGACAGAGCTAGAATATGGTTGGACTCTCAACCTAAGGATAGCCTGAACTCTTGGGATAAGCTGGTCAAGGCTTTCTTAGCCAAGTTCTTTCCTCCTCAAAAGCTGAGTAAGCTTAGAGTGGATGTTCAAACCTTCAGACAGAAAGAAGGTGAATCCCTCTATGAAGCTTGGGAGAGATATAAGGAACTAACCAAAAAGTGTCCTTCTGACATGCTTTCAGAATGGACCATCCTGGATATATTCTATGATGGTCTGTCTGAATTAGCTATGATGTCATTGGATACTTCTGCAGGTGGATCCATTCATCTAAAGAAAATGCCTGCAGAAGCTCAAGAACTTATTGACATGGTTGCTAACAACCAGTTTATGTACACTTCTGAGAGGAATCCTATGAGTAATGGGACGCCTCAGAAGAAGGGAGTTCTTGAAATTGATACTCTGAATGCCATATTGGCTCAGAATAAAATATTGACTCAGCAAGTCAATATGATTTCTCAGAGTCTGAATGGAATGCAAGTCGCATCTAACAATACTCAAGAGGCATCTTCTGAAGAAGAAGCTTATGATCTTGAGAACCCTGCAATAGCAGAGGTGAATTACATGGGTAAACCTTATGGAAACACTTATAATCCCGCATGGAGAAATCACCCAAATCTGTCATGGAAGGATCAACAAAAGCCTCAACAAGGCTTTACTAATGGTGGAAGAAACAGGTTTAGCAATAGCAAGCCTTTTCCATCATCCACTCAGCAACAGACAGAGAACTCTGAACAAAATACCTTTAATTTAGCAAACTTAGTCTCTCATCTATCTAAGGCCACTCTGAGTTTCATGAATGAAACAAGGTCCTCCATTAGAAATTTGGAGGCACAAGTGGGCCAGCTGAGTAAGAAGATCACTGAAACCCCTCCTAGTGCTCTCCCAAGCAATACAGAAGAAAATCCAAAAGGAGAGTACAAGGCCATTGATATAACCATCATGGCCGAATCTAAGGAGGAAGGGGAGGACGTGAATCCCAAGGAGGAAGACCTCCTGGGACTTCCAGTGATCAATAAGGAGTTTTCCTCTGAGGAACCAAAGGGATCTAAGACTCATCTAGAGACCATAGAGATTCCATTGAACCTCCTTATGCCATTCATGAGCTCTGAACAATATTCTTCTTCTGAAGAGAATGAAAATGTTACTGAAGAGCAAGTTGCCAAGTTCCTTGGTGCAATCATGAAGCTGAATGCCAATTTATTTGGTAATGAAACTTGGGGAGATGAACCTCCCCTGTTCACCAATGAACTAAATGCATTGGATCAACTGCGATTGCCTCAGAAGAAGCAGGATCCTGGAAAGTTCCTAATACCTTGCACCATAGGCACCATGACCTTTGAGAAGGCTCTATGTGACCTTGGGTTAGGAATAAACCTCATGCCACTCTCTGTAATGGAGAGAAACTGGGAATCTTTGAGGTACAAGCTTCTAAAATCTCATTAGAGATGGCAGACAATTCCAGAAAATAGGCTTATAGACAAGTAGAGGACATATTAGTAAAGGTTGAAGGCTTTTACATCCCTGCTGATTTCATAGTCCTAGATACTGGGAAGGATGAGGATGAATCCATCATCCTTGGAAGACCCTTCCTAGCCACAGCAAGAGCTGTGATTAATGTTGACAGAGGTGAACTAGTCCTTCAATTGAATGAGGACTCCCTTGTGTTTAAAACTCAAGGACATCCTTCTGTAAACATGGAAAAGAGGCACAGTAAGCTTCTCTCAGTACAGAGTTAATTAAAGCCCCACAGTCAAACTCTAAGTTTGGTGTTGGGAGGCCTCAGCCAAACTCTAAGTTTGGTGTTGAACTCCCATATCCAAACTCTAAGTTTGGTGTTGGGAGTCTATAAAATTAACCTGATCACCTGTGTGGCTCCATGAGAGCCCACTGTCAAGCTATTGACATTAAAGAAGCGCTTGATTGGGAGGCAACCCAATTTTTATTTATCTAATTTTATTTTTATTTTATTGTTCTTTCATGTTTTATTAGGTTCATGATCATGTGGAGTCACAAAATAAATAGAAAAATCAAAAACAGAATAAAAAACAGCAGAAGAAAAATCACACCCTGGAGGAAGGGCTTACAGGCGTTTAAACGCCAGTAAGGAGCATCTGGCTGGCGTTCAACGCCAGAACAGAGCATGGATCTGGCGTTGAACGCCCAAAATAAGCAGCATCCTGGTGTTCAGACACCAGGAATGCACACTGAGGAAAATTGGCGCTAAACGCCAGAAACAAGCATAGAACTGGCGTTCAACGCCAGAAACATGCTGCATCTGGGCGCTGAACGCCCAGAACAAGCACAAATTCGGCGTTTAAACGCCAGAATTGCATGCAAAGGCATTTTACATGCCTAGTTGGTGCAGGGATGTAATTCCTTGACACCTCAGGATCTGTGGACCCTACAGGATCATCTCAGCATCTGCGGACCCCACAGGATCCCCACCTACCTCCACTCATACTCTTCCCTCTTCTCATTCATCCTCTCTTCCCAATAAACACCCTTCTGCAAAACCCTTCACCAATCACCTCAAGCTCTCTTCCCTATTACCCATCCACCATTCACATCCATCCACTCTTTCCCATAAACCTACCTCATAAACCCCACCTACCTTCAAAATTCAAAATCACTTTCCCACCCAAACCCACCCTAAATGGTCAAACTTAACCCCTCTCCCTCCACTATATAAACCTCTCCATTCTTCTTCATTTTAACACAACTCTCTCTCCCTCTCCTCCATTTCTTCTTCTTCATCTATTCTTTCTTCTCTTGCTCGAGGGCGAGCAATATTCTAAGTTTGGTGTGGTAAAAGCATAAGCTTTTTGTTTTTCCATTACCATTGATGGCACCTAAGACCGGAGAATCTTCTAAAAAAGGGAAAGGGAAGACAAAAGCTTCCACCTCTGAGTCATGGGAGATGAAAAGATTCATCTCCAAAGCCCATCAAGACCACTTCTATGATGTTGTGGCCAAGAAGAAGGTGATCCCCGAGGTCCCTTTCAAACTCAAGAAAAATGAGTATCTGAAGATCCGACATGAGATCCATAGAAGAGGTTGGGAAGTTCTAACAAACCCCATCCAACAAGTCAGAATTCTAATGGTTCAAGAGTTCTATGCTAATGCATGGATCACTAGGAACCATGATCAAAGTAAGAACCCGAACCCAAAGAATTATCTCAACATGGTTCGGGGGAACTACTTAGATTTTAGTTCGGAAAATGGAAGAGAACGCACGCCCCTACACAAGGAGAGTCAAATTTGATCAAAGGTTGGACCAAGTCCTTATGGACATACGTGTGGAAGGAGCTCAATGGAAGATTGACTCAAAAGGCAAACCGGTTCAACTGAGAAGACTGGACCTTAAGCCTGTAGCTAGAGGATGGTTGGAGTTCATTCAACGCTCAATTATTCCCACTAGCAACCGGTCTGAAGTTACTATAGACCGGGCCATCATGATCCATAGCATCATGATTGGAGAAGAAGTGGAGGTTCATGAGATTATACCTCAAGAACTCTACAAGGTGGCTGACAAGTCCTCCACTATGGCAAGGTTAGCTTTTCCTCACCTCATTTGCCATCTATGCAATTCAGCTGGGATTGACATAGAGGGAGATGTCCTCATTGATGAGGACAAGCCCATCACTAAGAAAAGGATGGAGCAAACAAGAGAGCCCATTCATGGATCTCAAGAGACGCATGAAGAAGCTCATCACCAAGAAATCCCTGAGATGCCTCAAGGGATGCACTTTCCTCCACAGAACTTTTGGGAGCAAATCAACACCTCCCTAGGAGAACTGAGTTCCAACATGGGATAACTAAGGGTGGAACATCAAGAGCACTCAATCATCCTCCATGAAATTAGAGAAGATCAAAGAGCTATGAGGGAGGAGCAACAAAGACAAGGAAGAGACATAGAAGAGCTCAAGGACATCATTGGTTCCTCAAGAAGAAAACGCCACCATCACTAAGGTGGACTCATTCCATGTTCTCAAATTTTCTGTTTTTCGTTTTCTTTATGTTAAGTGTTTATCTATGTTTGTGTCTTTATTACATGATCATTAGTATCTAAGTGTCTATGCCTTAAAGTAGTGATATGAATCCATCACCTCTCTTAAATGAAAAATGTTTTAATTCAAAAGAACAAGAAGTACACAAGTTTCAAATTTATCCTTGAACTTAGTTTAATTATATTGATGTGGTGACAATACTTTTTGTTTTCTGAATGAATGCTTGAACAATGCATATGTCTTTTGAAGTTGTTGTTTAAGAATGTTAAATATGTTGGCTCTTGAAAGAATGATGACAAGAAGACATGTTATTTGATAATCTGAAAAATCATAAAAGTGATTCTTGAAGCAAGAAAAAGCAGTGAATACAAAGCTTGCAAAAAAAATGGCAAAAAAAAAATAGAAAAAGAAAAAGCAAGCAGAAAAAGCCAAAAGCTCTTAAAACCAAAAGGCAAGAGCAAAAAGACAATAACCCTTAAAACCAAAAGGCAAGGGTAATAAAAAGAATCCCAAGGCTTTGAGCATCAGTGGATAGGAGGGCCTAAAGGAATAAAATCCTGGCCTAAGCGGCTAAACCAAGCTGTCCCTAACCATGTGCTTGTGGCGTGAAGATGTCAAGTGAAAACTTGAGACTGAGCGGTTAAAGTCAAGGTCCAAAGCAAAAAAAAAAGAGTGTGCTTAAGAACCCTGGACACCTCTAATTGGGGACTTTAGCAAAGCTAAGTCACAATCTGAAAAGGTTCACCCAGTTATGTGTCTGTGGCATTTATGTATCCGATGGTAATACTGGAAAACAAAGTGCTTAGGGCCACGGCCAAGACTCATAAAGTAGCTGTGTTCAAGAATCAACATACTGAACTAGGAGAATCAATAACACTATCTGAACTCTGAGTTCCTATGGATTCCAATCATTCTGAACTTCAATGGATAAAGTGAGATGCCAAAACTATTCAAGAGGCAAAAAGCTACAAGTCTCGCTCATCTGATTGGAGCTATGTTTCATTGATAGTTTGGAATTAATAGTATATTCTCTTCTTTTTATCCTATTTGATTTTCAGTTGCTTGGGGACAAGCAACAATTTAAATTTGGTGTTGTGATGAGGGGATAATTTATACGCTTTTTGGCATTGTTTTTAGTATGTTTTTAGTAGGATCTAGTTACTTTTAGGGATGTTTTTATTAGTTTTTATGTTAAATTCACATTTCTATAATTTACTATGAGTTTGTGTGTTTTTCTGTGATTTCAGGCATTTTCTGGCTGAAATTGAGGGACTTGAGCAAAAATCAGATTCAGAGGTTGAAGAAGGACTGCTGATGCTGTTGGATTCTGACCTCCCTGCACTCAAAGTGGATTTTCTGGAGCTACAGAACTCAAAATGACGCACTTCCAAATGCGTTGGAAAGTAGACATCTAGGGCTTTCCAGTGATATATAATATTCCATACTTTTCTCAAGTTTAGACGACGCAAAAGGGCGTTGAACGCCAGTTCTACGCTGCAGTCTAGAGTTAAACATCAGAAACACGTCACGAACCAGAGTTGAACGCCAAAAACACGTTACAACTTGGCGTTCAACTCCAAAAGAAGCCTCTGCATGTGTAAACTTCAAGCTCAGCCCAAGCACACACTAAGTGGGCCTCGGAAGTGGATTTATGCATCAATTACTTACTTCTGTAAACCCTAGTAACTAGTTTAGTATAAATAGGACTTTTTACTATTGTATTAGACATCTTGGGACGTCTAGTTCTTAGATCATGGGGCCTGGCCATTCGGCCATGCCTGAACCTTCATCACTTATGTATTTTCAACGGTAGAGTTTCTGCACTCCATAGATTAAGGTGTGGAGCTCTACTGTTCCTCATGATTTAATGCAAAGTACTACTGTTTTATGTTCAATTCAACTTATTCTGCTTCTAAGATATCCATTCGCACCCAAGAACATGATGAATGTGATGATTATGTAACGCTCATCATCATTCTCACTTATGAACGTGTACCTGAAAAACACTTCCGTTCTACATGCAAACAAGCTAGAACGAGTATCTCTTAGATATCTAATACAGAGGACCGAGTCCGAGATATTAGAATCTTCGTGGTATAAGTTAGAACCCATGGATGGCCATTCCTGAGATCCGGAAAGTTTAAACCTTGTCTGTGGTATTCCGAGTAGGATCTGGAAAGGGATGGCTGTGACGAACTTCAAACTCGCGAGTGCTGGGCGCAGTGACAGACGCAAAAGGAGGGTGAACCCTATTCCAGTATGATCGAGAACCTCCAGATGATTAGCCGTGCCGTGACAGAGCATTTGGACCTTTTTCACAGAGAGGATGGGATGTAGCCATTGACAACGGTGATGCCTTACAGAAAGCTTGCCATGGAAAGGAGTAGGAAGGATTGGATAAAGACAGCAGGAAAGCAGAGGTTCAGAGGAACGAAAGCATCTCTATACGCTTATCTGAAACCCTCACCAATGAATTACATAAGTATTTCTATCTTTATTTTATGCTTATTTATTATTATTATTCGAAAACTCCATAACCATTTGATATCCGCCTGACTGAGATTTACAAGGTGACCATAGCTTGCTTCAAGCCGACAATCTCCGTGGGATCGACCCTTACTCACGTAAGGTTTTATTACTTGGACGACCCAGTGCACTTGCTGGTTAGTTGTATCGAAGTTGTGACAAATTATGAATTAAGATTAGAGCACCAAGTTTTTGGAGCCATTACCAGGGATCACAATTTCGTGCACCACTAACCCAAGAGGGGAATGCAAAGCCATTACTCTAAGAAGTGGGAAGGTTGTGGAGAAAGGAACCCCAAGCAAAGACAACCATGAAGAAGTTACAGAAAAGCATGGGAACAAGGATGAAGGAGAGATCCTTGCTCCACCTCAACCAAAATCAGTCTTGAAGCCTTATGTGCCAAAAGCACTATACCCACAAAGACTAGGAAAAGATGGGAAGGATGGCCAGTTCTCTAAGTTCCTAGAGATCTTTAAGAAGCTCCAAATTAACATACCATTTGCTGAGGCATTAGAACAAATGCCACTCTATTCCAAATTTTTGAAGGAGCTTATAACCAAAAAGAGGAACTGGGAGGCAAAAGAAACCATAGTATTGACTAAGGAATGCGGCGCCATCATACAGAAGAAACTGCCTCAAAAGCTGAAAGACCCAGGGAGTTTTCAAATCCCCTGCATCATAGGGGATATCACTATTGAGAAAGCTTTGTGTAATTTGGGAGCTAGCATAAACCTTATGTCCCTAACCATGATGAGAAGGATGAAGATTGAGGAAGCCAAGCCAACAAGAATGGCACTTCAATTGGCTGACAGAATATTTAAGTTTCCACATGGGGTGGTGGAAGACTTGCTAGTGAAAGTAGAAGAATTCATTTTTCCTGCTGATTTTGATGTGCTGGACATGGAAGAAGAGGCCAACACGTCAATTATCCTAGGAAGACCATTTCTAGCTACTGCTGGAGCCATCATTGATGTGCAAAAAGGGGAACTAGTCTTGAGGTTGCATGAAGAGAAAATGGTCTTCAACGTCTTTAAAGCAATGAGTTACCCCAAGGAACCCATAAGAGAATGCATGCTGGTAGACACCATGGAACAGATAGTTCAAGAAGTCTTGGAAGAAGAACAATGTGGAGGAACCATTGAGCTGGAACAAGCACCAGATGGAGAACTACCACAAGCAACCATGAGAAACTCAATCATGCCAACCACTACAGACAACAAAGATGCAGAGTCACGAAAACTAGAGCTGAAGATCTTACCACCCAGCTTGAAATATGTATATCTGGGTGCTAATAACACTCACCCAGTGATCATAAATTCAAGTCTAAGTAAGGAACAAGAAGATGAGCTTATCCAAGTGCTGAGACAACACAAGGATGCCATAGGCTGGACACTTGCAGATTTAAAAGGGACCAGTCCTTCAATGTGTATGCATAAAATCTTACTTGAAGAAGATGCCAAACCTTCAAGACAACAACAAAGGAGGCTGAACCCAACTATGAATGAAGTGGTTCAGAAAGAAGTGTTGAAATTGTGGCAAGCAGGGGTGATCTACCCCATCTCAGACAGCCCTTGGGTAAGCCCGGTGCAAGTAGTCCCTAAGAAGGGAGGGATCACTGTTGTGACAAATGAGAAGAATGAATTGATACCCACAAGGACAGTGACCGGATGGCATATGTGCATTGACTACCGGAAACTTAATGAAGCCACCCGGAAGGACCACTTTCCCCTACCTTTCATGGACCAGATGCTTGAGAGATTGGCAGGACATGAGTATTATTGCTTTCTGGATGGGTATTCGGGCTATAATCAAATTGTTGTAGACACCAAAGATCAGGAAAAAACTTCATTTGCTTGTCCATATGGTGTCTTTGCTTATAGGAGAATGCCCTTTGGATTGTGCAATGCACCTGCAACATTCCAAAGGTGCATGCTCTCCATTTTTTCAGACATGATTAAGAAGTTCATAGAAGAATTCATGGATGACTTCTCTGTATTTGGGAACTCATATTCTGATTGCGTATACCATCTTGTTCTTGTGCTAAAAAGATATCAAGAAACCAACCTGGTTTTAAACTGGGAGAAGTGCCATTTTATGGTAACTGAAGGGGTGGTTCTTGGTCACAAGATTTCAAAAGATGGCATAGAAGTGGACAAGGCAAAAGTGGAAGTAATTGAAAAATTACCTCCACCATGCAATGTCAAAGCAATCAGAAGTTTTTTGGGACACGCTGGGTTCTATAGGAGGTTTATCAATGATTTTTCAAAGATTGCAAAACCCCTTAGCAACCTACTTGTCTCAAATACTCCCTTTGTTTTTGATAGAGAGTGCATGGTAGCCTTTGATGAAATTAAAAAGAAACTCTCCTCTGCACCTATTATAGCACCACCAAGCTGGGATCTTCCCTTTGAACTAATGTGTGATGCATCTGATTTTGCTGTTGGTGTTGTTCTAGGATAGAGGAAAGACAAGCTAGTACATGTTATTTACTATGCTAGCAAGGTTCTTAATGAGAATCAAAAGAACTATGCCACCACTGAGAAAAAACTTTTAGCCATAGTTTTTGCTTTTGATAAGTTTAGATCATATCTTATTGGCTCAAAAGTAATTGTGTTCACTGATCATGCAGCAGTCAAGTACTTGCTTACCAAACAAAAATCTAAGCCCAGACTAATAAGGTGGATTCTGCTACTCCAAGAATTTGATATTGAGATTAAAGATAGGAGCAGAGCAGAGAACAAGGAAGCTAACCACCTCTCTAGAATCCCACAAGAAGAAGAGATGCAGCAAGTAGCAGTAAATGAAAGCTTTCCTGATGAACAGTTGATGATGATTCGAGTAGCCCCTTGGTTTGCAGACATAGCTAACTTCAAGGCTATTGGGGAACTACCAACTAACATCAATAGGCACATAAGGAGGAAGTTAATCAAGTATGCCAAATACTACATCTTTGATGACCCCTATTTGTTCAAAAAGTGTGCTGATGGAATCCTAAGAAGGTGTATATCCCATGAAGAAGAGCAGGAAGTATTATGGCAGTGCCATGGATCCGCATATGGAGGTCACTTCAGTGGAGAAAGAACAGCAGCAAAAGTGCTTCAATCCGGATTTTACTGGCCAACAATGTTTAAGGATGCCAAGCAAATGGTGTCAAGGTGTGATGAATGCCAAAGAGCTGGTAATCTAACCAAGAGAAATGAGATGCCACAGCAATTCATACTAGAGCTGGAGCTATTTGATGTATGGGGGATTGATTTCATGGGACCCTTCCCAACCTCCTACTCAAATAGCTACATATTGGTGGCTGTTGATTATGTCTCAAGGTGGGTAGAAGCCATAGCCACTGCAATAAATGACCACAAAGTTGTGATAAGCTTCTTGAGAAGGAACATCTTCAGCAGATTTAGAGTTCTAAGAGCTCTCATTAGTGATGGAGGGACACACTTCTGCAACAAACAACTCGAGACACTCCTTCTCAGATATGGAGTAAAGCACAAAGTGGCAACTCCATACCACCCACAGACCAACGGGCAAGCTGAAATCTCCAACAGAGAGCTAAAAAGAATCCTTGAAAAAACGGTTAGAAGCTCAAGAAAGGATTGGTCTAAGACACTGGATGATGCACTATGGCCCTACAAGACAGCCTATAAGACTCCCATTGGGATGTCTCCATACCAACTGGTATATGGCAAGGCTTGTCACTTACCAGTTGAACTTGAGCATAGAGCATTTTGGGCTCTAAAAATGTTAAAATATAATGAGCAAGCTGATGGAGAAAAGAGATTAATGCAACTCAATGAGCTGGAGGAGTTTAGAAACCAAGCATATGAGAATGCAAAAATCTATAAAGAAAACACAAAAAGGTGGCATGACCAAAAGATAGGAAGAAGGGAGTTCACTGAAGGACAGAAGGTGTTACTCTACAACTCAAGACTCAAGTTCTTCCTTGGGAAACTTAAGTCTCGATGGTCAGGACCTTTCACCATACTCAAGGTGTTTCCCTATGGACATGTGGAGCTCATGGAGGACAAGACTCAGAGAACTTTTACTGTCAATGGCCATAGACTCAAACACTACTTGGGGGGCTCCTTAGAGGAGCAGAGAGTGAGCTACAAGCTCAGCTAAAGATAAAGGACTGTCAAGCTAATGACAATAAAGAAGTGCTAGTTGGGAGGCACCCCAACACTTTATCCTTTTTTTATTTAATTGCTTTCTTAGAAGTAGTTTAAAATCTATTGCTTTAGATAGTTTAATTTTCAGTCTCACATTTGTGTTACATTACCAAATTAGGATTAGTTTACAATTGTAGATTAGAAAGTTTGATATTAGCTTTGGTAGCTAGATTTTCTTTACACTCTTTTATTTCTTCCTATTCTGGAATTGCAACTTGATGAGGGAATAAATCATGATGAGTGAATGGGCTGAGAACTAGCTAAATTGCTAAGTTTGGTGTGGCCTCCCACCCTCTTAATCTAGGCTTACAAATAATTTATAGCTTGATTTTGAAGAGTAAGCCCAGAGATTAAGTTTGGTGTGGCCACCACCAAGGATCACCTAGTAGCCCAAGTCACCCAATTTGAAAGCACTTAATGCTTTGGGTAAGAACATGAATGTGGCTTAATGAGTTCAGAAGAATTGGAATCAAAAGAAAATGAAAAGATTGATAATTACTCCATTCTTATGAACACATTAAATACACAATGATGGAACCAATTTATTAAGATGCCAAAAGATTAAGTTTGGTGTCCCAAGGGACACCCATCAGTTGCAATCCAAATCACTCTTGATGAGAAGGAATGTGAAGGGGTTCTTTTGTCATTACTAATTAGTTCAGTTTCAATTTCAGGAGAAAAGATGGGGCCCAAATGGTAAACAACTCACAAAGCAAGGAAGTCAAAGTGTACTTGCACTTTGGAACACAACACATGTAGAAGACACTGTGAGAAAAGAGTTGGCGCCTCTTCCCACGCTAGGCGCCACTCCCCAAGTGGGAAAACATTTAACCCTTTTTATTTCCTACCTTTCGACCATACCATTCACCCCTTATAAAAGCCTCACCTCCCCAACTCCTCTCCCACTTCAAAACCCCAATCACACATGAAAAGCATACACCCCTCATCTTCCTTTCTCTTTCTACTATCCCTCTCATCTCCTACTTTCTTTCTTTCTTCTTTTTCTTGATTGGGACAATCAAGTCCTAAGTTTGGTGTTGGAGCAAAACCTTGTTTGCTTGCTCTTTCTTGCAACCCCCATTTTTTCCCAACCTCAAACACACTCTCTCAACCTAATGGCACCACCAAAAAGCTCAGCCTCAAAGAAAAGAAAAACTAAGGAACCAACCTCTGGATCCTCAAGCTCTTTCAATGACTATAAGTTCCTCTCTATTCAACCAAAATCAATTTTATGGTTGGGTGAGTGAGAGGGAGATCATTCCAGAAGTTGGGTTTCAACTAGGGAGGAATGAGCATCTTGAAATCAACATTGAGATCAACAATAGGGGTTGGTCACTTCTATGCAACCCACCAAGGAAAGTGGAAGAGAGCTTGGTGAGGGAATTCTACGCTAACGTAGTGCCTCAACCAGGACAAAACTATGGCTACATTAGCTATGTAAGGGGGAAGTCCATTGACTACAGCCCCTCTAGCATAGAAAGAATGCTAATGGTGAAGAGGGCAAGCTCCACTCGGAGCTATGAAAAAAGAATGAAGCAGCAAGACCTTGGGTTTGATGAGATCCTGAATGAAATTTGTGTGCTAAATGTGCGTTGGATAAATAATAAGGATGCGAAACCCAACCAATTGAGGAGAAGAGATTTGAACCCCCAAGCTAGAGTGGTGCACAAATTGTGAATCACACTTTTCACAACTCGTACCACTAACCAGCAAGTGCACTGGGTCGTCCAAGTAATACCTTACGTGAGTAAGGGTCGATCCCACGGAGATTGTTGGTTTGAAGCAAGCTATGGTTATCTTGCAACTCTTAGTCAGGATATTAATTTGTGGTTATCAGTTGACTTGCAAATGAACAAGAGAGCATGAATTACAGGTTACTTGTTATGCAGTAATGGAGAATATGTTGGGGTTTTGGAGATGCTTTGTCTTCTGAATTTCAGCTTTTCTATTGTATTCCACTTCCCTCATGCATGCAAAAGTGCAAAGTTCCTTCCATGGCAAGCTGTGTGTTGGTGGATCACCGTTGTCAATGACTACCATCCGTCCTCTTAGTGAAAATGGTCAACGTGCGCTGTCACTACACGGCTAATCATCTGTCGGTTCCCACTCATGCTGGAATAGGATCCATTGATCCTTTTGCGTCTGTCACTACGGCCAACACTCGCGAGTTTGAAGCTCGTCACAGCCATCCAATCCCAGAATCCTACTCGGAATACCACAGACAAGGTTTAGACTTTCCAGATTCTCATGAATGCCACCATCAATCTAGCTTATACCACAGAGATTCTGATTAAGAAATCTAAGAGATACTCATTCAATCTGATGTAGAACGGAGGTGGTTGTCAGACACACGTTCATGGATTGAGGAAGGTGATGAGTGTCACGGATCATCACCTTCTCTATAATTAAGCGCGAATGAATATCTTAGATAGGAACACGCATGTTTGAATGGAAAACAGAAATAGTTGCATTAATTCATCAAAACACAGCAGAGCTCCTCACCCCCAACAATGGAGTTTAGAGACTCATGCCGTTAGAGATTACAAAGTTCAGATTTGAAAATGTCATTAGATGAAAAATAAATCTCTAAAAGTTGTTTAAATACTCAACTAGTAACCTAGGTTTACAGAAAATGAGTAAACTATGATAGATAGTGCAGAAATCCACTTCTGGGGCCCACTTGGTGTGTGCTGGGGCTGAGACTTAAGCTTCTCACGTGCCTGGGCTGTTTTGGGAGTTCAACGCCAGGTTGTAACCTGTTTCTGGCATTGAACTCCAACTTGTAACTTGTTTCTGGCGCTGGACGCCAGACTACAACATGGAACTGGCGTTGAATGCCAGTTTACGTCATCTATCCTTGAGCAAAGTATAGACTATTATATATTTCTGGAAAGCCCTGGATGTCTACTTTCCAACGCAATTAGAAGCGCACCAATTGGACTCCTGTAGCTCCAGAAATTCCATTCCGAGTGCTGAGAGGTCAGAATCCAACAGCATCAGCAGTCCTTTTTCAGCCTGAATCAGATTTTTGCTCATCTCCCTCAATTTCAGCCAGAAAATACCTGAAATTACAGAAAAACACACAAACTCATAGTAAAGTCCAAAAATATGAATTTTGCCTAAAAACTAATGAAAATATACTAAAAACTAACCAAATCATACTAAAAACTATATGAAATTAACCCCAAAAAGCGTATAAAATATCCGCTCATCACAACACCAAACTTAAACTGTTGCTTGTCCCCAAGCAACTAGACAAATAAAATAAAATACAAATAAGTCACGAAGCAATAATATCTCAGAGTTCTTGAGTGAAGCTCAGATTCTAATTAGATGAGCGGGACTAGTAGCTTTTTGCTTCCGAACAGTTTTGGCATCTCACTTTATCCATTAAAGCTCAGAATGATTGGCATCTATAGGAACTTAGAATTCAGATAATGTTATTGATTCTCCTAGTTCAGTATGTTGATTCTTGAACACAGCTACTTTATGAGTCTTGGTCGTGGCCCTAAGCACTTTGTTTTCCAGTATTACCACCGGATACATAAATGCCACAGACACATAATTGGGTGAACCTTTTTAGATTGTGACTCAGCTTTGCTAAAGTCCCCAATTAGAGGTGTCCAGGGTTCTTAAGCACACTCTTCTTTTTGCTTTGGACCTTGACTTTAACCGCTCAGTCTCAAGTTTTCACTTGACACCTTCACGCCACAAGCACATGGTTAGGGACAGCTTGGTTTAGCCTCTTAGACCAGGATTTGATTCCCTTAGGCCCTCCTATCCACTGATTCTCAAAGCCTTGGATCCTTTATTACCCTTGCCTTTTGGTTTTAAGGGCTATTGGCTTTTTCTGCTTGTTTTTTTTTTTCTTTGCAAGCTTTGTATTCACTGCTTTTTCTTGCTTCAAGAATCATTTTTATGATTTTTCAGATTATCAATAACATGTCTCATGTTCATCATTCTTTCAAGAGCCAACATATTTAACATTCAAGAACATCAAATTCAAAAGACATATGCTCTGTTCAGGCATTCATTCAGAAGGCAGAAAGCATTGTCACCACATGTAAATAATTAGAATTTCTTTTATTAAGAATTCGAAAAAATATTGCCTCCTTATTCTAAAGAAAATCTTCTATTTTATTCATGTTTAATGATGATGAGAGAAATAAATTATAGCTTAATTGGAGATAAAATCACTACTAATTACTACTATAACTTCTAAGGTAAAACTCAAATAAGAACAATTATCACAGAGTTAAGGCTAAGATTAGAACTCAACAACCTTGAGCTTGGGATGTAGATGTTCCTCTAGTCTGTGGGGTGCTTGGTCCTTCAAGAGATAACTTCTGACGCTTCAGTTCCTTTAAGTCACGCCCTTGCTCTTCTTGTTCCCTGAGCAGTTTACAGAGCATATTGTTTTGATTTTGCTGTTCTTCCTTTATTTGGTCCATAGATTCTTGGAACTTGGTAACAGATGCTTCAAGCTATTCCCAATATTCAAATTGAGGGACTTCCGGGAGAAATTCTTGCGCCCTCCTCTTGATGGGGTCATCCTGCACTTGTTGTTTTTGCATTGTGGTTTTAGTGATTGGTTGCTCCACTGAGATGTACTACGTTATTCCCATCCTTACTCCAGCATCTTTGCAGAGCATAGAGATTAGGCTTGGATAAGCCAACCTGGCATCTTTGGAGTTCTTATTTGCAAGTATGTAAAATTCAGATGGAATCAGTTGATGAACTTCCACTTCTTTTCCCAACATAATGCTATGGATCATCACTGCTCTTTTAACGGTGACTTCAGAACAGTTGCTAGTGGGCAATATAGAACGCCCAATGAAGTCCAGCCATCCTCTGGCTCATGAGTTGATTTGGGACACCCTTGCTGCTGGTGGTCCACCTGGCTCCAGGGATGCATATATCCTCTAGAATCTTATCTAGGCCCTTGTTTGTTCTCATCATTCTCCTATTGAAGGAGTCTGGGTCATCTTTCAGCTGAGGTAGCTTAAAGATTTCCCTGATTTTGTCAGGGTGGATGTGAGCAATCTTTCCTCTGACCATAGTCCGATAGTCATAGAGGGCAGTTCCAGATATTCTCTGCCTGTCTGTTTGCCACAGATTAGCGTAGAACTCCTGAACCATATTCCTTCCCACTTTTGTTTCAGGATTAGCTAGGACTTCCCAGTTCCTGTTTTGAATCTGCTCTTGGATCTCCGGATATTCATCTTCCTTCAGATCGAACTTGACTTCCGGGATCACTGATCTTAGACCCATTATTTTGTAGTAATGGTCTGAATGTTCTTTGGTTAAGAACTTCCCTTGATTCCAAAGTGGTTTTGGAATACTCTCTTTCTTGCCTCTTGGAGTGGGTTATTTTCCTTTAGGAGCCATGATCTTAGTGGGTATAATTTAGTGATCACGGATAAACACACCAAAGTTAGAGGTTTGCTTGTCCTCAAGCAAAAGAAAAGAAAGGAGAGGGATAGAAGGAGAGCTAGTGTCGAATGGTGGATGAGAGGAGGGAGGCCGAATGTGGATTTAAAAGGGAGGGGGGTGGGTTTTCGAAAATTTTAAAAAAGATAAGATAGAAGATATGATTTATAAAAAATAAGTATGATATGAAAAGATGTGATTTAAAATTGAAAAGATATGAAAGATATTTGAAAAAGATAAATTTGGATTTTGAAAAAGATAATGTGGAGATTTGAAAAAGATATTGATGAGTTGAAAAGATTTTAGAAGGAAAAGAGATAGATTTGTTTTGGAAAATTTGAAAAAGAGTTGGATTGGATTGAAAAAGAATTTGTGTTTATGGATTAAGATACATTTGATATTTTTAAAGTACGGTTTTTAGAAATTAGGGTTTTTAGAAATTAGGGTTTGTAACATGTTTATGCAAGAAATCATGAATTGAAACATGAAAATTAAAATTAAAATAAAAAATGTGAAATAAAAACGAATTTACCTCCTCCCCACCATCCTGGCGTTAAACGCCCAAATGCTGCATGTTTTGGGCGTTTATCGCCCAAATGCTGCTTCTCCTGGGCGTTCAACGCCCAGCTGTTGCTTTTTTCTGGCATTGAACACCAGGAACTCCTGTGTCACTAGGCGTTTTTCTAAACGCCCAGGATGCTGTCAATCTGGCGTTAAACGCCCAGAAGGTGCTTCTTTCTGGCGTTCAATGCCCAGAAGATGCTTCTTTCTGGCGTTTAACACCCAGATGGTTATCCTTACTGGCGTTCAACGCCCAGTGGATGCTTCTTTTGGGCGTTGAACGCCCAAAACAGCCTTTTACTGGCGTTTTCTTGCCAGTGAGCTCCTTTTTCCTGTTTTGTGCTCTGAATCCTTCTGTAGCCCTGTGAACTTATGCAATTGATTCTTTACCTTGTTAATATTAATGCTCATGCAATTAAAATAAAAAAATAGAATCAAATAACAGAAAAAGTTAGCTAATGGCTGGGTTGCCTCCCAGCAAGCGCTTCTTTTTTGTCTTTAGCTGGACCTTGCTGAGCTTTTAATCTAGCCTCAGCCTTGAGCACTCTTGTTCAACATTGCCTTCAAGATAGTGCTTGATTCTCTGTCCATTAACAATGAACTTCTTATCAGAATCAATATCTTGAAGCTCCACATAACCGTATAGTGATACACTTATAATCACATATGGTCCCCTCCACCGGGATTTCAGTTTTCCGGGGAATAGCCTGAGCCTAGAGTTAAACAACAGAACCTTTTGTCCTGGTTTAAAGATTCTAGATGACAGCTTTCTGTCATGCCACCTTTTTTATTTCTCTTTATAAAGCTTGGCATTTTCAAAAGCAGTGAATCTGAATTCCTCTAGCTCATTCAGCTGGAGCAATCTTTTTTCTCCAACTAATTTGGCATCAAAGTTTAGAAATCTGGTTGCCCAGTAGGCCTTATGTTCCAGTTCCACGGGCAGGTGACAAGCCTTACTATACACAAGTTGGTATGGAGAGGTCCCTATAGGAGTCTTAAATGCTGTTCTGTAAGCCCACAGAGCATCATCCAAGATTCGTGCCCAATCCTTTCTACGGGTACTTACAGTCCGTTCCAGGATTCTTTTTAGTTCTCTGTTAGAAATTTCAGCTTGCCTATTTGTCTGTGGATGATATGGAGTCGCCACCTTGTGGCGAATCCCATACCGAACCATGGCAGAGTAAAGCTGTTTATTGCAGAAGTGAGTGCCCCCATCACTGATTAGTACCCTAGGGACACCAAACCTGCTGAAGATATGTTTCTGGAGGAACTTCAGCACTGTTTTAGTATCATTGGTGGGTGTGGCAATGGCCTCTACCTATTTTGATACATAGTCAACTGCCACCAGAATATAAGTGTTTGAGTATATTGGTGGGAAAGGCCCCATGAAATCAATACCCCATACATCAAATAGCTCAATCTCCAAGATTCCTTGTTGAGACATGGCGTAACCATGAGGCAAATTACCAGCTCTCTGGCAACTGTCACAGTTACGTACAAACTCTCGGGAATCTCTGTAAAGTGTAGGCCAGTAGAAACCACATTGGAGGACCTTGGTGGCTGTTTGCTCACCTCCGAAATGACCTCCATATTGTGACCCATAGCAATGCCATAAGATCCTTTGTGCTTCTTCTTTAGGCACACACCTACGGATTATTCCGTCTGCACATCTCTTAAAGAGATAGGGTTCATCCCACAAGTAGTACTTTGCATCGGTAATTAATTTTTTCTTTTGTTGCCTGCTGTACTCCTTGGGTATGAACCTTGCGGCTTTATAGTTAGCAATGTCTGCAAACCATGGTGTTTCCTGAATGGCAAACAAATGCTCATCCTGAAAGGTCTCAGAGATTTCAAGAGAGGGAAAGGACGTCCCTCCTACTGGCTCTATCCGGGACAGATGATCAGCCACTTGGTTCTCTGTTCCTTTTCTGTCTCTTATTTCTATATCAAACTCTTGCAGAAGCAACACCCATCTTATGAGCCTGGGTTTTGAATCCTGCTTTGTGAGTAGATATTTAAGAGCAGCATGGTCAGTGTACACAATCACTTTTGATCCTACTAAGTATGATCTAAACTTGTCAATGGCATAGACCACTGCAAGTAATTCCTTTTCTGTGGTTGTGTAATTTTTCTGGGCATTATTTAAAACATGGCTAGCATAATAAATGACATGCAGAAGCTTGTCATGCTTCTGCCCCAATACTGCACTAATGGCGTGATCACTGACATCACACATTAATTCGAATGGTAATGTCCAGTCTGGTGCAGAGATAACTAATGCTGTGACCAGCTTAGCTTTCAGAGTTTCAAACGCCTGCAGCCACTCTGTGTCAAACACAAATGGCGTGTCAGCAGCTAGCAGGTTGCTTAGAGGTTTTGCAATTTTTGAAAAATCCTTTATAAACCTCCTATAGAATCCTGCATGCCCCAGAAAGCTTCTGATTGCCTTAACATTAGCAGGTGGTGGTAATTTTTCAATTACTTCTATTTTAGCTTGATCCACCTCTATTCCCTTGTTTGAAATTTTATGTCCAAGGACAATCCCTTCAGTTACCATAAAGTGACATTTTTCCCAGTTTAAAACTAGGTTGGTCTCTTGGCATCTTTTCAAAACCAGTGTCAGGTGATCAAGACAGGAGCTGAATGAGTCTCTATATACTGAGAAGTCATCCATGAAGAATTCCAGAAATTTTTCCACCATATCAGAGAAAATAGAGAGCATGCATCTCTGAAAGGTTGCAGGCGCATTACACAGCCCAAATGGCATCCTTCTGTAAGCAAACACTCCAGATGGACATGTGAATACTGTTTTCTCTTGATCCTAGGGATCTACTGCAATTTGGTTGTAGCCTGAATAGCCATCCAAAAAATAGTAATAATCATGACCTGCTAGTCTTTCTAGCATCTGGTCTATGAATGGTAAAGGAAAATGATCCTTTCTGGTGGCTGTATTGAGCCTTCTGTAGTCAATACACATGCGCCACCCTGTAACTGTTCTTGTAGGAACCAGTTCATTTTTTTCATTATGAACCACTGTCATGCCTCCCTTTTTGGGGACAACTTTGACAAGGCTCACCCAGGGGCTATCAGAAATAGGATAAATAATCCCAGCCTCCAGTAATTTGGGGACCTCTTTCTGCAACACTTCCTTCATGGCTGGATTTAGCCGCCTCTGTGGTTGAACCACTGGCTTAGCATTGTCCTCCAATAAGATCTTGTGCATGCATCTAGCTGGGCTTATGCCCTTAAGGTCACCTATAGACCACCTAAGAGCTGTCTTGTATGTCCTTAGCACTTGAATTAGTGCTTTCTTTTCCTGTGGATTTAAAGCAGAGCTTATGATCACTGGAAAAGTGTCACCTTCTCCCAGAAATGCATATTTCAGGGATGGTGGTAATGGTTTGAGCTCGGGTTTAGGAGGTTTTTCCTCTTCATGAGAAAATTTTAGAGGCTCTTTCAATTACTCTGAATCCTCAAGATCAGGCTGAACATCTTTAAAGATATCTTCCAACTCTGATTCGAGACTCTCAGCCATGTTGATCTCCTCTACCAAAGAGTCAATAAGATCAACTTTCATGCAGTCTTTTGGTGTGTCTGGATGCTGCATGGCATTGACAGCATTCAACTTAAACTCATCCTCATTGACTCTCAGGGTGACTTCCCCCTTTTGGACATCAATGAGAGTTCGTCCAGTTGCTATGAAAGGTCTTCCTAGGATGAGAGTAGCACTCTTGTGCTCATCCATTTCCAGCACTACAAAGTCAGTGGGAAAGGTGAATGGCCCAACCCTGACAATCATGTCCTCAATCACGCCTGATGGGTATTTAATGGAGCCATCAGCAAGTTGGAGACATATCCGGGTTGGTTTAACTTCTTCAGTTAAACCAAGCTGTCTGATAGTGGATGCAGGTATTAGGTTGATACTTGCCGCAAGATCACATAAGGCTGTCTTGGTGCAATTACCCTCTAATATGCATGATATCAGAAAGCTTCCGGGATCTTTAAGCTTTTCTGGAAAGCTTTTCAGAATGACTGCACTGCATTCTTCAGTGAGGAGAACTCTTTCAGTTTCTCTCCAATCCTTCTTATGACTCAAGATCTCTTTCATGAACTTGGCATAAGAAGGTATTTGCTCAAGTGCCTCTACAAACAGAATCTTTATTTCAAGAGTCCTGAGATAATCTGCAAAGCGAGCAAATTTCTTATCCTGCTCCTCTTGGCGGAGTTTTTGAGGATAAGGCATCTTGGCTTTATATTCTTCAACCTTAGTTGCTGCAGGTTTATTTCCTATAGAGGTGGTTGGAGAAGCCTTTTTAGAGGGGTTGTTATCAGCACTTGTGTATGTCTGATCCCTCACTGGCCTTTGAATGCCAGGGTTAGAAGCTGGAGTGTTGGACGCCAACTCCTCACCTGTTCCTGGCATCTGAACGCCAGAACTGTGCTTCTTTTGGGCATTCAACGCCAATTCCTTGCTTGTTTCTGGCGTTGAACGCCAGGACTGAGCATGGTTTGGGCGTTCAACGCCAGCTTTCCACCCGATTTCTGGCGTTTGATTGCCAAAATTATTCCTCTCTGGGCTCTTGCTGTCCTCAGATGGATTTTGGGTAGTTTGCTCATTTCTTGGCTTCCTGCTACCTTGAGGTGGGTCATCTAATGTTTTCCCACTTCTCAATTGAACTGCTTGGTACTCTTCTGTTATTTTTTTGACAGCTGCTGCTTTGTTTGCTTTAATTGTACTTCCATATTTATATTAGCCATTCTTGTCTCTTGTAGTCTCTCCTTAAATTCGGCTAACTATTTTGTTAGAAAATCCAATTGTTGATTGAATTCAGTAGCTTGTTCTACAGTACTCAGTTCAGCAATCACTATTCTAGCCTCTTCTTTCATGGAAGGTTTACTGCTTAGGTACAGATGCTGATTTCTGGCAACTGTATCAATGAGCTCTTGAGCTTCTTCAATTGTCTTTCTCATGTGGATAGATCCACCAGCTGAGTAATCTTGAGAAATCTGAGCTCTTTCTGTAAGCCCATAATAGAAAATGTCTAACTGAACCCACTCTGAAAACAATTCAGAGGGGCATTTTCTTAGCATCTCTCTGTATCTTTCCCAGGCATCATAAAGAGATTCATTATCTCCTTGTTTAAAGCCTTGGATGTCCAGCCTTAGCTGTGTCATCCTTTTTGAAGGGAAATATTGATTCAGGAATTTTTCTGACAGCTGTTTCCATGTCCTTATGGTAGCCTTAGGTTGGTTATTTAACCACCTCTTAGCTTGGCCTTTTACAGCAAATGAAAACAGTAATAGTCTGTAGATATCCTGATCTACTTCCTTATCATGGACTGTGTCAGCAATTTGTAAAAACTGTGCCAGAAATTCTGTAGGTTCTTCCTGTGGAAGATCGGAATACTGGCAACTTTGCTGCACCATGATAATGAGCTGAGGATTCAACTCAAAGCTACTGACTCCAATGGAGGGTATACTAATACTACTCCCATATGAAGCAATAGTGGGGTTAGCATATGACCCCAGAGTCCTTCTGGACTGTTCATTTCCACTTAGATCCATGATGGAGAAAGGGAGATGATGTAAAATAGAGAAAAAATATTTTTATTTATTTATTTATTTATTTCAAAAATAAAATAAATTAAAATAAAATAAATACAAATGGGTGAAGATTTTTGAAAAATGAAGAGAGAGAGAAAAAAAACTGGTTAGGAAGTTTTGAAAAAGATATGATTGAAAGGATTTGATTGGAAAAGATATGATTTGAAAAAGATATGATTTTTAAATTTGATGACTAATTTAATGCTAATTTTTTTCGAAAATTATGAGTGGAATGAAGAAAAGATATTTTTTTGATTTTTGAATTTTATGATGAAAGAGAAAAACACATAAAAGAAGTATTTTTGAATATAACACATAAAAGACACCCAATTACCAAGAACATAGACCAACGCTCTAGCCAATTGGGCAGTAAATGTAACACTTATTTTGAAGAAGTATTTTTAATAACTAAGAATAATTTTTTTTAAAAACTAATGTTTTGAAAAGGCACACGAAAAACAAGAAAAGAAACAGAACAAGAAAAACTAAAGATCAAACAAGAAAAATAAACAAGAACAACTTGAAGATGAAGGAAGAACAAAGAACACAAATTTTGAAAATTTTAAAAGAAAATATTTTTTTTTCCTAATCTAAGCAACAAAATAAATTGTCAGTTGTCCAAACTCGAATAATCCCCGGCAATGGCACCAAAAAACTTGGTGCACAAATTTTGAATCACACTTTTCACAACTCGTACCACTAACCAGCAAGTGCACTGGGTCGTCCCAGTAATACCTTACGTGAGTAAGGGTCGATCCCACGGAGATTGTTGGTTTGAAGCAAGCTATGGTTATCTTGCAACTCTTAGTCAGTATATTAATTTGTGGTTATCAGTTGACTTGCAAATGAACAAGAGAGCATGAATTACAGGTTACTTGTTATGCAGTAATGGAGAATATGTTGGGGTTTTGGAGATGCTTTGTCTTTTGAATTTCAGCTTTTATCTTGTATTCCTCTTCCCTCATGCATGCAAAAGTGCAAAGTTCCTTCCATGGCAAGCTGTGTGTTGGTGGATCATCGTTGTCAATGGCTACCATCCGTCCTCTCAGTGAAAAGGGTCAACGTGCGCTGTCACTACACGGCTAATCATCTGTCGGTTCCCACTCATGCTGGAATAGGATCCATTGATCCTTTTGCGTCTGTCACTACGCCCAACACTCGCGAGTTTGAAGCTCGTCACAGCCATCCAATCCCAGAATCCTACTTGGAATACCACAGACAAGGTTTAGACTTTTCGGATTCTCATGAATGCCGCCATCAATCTAGCTTATACCACAGAGATTCTGATTAAGGAATTTAAGAGATACTCATTCAATCTAATGTAGAACGGAGGTGGTTGTCAGACACACGTTCATAGATTGAGGAAGGTGATGAGTGCCATGGATCATCACCTTCTCTATAATTAAGCGTGAATGAATATCTTAGATAGGAACACGCATGTTTGAATGGAAAACAGAAATAGTTGCATTAATTCATCGAAACACAGCAGAGCTCCTCACCCCCAACAATGGAGTTTAGAGACTCATGCTGTCAGAGAATATAAAGTTCAGATCTAAAAATGTCATTAGATAAAAAATAAATCTCTAAAAGTTGTTTAAATACTCAACTAGTAACCTAGGTTTACAGAAAATGAGTAAATTATGATAGATAATGCAGAAATCCACTTCTGGGGCCCACTTGGTGTGTGCTGGGGCTGAGACTTAAGCTTCTCACGTGCCTGGGCTATTTTGGGCGTTCAACGCCAGGTTGTAACCTGTTTCTGGCGTTGAACTCCAACTTGTAACTTGTTTCTGGCGCTGGACGCCAGACTGCAACATGAAACTGGTGTTGAACGCCAGTTTACATCCTCTATCCTTGAGCAAAGTATAGACTATTATATATTGCTGGAAAGCCCTAGATGTCTACTTTCCAACGCAATTAGAAGCGCACCAATTCCATTCCGAGTGCTGAGAGGTCAGAATCCAACAGCATCAGCAGTCCTTTTTCAGCCTGAATCAGATTTTTGCTCAGCTCCCTCAATTTCAGCCAGAAAATACCTGAAATTATAGAAAAACACACAAACTCATAGTAAAGTCCAGAAATATGAATTTTTCCTAAAAACTAATGAAAATATACTAAAAACTAACCAAATCATACTAAAAACTATATGAAATTAACCCCAAAAAGCGTATAAAATATCCGCTCATCATAGAGGTTGGCTAGAATTTGTGAAGAGGTCCCGAATTCCTGCATCCAACACTTCAGAGGTGACCAAGGAGAGAGCTGTGCTCATCTACAGCATCATGAAAGGAGAGAACGTCAACGTGGGGGAGATGATCGCCAACAACATCAACAAAGTGCTGAAAAGCACCAGTGACAACACAAGGTTGGCATTCCCCAGCATTATACAGAGGCTATGTGATGAGGTTGGAGTTAAAAAGATCATTGATGAGGTACTTGTGAAGCAAGATAAATTCATAACTGCCAAAAAGATGGCCAAAGTGGTGGCTGTTCACCCACTCAACAGGGCCAGAGAACGAAGAGCTCATGCTCATGGACCACAACAACAACAACAAGAGGAAGAGGCAGAAGAGTAACCTCACTTCCTGGCACTTCAACCACCACCACAATACCAATATCAGCAATTTCCAGAGGGATTCAACTGGGAACAATTACAAGGAGATGTACACCAAATGAAGGGAGACCTAAACCACTTGAGGGAAGATGTCAATCAACTCAAGGAGACTCAACAACAACAATGGAGCCAAGTCAACCAGAACATGCAACAACTCCAAGGGAGTTTTGAGAACCTCAAAGAGCAGCAAGAACAATTTGACTGGGGAGAGGTGCGAAGTGCACTGGACAAAATAGTAGAGCAAGGCAAGTGGCAACAGAGGAACATGGCCGAATTCAGAAATCTTTATGATGGCAGAACCATATCCAGGAGGCAGTATGACATCAATACACAAGCGAAGCTGAATCACTTGTGTAACGTCGTAGCCACTCTAAACCCAGGATACCTAACCTTCATGCAAGGAATGGAAGAGCTAAGTGCAAGACAAGAGGAAATCCTAGCCAAACATAAGGAAGATGAAAGGAACTACATGAGGAGGCTAGGATTTTGGAAGCCCAAGGATGCTAAAGCACAAGAAGGTTCCTCCAAGCCAGATGAAGGTGGCTCCTCCCCTTCCAAGCCAGTCATGTATGTCATGCAAGTAGAAATCAAGAGTTTCCATTATTCTCAATATGAATCTTAGGGTGGCCCTTAAAATCTTAGTGTTCTTCCTTAAAGAAATGTTGTTTAAATTAACCAATCATTTATTGCTATATATATACAGTGTGTGAATTGTTGTGATTCTGTTATACTAAAGTCTTTAGTTTACTCTTTTATTTTCAATTAATCCAAGTTATCGTATGCTAAAAAGGGTAAACTAAACTAATTAATCTATATGTTCTATATCACAACTTAATAACTAAAATTGCAACTAGACTAAACTAAATGTCTAAGATAAATATATATAAACTAAGGTGCAAAATGTAGACATACTGTAAAAATACAGAAAGATGTGCAAGTACTGAAAGACAAGATAAGATAAAAGTAAAAATAAAAATAAAGATAAAAATACAGAAAAATAGGCAAAATAGGATAAAAAAGTGTCTGAAGAGTGATTCACCAAAATAAAGTACGCCAGAGATGGCGACCTCCCCACATATAAATAATAGCATCATCTTCGATGCTCACTCAGGCTGGGTGTGAGAAGTGTAATCTCCGGAAGGATGCGCTGCTGGTGACTCTGTGGTAGGCTGAGGATCTGCAGTCTCGGTAAGTGTAGGAGGAGCTGCCTGCTGAAGCGGAGGCTTTGTCTGTATAGGAATCTCTGGATCTGTGGCCTGGATCTGGTGGTGCTCCTCATGGTGTGGTGCAGCCTACTCAGGTCCTCCCTACTCTGCCTAGGCATGTGCCTCTTCCTCATGATCATCCGCCTCCGCATCAGAAGGCTCAGAAGCGGTGTCAGGCTCGGAGGGGATGTTGCTGCTGGATCGGATCATCAACTTTAGGTTCTCATAGCGTTGCTTATGGCGACGCTCCATACGATCCAGGCATGCGAAGAGGCAGTGCACCAGATGATAAATGGGCTCAAGAGCAGGTGGAGGTGCAATTGATGGGGCTGGTGCAGTAGTGGAAGCAGAAGGGGCATCTGAAGATGTGGCTGCCTCACCCGAGGCAGTGAGAAAAGGGGGTCTGTACCCTAATGCCAAAAACTTCCTGCTGTGAGGAATGATCTTCTTGCAGTCTGTAGCAGTTGGCTTCTCATCAGCCAGCTCCCAAGGCACGTTAGCTCGGCGGCCTAGCTGGGTGATCAGATAAGGGAAAGTGAGAGTGCCTCTGACATGGACCCTGGCCATATAATACCTGATGAAGCATGGAAGATACAGGTCCTTACCCTCAATCACACACCAGATGAGGGTGATCATAGCAGCGGGCAGCTCTGTCTCATGAGTGCTCGGCATCACGTAGTTACTTAAAATCTGGTGCCAAAGCCGAGCCTCATCATTCAAATATATCAGCTTGATTCCCTTAGGCATCACTATATTATTTCCCATGACCCATGGGGCAGTAGGATCAAGCGCTATTCTTTGCTTGACTACATCCCAGTCGAATCTCATGTATCTTATATCCTCTTCAGCCTTTTGGTAACTGTCAGGCTGATCTGGCTTAGGCTGAAGCCAGAGGATATCCTCAATAGCTTCCTCAGTGACTAAAATCTGTTTTCCTCTGAGGTGCACTGCATCCAGGGAGGTCTTGAAATAGTTACAGTAAAATTCTCTGACCCAGGAAGCATTAACCTCAGTCAAGTTCCTTTCCATGAAGAACCAGCCTCTTTGTTTTATCTGTTCGGAAGTGTACTGGGTGAGTTCTTCTAGAATTTTAAGAGTTTTTTCCAGGTAGAGGTTCCTGGAAGTGGCAAACACAGGATACTTGAGCTCACAGTATCTGTTTGCAAATTTGACTTGATCTGTGGCAGTGAGGAGCTGGTCGGCCTTTTCCTGCGGGGTAAAGTTCTTTTCCCGCCAGGAATCGTCGTGAAGGAGATCCAGGATAGAGGGAGAAGATTCTCCTCTTTTTCGTTTGCCTGTAGTTGCCTTGCCTTTTCCTTTCCTTTGGGGATCAGACATCCTGAAAGGTAAAAGTAGCAGGATATAATTGAAGAACTAAAGCAGGAAAACAAGTAGGCAAGTAGGATTTTGTCAATGTAAGCATAAAGGAAAAAGAGTAATAGAAGCATGAAATGAGGTAAATATATGTACATTTTGGATTGAATTTGAGTTAAAAGTCTGAGATTAAAAATCACAGTCCAAAATATATTATAAGTGGAATTCAAGTTAATTAGGAAAAACAGTAACCATGCCGTGAGTTAGAAAGTTAAAGTAGTTAGATAAAAACCTAAAAGAGCAGTTAGAAAGCTAAACTGGTTTGGAGTTAAAAAGGAAATTAAAGTAAGTGGCATGAGAATGGTTTTTCTAGTTACCAAGAAATTCACAAAGTTGAAGAACAAACAACTCATATTCAAGCAAGGATTGTAGTTTACTGATGATAATTCTGATAAATAAAGTAAGTTTAAAATGAGAATAAAATCATCAATAAGCAATTTAGTACTCAGGGAACAAAAAGGAGTAAGAATGCTAGCCCGTGCATTCATGAATTGGTTTGGATGTAGGCAAGTAATGCAAAATAATGAGTTTTCAAACCAATACATGAGTAGATTTAACCATAAATTTGTAGAAAATTGGGCAGCATTCCGGCTAAAAGTGGATGTTCTCGGGTAGTAACCAGCAGGAAAAATCAATTCATATGAATTTAAATAGTGCTGAAAAGATTAACAATTGGCAAGACAGTAAAGAACAGTTTAACAGCAACATGAAATATGAAGAACAACATATGAACAGTACAGCATTACAGCATATTCAGATTACGAATTGGATAAAAATAGATAACAAGAACGGTGAAATTATCAGGCCTAAATCCACTAACCACATCCTAGCTACCTAACCACCTAAAGTCCACTACAACATGCATCTCTAACTATCCTATTTCGAACAAAAACTGTAAAATATGCAACTAATTGACTAATCGGAAAACAAAATCGGTGTTCGGTGGAACCTGGTGTGTAGAAACAGAAAGTAGGCCCAGAGAGATGGTGGTGGTACGTAGGTGATGCAGCGGCGGTGGAAAGCGGCGCGGTGGTGGTCCGAGGTGGAGGTAGAGGGTTGTGTGGCGGTTTTGGGTGGTTAAGGTTGAGGGGGGGAAGAGAGAAGGGGGTGAGGGTTGTGTTGTGGTGGCTGGTGGTGGCGCGGTAGTGGGGCGCGGTGACGGAGGCGGTGGCAATGGAGGTTTGGTGGTTGTGGAGGGAAGAGGAAAGGGGAGAAGTGGAAGGAGGAAAAGAAAGGAAAGAGGAAGAAGGGGGGTGACGTCGCTGGCGGTCTGGCGGCCGGGATGACGGCGCGGCGGTGGGTCTGGGCAGCTGGGAGAGGTGGTGGTTGGAGGCTGGAAGAAGAGAAGTTGCAGAGGGGGGATGGAGGGTTTCGCGTGAATGGGGGTTAGTGTTTTTGAATCCACGCGAACGCGTGGAGCACGCGATCGCGTGATTTGGGCGAAAAGGGTGATGACGCGAACGCGTCGTTGATGCGATCGCGTGATTGTGGGATAATGAAAGTGATGCGTACACGTGGGGCACGCGAACGCGTCGCTCAGAATTGTGCGAAACGCACGATTCCAGCGTCGTTTTGGCGCAAGTCTCTGTTTCAAAAAGGGTTCTATGAAATCCGTGCGACGCGTATGCGTCGCTCACGCTTTTGCTTGGGATGTGGATAGGGCAAGTGACGCGCTCACGTCAGGGACGCGAATGCGTAGGCCAAATTGTGCTAAAGGCACACCAGCCGCACGATTCCAGCCCAACTTTCTGGGCGTTGGATCTTTACGCCGATTTCCATTTGACGCCCACGCGTGGCGTATGCGCTCGCGTCGGGTGATTTTTTTTTATATATGCAATTATGCAGTATGCAATATGTAGTGCTAATGTAGACGCTATGAATAATTCCAGGTTCAATGAAAATAAAATAAAATAAAAACAAACAACACGAAATAAAATTGAAAAAGGAACGATCATACCATGGTGGGTTGTCTGCCACCTAGCACTTTTAGTTATAGTCCTAAGTTGGACATTTGATGAGCTTCCTGCTATGGTGGCTTGTGCTTGAATTCATCCAAAAATCTCTACCAGTGCTTGGAATGCTAACAGCCTCCGGGGTCCCAGACTAGGCATGTAAAGCTCTTGAGCAGCTCCAAACAGATTCTCAGGCTCCCGAGGTGTTGAATGTCAGAACAGATTCCAGGATCCCAAACTTTGCTTTTATATCCGCCTTTGTTTCGATCTATATTTTTCCAGCCAGGCGGTTTGGAAATTGTATCCTCACCAAGATGACCAAACGTCTTCCGAGACCCATTCAATTGAACTTGATACCAATCCTTGCACTTCAGATTGAAGTGTAGAACCTCATTGAATCTTGCAGACCAGCTCTGAGTGTGAACCATTTCCCTTTTACTCTTAAAGCCGCAAAGAGCTCTAAGCTGGCCATCTGTTTCAAACAAACCATACTCAAGTGGAAAAGTAAAGATAAAAGCTAAAGATTTTACCCACTTAAAATTTGTATTGGATGGTAATGGCCTTGGGACAGGTGTTTCCAGTGGTTTTGCAAGCTCTACTCCCTTGTGTTCTTCTGTGAATTCCTCCACTTCCTTACAAACTTCTTCAAATTCAACCATGTCTTGATCAAAGTCCTCGATTTCTTCCTCATCATCACTCAAGTCATAAGTTGGAGGTTGAGAAAAATCTACCTCCACATCATCTTCATATTCACTTGGGTAAGATTCTTCAGGCTCAAGGAGTTCAGTTGCAGATGCAAGTTCATTACTAGGAGAGCTTGATTCATGATCATCAATGCTAAGGGAATCCGCTTCTTGGTCTGTTCTGCCCAATTCTTCACAAGGTATATGCCTTGGAGGTTGTGCACTATCTTTCTTAGCATCAATTTCAAGCTTCTCGGCAGAATCCTTTACAGTTCTCGATTCCCATGGAGGTTTTGCATCTCCTAAATCTTCAACCACTTCTTCCTCTGCAACTATTATGGCTTCCTCCACTTGTTCCAATACAAAGCCATGTTCCTCATTGTCCACCGAAGTTTCTAGTGTCTCCTTCATGCTATGCTCTTCTTTTGATTCT
Organism: Arachis ipaensis; assembly: GCF_059453495.1. Lineage (NCBI taxonomy): Eukaryota > Viridiplantae > Streptophyta > Magnoliopsida > Fabales > Fabaceae > Arachis > Arachis ipaensis. The sequence continues at coordinate 65,463,234 of NC_142439.1, read as the reverse complement.
CCACATGTATCCATGGGAGTACTTTGAGTGCTCCGATGTTGGGAAGCCAATTTATTTACTACCTCGGTTAAGGCAGTCGCGAATTTCAGTACATCCCTTTGCATATTCACTTGTCCTTGAAGAAGAACACGAAGGGTGTCATCCATTGGAGATTGGGGTGGATATGAGGGTTCATTGGTTGGGAGAGAGGGCTCATAATACGGAGGTGGTTCTTCTTGATAAGGATATGGAGATGGTGAATATTGAGGTGGTGGTTCTGGGGAGTAATTGGATTGGAGTTGGGGTGGATATAGGTTAGGGTCGTCTGGAGGTGTTTGGTTGTAGAAGGCTTGTGAGTATGGTGGTTCAAAGCTATGTTGAGGAGGTGGATCATAGGTATATGATGGGGGTCCACCATAACAATTGTCTTGGCATGCATTGTAGGATGGTCTTTGTCTGTGGTATTGTGAAAGGTGTTGCTGCCGAAAGGGTTGATCAGATCCTCGTGGCTCCTTTCATCTCTGATTGTTTTGACATTGATGCATGTTCCTGTTATAATTTCCATTCCTTGCAACAACATTGGAACTAAACTCAAAGCGATAGGGGTGAGAATTCATAGTAAATAAGAAAAATTAAAAATAAAAACAAATAAACAGGTAAAAGAAAATATTTACAATAACCAATAATAAGGCACATAGTTGCAATTCCCCGGCAACGGTGCCATTTTTGAAGAACGAAACTCTCGCGCGATCTAGAATTTTCACAAATAAATTCCCGTTGTAAGTATAGCTTCTAGACCGACAAGAATTCCTTTCTTACAAAAGTTTTGGTTGTCACAAGTAACAAAACCCAATAAAATTTATAACCGAAGTATTTAAACCTCGGGTCGTCTTCTTAAAGAATTACAGGGAAGTATGATTTATTATTGGTTATGGAAAAGGTAGAATTTTGGGTTTTTGGAATAAGGAACAAGTAATTTAATTAACAAGAAAAATAAATTAATAATTAATAAAATTCTAGGCAATGTATGAGAATTAGAAGTCCTATCCTAGTTATCCTTATCAACGGTGATGAGAATTGGGTTTTAATCCCAATTAGTTAACCTTTGCTAAACAAAGGAAGGTCAAGTGGACTAATCAAATTGATCCTCAGGTCCTAGTCAATTCCTAAGGAAAGACTAGAGTTATTGGAATTCAAATCAATTAGCAAAAATAACAATTATCAATCACGATAAGTTTGATAACTCAAGACTCTCCAAATAATCAATTAAAGCCAAGAATATAAAAGGCTAAATAAAAATCATAAATCTGAAATACCTCAATTGCATTAATAATAGAAAATCAATCTAAACATAAAGAGTTCATAAACTAAAGTGATAAAATAAATAAAAGGAATATTGAACCTGTAATGAAGATAAGCAATCCTAAAACTAAGAGAAATCCTAATCCTAATCCTAAGAGAGAGGAGAGAACCTCTCTCTCTAAAAACTACATCTAATCCTAAAATTATGTATTACGAATGTATGGTGTGTTGTTCTCTGTATGTCCTTTGATTCCTCCATTCTCTGACTTATATTCTGTGTTTCTGGTTTGGATTTGGGCCGAAAAAAGGGTCCAGAAATTGCTGGGGGAGTTTTCTGCAGATTCCTGTACGTGGCGTCTGTCACGCGTTGGCGTCATCTGGGAGTTTTCCTTGTCACGCGTACGCGTCGGTCACGCGTACGCGTCGGTCACGCGTACGCGTCAACTGCGTTTTGCTCAAGGCACGCGTCCGCGTCATCCACGCGTTCGCGTCGCTGCATTTTCGCGCTAGGCACGCGTTCGCGTTGTCCATGCGTTCGCGTCGCTGCCCATTTCTTCAAAACTCCATTTTTGTGCCTTCCTTCCAATTTTGTATGTTTCCTTTTTGTCACTTAAGCTATTCTTGCCCTATGAAACCTGAATATACTTAACACACAAATCACGGCATCGAATGGTAATAAAAGGGTAATTAAAATTAATATTTTTAAAGCATAGGAAACATGTTTTTCACATATATCATAAAATAAGGAAGGAAAAGTAAAACCATGCAATTTACATGAATAAGTGGGTGAAGGGTTGAACAAATCACTTAAATTAAGTACAAAATACATCATAAATTATGGGTTTATCACTAATTCATCAATTAATTAAAACTGCTCGAATTTGCCAATCTCTGTGGATACGATCCCACTCCAATGTGGTTATTACTTGACGATAATTTTGGTGCGCTTGCCAATAGAACTAATTCACCGATTTTTGAATGGGGTGTGAATTAGACTCATCAATCAACATCAACCCATAAGTCCCAACCTATCTACTAATTAGATTAGTAGTGGGTTAGTGTCAATGGATATCAAATTGATCACCAAGGGTTCTCAAATCACCAATTCAATGAGAGCCAATGACTTAAGGTCACTCAATTTCCTTAGCCTAGGCCAAAAGTAAAGAAAACTACTCAAAAACTAAAGGAAACATTCTATCAAACACCTAGTGTGCAAGAAAAGTAAACATAATAAAATGCAAGAATTAAAGGAAACCCACAACTAACATCAACAAGAAATCAACAATAACAACTAGGATAAACATAGAAGAGCATAGAAATATAATATAGCATTGAAAGAAAATGGAAATCCAACAAGGGTTCATCACATAAAAGCAACCAAATAAGGGAAATGAACAATTAAAACTAGAAGAGCAAAGATGTAATACAAGAAATTAAGAAGGAAAACTAAATCAAAACAAGAATTGAAAGTTGGATCTAAGAAAATTAAACCTAAACTACCCTAAATTCTAGAGAGAAGGGAGAGCTTCTCTCTCTAGAATTCTACCTACAACATGATGAAAACTAAATTATGGCTACTTGGTTCATTCCCCCCTCAATCCTTGGGTTCAATAGCATCAGAAATGAGTTGGATTGGGCCCAAAATGAGCTACAAATCGCCCCCAACGAGTTGCCCAAAATGGACCCACGCTGATCCATTGGCACGTGCGTGTACGCGCCCTTATACGTCAGGCAACTTGATGGGAAGCAGAAGCTGGTGAATTAAAAATTTATTAAAATGGTTAAGTTGCGAGTATAGTTCTTAACTCACCGAAAATCTGCCTATCAATTTAGAAATATGTCACAGAGAGTTTAAATTAAAATTACTGGGAGTTTTAAGTCCCAGGTCGTCTCCCAACGAGTTGCAGAAAAGTGTGCTATTTTATTAATCAGATGTTCCAAGAAGTTGAGCTAAGTAAATTGGAATTTAAATTGAGGAATTTTAAATAATATAAATAAAAGCCTTGACTGGGAATTGATCAGTTAGAATCTCTATCATTGATGGAGTGATTTTTAAGATTGATTTATAATTACCGCTTACTCTGTTTGGTTATCCTTTACTAGGTAAGGGAAAGTCAAACAAGTTGGACTGCCAAATCTATTCACGAGTTACAACCCACTTAGTTCAAAGGGATTGGCATTGGTGATAGGATAGCAATCCAACATTTAACCCAACTATAAATTTCTCCTTCGATCCTTCCAACTCAAGAGTTCCTTTTAATCAACTCCCTATCAAGTAATGAAACTACTCACACATTGTAAATAAAGAATCCATGGCACATAAAAGGGAATTAAAAGAAGACATGATTATTGGAATTGAAATTGAATTAAAGAGAAATAATCCTTGCATTAATTAATCATAAAAGTATCTGAATGTCAAAATTGAACCTAACAAAAAGCATGGAAGAATAAAACCAAGTTAAAAGAACAAACTAGAATGATGAAGTCTTGATGAGGAAATAACTCTTCTCAATGTTCCAATGCTAAGATCAATTGAAAATTAAAATCCTAAAAACTAGAGAGAAAAACCTAAGAGAGTGAAAAAACTAGATCTAAAACTGCTGAATGAATGTGTGTGTTGTTTCTGCATATTCTCTGACTCTAGTCTGCTGTTCCGGGCCAAAAATTGGGCCGAAATAAGGTCCAAAATTGCCCCCATCGAATTCTGCAGATTATGCAGATCGCACATGTCACGCGATCGCGTCATCCATGCAGACGCGTTGCTTGCGCTTTTTCCTCTCCACGCGGCCGCGTCGTCCACGCTACCGCGTCGCTGCGATTTGCGCTCCTTCGCGCGTGAGCCATGCGACCGCGTCACTTCTCGCTGGTTATCTCCTCAAATTCTTGTGTTCCTTCCATTTTTGCTAGCTTCCTCTCCAATCTCCATCTCATTCATGCCCTATAAGGCCTGAAACACTTGACACACAGATCACGGCATCGAATGGAATAAAGGAGAATTAAAAGTAAATAATTAAAGTCTCTAGGAAGCAATTTTCAAACATGTACTGAATTTAGGAAGGAAATCTAAATGCATGCTAAATTGATGAATAAGTGGGCAAGGATCATGACAAAACCACACAATTAAACACAATATAAACCATAAAATAGTGGTTTATCAACCTCCCCATACTTAAACATTAGCATGTCCTCATGCTAAATTGAAGGAGACAAGGAAATAAGTATGAACATGAAGAAACTCATGAAATGCAATGCAATCCTACGTATATAAATAAATGCAACTATATGATTATTGTCCACTTGATCAAAAGTAAATAAGCCTTTCAAAACAGTTACAAATCAAATTCCACTAATTCTATCATTATACAATAAAACTGATAAAAGTGCAAGAAGATAGCTTATGAAGGCAGGAAACATGAAAATTCAAGCATTGAACCCTCACTGATAATGTATGTACACTCTAATCTCTAGTGTATAGGGTAATCACTCAATTCTTTTCTAGTCATGTTTTCTAACTTTTGTTTTTCTCTTAACCAATCAACAACAGTTAATATACCAATGCAAACATCATGAGGTCTTTTCAGGGTTATAATGGGCCAAGGTGCAGGTAAGGATATACATATGGCTAAGTGAGCTTTATAAATTGAATCTTTAATTAACCTAAGCTCTCACCTAATATACATATATTCTATATACTTTTAAATTCATGCTTAGCCACCCATAATTCCCTTTTTCAACCCATACTCATGTTTCAACTTTGTATTTTAATTTTATCATATGTGCATTGATCTTTGAATTCTGAATTTAACATTGGGGTAATTTTGTCCCCTTATTTATTCTATATATGTATATATATATATATTGAAATTAAATAAAGCTTATCAATGCACATAGATTGTTCATTCTTATATTTTCACATGAGTAGGTATCCAAATTTCCTTTAAATTTTCATGACATATTCCCTCAACAACTTTTGTTCCCACAATTTCCCATACTTAACTAGCACACACAATTCTATCTTAAGCTAACCAAAGATTCAATTTGGGATATATAATTATTTTTCAGCTTAAGGTTAGTAATGTGGTAAAATATAGAACAAATGGGGTTTCAAAGGCTCAAAGTGGTTAACAAGGGTAATTGAAAAGGGTAGGCTTGATTTGGATAAGTGAGTTTAAAAAAATAATGGCCTCAATCATGTGCAAGCGTGTAAATATAATAAATATTGGACATATAAGATAAAACAAAATATAGATTACAATCATAGAGAAGTAAACACACAAGAATAAAATGATTATGGTTAAATAATGTAACCATACATAAAGGCTCAAATCTTTCACAGGTTGTGTGTTCTTTAGCTCAAACATCATGTTCCAAATACAACTCAAGCAGATTTATCATAAAAATTTTGAAATATTAGTGAAATTTTGTTCCAAAGATATATTTTTAAAAGAAACTTATTGTCTTTTCAATCAAGTAGAACATGCATGCAACTATTCTAACCTATGCAGTTTATTCTATTCTATAAAAGAAAGAAAATCTAACTAAAATATCCTAATTATTGGTGCCAGAGAAGAGAATTTACCTCCAGAAGTCAGGTACTGACCGACCTCCCCACACTTAAGATTTTGCACCGTCCTCGGTGCCATCTGTCAAGAACAGGGGTGGGCTGGTGGCAGTATCTCCACAGTCGGGATCATCATGGCTCCTGGTGCTGGTAAAAGAAGTGGAGTCCGGGGTGTCTGAGTCTTTGAAGCGTCCCTTGAGTAGCTCCTTGAGGTGTTTGAATCGGCGCTCGTTACGGCGCTCTCTCATCTTAGCTTTCAGTTCATGCCGATCCAATTTTTCAAGTATCTGCTGGAGCAATTTCTCGGTTGTAGATGCTTGTGGTGTTGAAGAAGGAATATCTTCAACTGGCTCAGTAGGCTGGCTTGTAGTGGCTGCTGAAAGTCTGAGGTATTTCCCGTGAGGGATATATTGATCATCCCGTGGAAGCATGGCTTTGGTGTCCCCAGCTCTGTAGGAGACTCCGGCTGCTGAGACAAGATCTGAGACTAAGTCGGGAAAAGGTAGGTTGCCCGCGATTTGTACATGCTCCATAGCATTCCGGATGTGTCTTGAAAGATTCAGAGGTTGGTCTATAAGGATGCACCATAGTAGAACAGCCATGTCTGCAGTGAAGGATGACTCATGAGTGCTCGGAAAGACGTAATGGGACATGATTTGTGCCCATACGTGAGCCTCCAAGGTAAGTGCGGAAGCCAAGATTCTCTTAGGGCAGGAACGGTGGTATCCGTAGATCCAACGGCTGCCAAGTAAAGCGATGACTCCGAGAACGGAGTCCTAGTCAAATTGGTATCTCTGCCGCTGAAGGGTGGTTTCTTGAAAAGCGTCCATTCCTGCAGGAATAGGGGGAAGACTCAAAACTTGCTGAATGGCTTCTTCTATGATGGGGACTTACTTCTGCCGGACATAAACAGACTGCAGGGTCGGCATGTAGAAGTTGGAGTAGAACTCAACTACCCAAGAAAGATTGACCTGCCTTGGCTGTTTCCGTAGGAAACCCCATTGTCTTCGCTCAATTTGCGGCTCGACAAAGGTGGAAATATTGGACGAGAGGATAAGAAGGTATTCATTGTTATAGTTCCTTTCTGCCAGGATGGGGAACATCTGCTCACAGTAGCGATTGGAAAATCACGCAGCGTCCTTTGCTGGAAAGGCTTTCTCCTTTTCGTCAACCTTTATTATCCTCTTGACTCGTTTTGTTGAGGGCTTGACTGCGGTTGAAGAAGGTTCTACCACTAATGCTCTTTTAGTTCCTCTTCTTGCTGGTTGTCTGGAAGTTGCTTTCTCCTTTCCTTTCTTGGTGGCCATCCTGAAAGAAGAGAAGAGAAAGAAAATTAAATGCAAAGAGAGATACAGCAAGGAAGGAAACGGAAAAGAGGGTGAATGGTGCACAGTAAAATGTAGATGATATTAACACATGCTCTCGAGTACATATGAAAAGCCATCAATGGGAAATAGCTAGTGCATAAAAAGACAAGTGAATGCAAGGTGTTTATTGGCATGCTGGCAAAGGGCATGAGTAGCATAGACCAAGCATTACTTTGTAACAAGCCATCACGTTTGTATTGACAATTGAATTCAATTAATAAAATAATAGGGGAAAGTTGTGAAAATCAAGCATTGAATAGTATAGGAACATAGAGAAGTTCATAATGCCACATGGGCTTTTTCACAAACACATAGCATGAATGTTAAACAAGATGTAAAAAGTATGAAATTGAACGTGCAAACAATCCCCTAAAAAAAATAATAATAATAATTGTCAAATAAATTGTAACAAGTCACAAGCATTTGGTGAGGGATAATGACTCAAAAAATTTCTAACACCATGTAAAAAGGGAAAAGAAGAATAAAGAAAATAAAAGTTTGAAAAGAAAAAGAAAAGAAAAAGAAAATAATAATATATACATAATATAATAAGAATGATAGAAAAGAGAAGAAGGAAGAAGAAGGTAAAACCTTATTAATGGAGGAGAGAGAGAGAGAGTGAGATAGAAAGGAGAAGGGGGAAAGAAGAAAGAAGGAGGGAAAAAAGAAAGAAGAAGGGAAAAGAAAAATTAGGATTTGGAGGAAAGAAAGATAAGATAATTTGGCAATTGGGGTTTAGCTGTGCGGCGCATGCGACGCGGCCGCTTGGGGCATGCGTTCGCGTGGGGACGCGTCAGGGAAGGGGACGCGATCGCATCTGTCCCGCGGTCGCGTGACCTATGTTGCGCTGCTGCCGCGAGTGCAGCCTCGCTCCAGCACAACTCTCTGTTTGATTCATTTTAATTGCCAAAATTTGGTGACGCGATCGCGTGGGTCACGCGATCGCATGAGTCTGGGTTATAAAATGGAGGACGCGGCCGCGTCAGCGACGCGGTCGCGTGACAAGGATTGTGCTTCCAGCACCAATCCAGCACCATTCTCGCACAATATAGCACTGTGCACCCCTTTACGTCAAAAATGCAGGGCACGCGGCCGCGTGAGGCACGCGGTCGCGTGGGAGGCCATGATGTCCAAGCGACGCGGTCGCGTGGAGTAATTTGTGCCATTGGCACGACTCCAGCGCTCCTCCTGCATAACTTTCTGCTCATTTTTATTTTTCTTTACTCCTCCTGCCACGCGGACGCGTCGCTAGTGCGATCGCGTCGCGCGGCGAAATTTTAATTTTTTTTTTAGAGAAATATAAAGACATGTAATTGAAAGAGCACGAAAGCACTAATAAAGAGAAGAGTTATTAAAGAAGAAAAACTAAAAGTGAAGAAAGGAACGATCATACCGCGGTGGGTTGTCTCCCACCAAGCACTTTGCTTTTACGTCCGTAAGTTGGACGCTCTACTAGCTCAATCTGCTGCTATGTGGGGATCTTCCAAGTGGAAGATCTCAATCTCCCTATTTTTCTGCACCTTCTCACCATGGTACAGCTTTAGGCGGTGTCCATTAACCTTAATAAGTTCAGAACTTGAAGGATGGCTTAGGTGATAAACTCTGTACGGTTCAACCTTCTCTATTTTGTATGGACCTTCCCATTTTGATCTCAACTTACCGGGCATGAGCCTCAGTCGAGATTTGTAAAGGAGAACAAAATCTCCAGGTTGGAAATCTCTCTTCTTGATGTTTTGATCATGCACAGCTTTCATCTTTTCCTTGTATATTCTGGAGTTCTCATAAGCTTCTAGGCGAAGGTTCTCCAGTTCCTGTAGTTGCAACTTTCTTTCTGTTCCGGCTTTCTCAATTTTCATGTTGCACTCCTTAACTGCCCAGAAGGCTCTGTGTTCGATTTCAACTGGAAGATGGCAAGCTTTTCCATAAACTAGGCGAAAGGGACTCATCCCAATGGGTGTCTTGTATGCTGTTCTGTATGCCCACAGTGCATCTTGTAGTCTGGTGCTCCAGTCTTTTCTATGAGGCTTCACTATCTTCTGCAAGATACGCTTAATTTCTCTGTTTGACACCTCAGCTTGCCCATTAGTTTGGGGGTGATAAGCTGTTGCAACTTTATGGATTATCCCATGCTTCTTCATCAATCCTGTTAGTCTCCTGTTACAAAAATGGGTGCCTTGATCGCTCACGATCGCTCGTGGTGATCCAAAGCGGCATATAATATGGTTTCTCACAAAGGAAACAACAGTGTTAGCATCATCAGTGCGGGTAGGAATTGCTTCCACCCATTTGGAAACATAATGCACAGCTAACAATATATAAAAATATCCACTAGAATTTGGAAATGGACCCATGAAGTCAATGCCCCAAACATCAAAAATTTCACAGAAAAGCATATATTGTTGAGGCATCTCATCCCTCTTGGATATGTTACCAAATTTCTGGCATGGGTGACAAGATTTACAAAACTCAGCAGCATCTCTAAAAAGAGTAGGCCACCATAATCCGCAGTCCAAGATCTTTCTAGCTGTTCTTTGAGGGCCAAAGTGTCCTCCACTCTTAGATGAGTGACAGGCTGCTAAAATGGACTGTAATTCTGATTGAGGTACACATCGTCTAATTATCTGGTCAGCGCCACATCTCCATAAATATGGGTCATCCCATATATAATATTTAGACTCGCTTTTCAGCTTGTCTCTTTGATGTTTAGAGAAATGTGGAGGAAATGTGCAGCTAACTAAATAATTAGCAACAGGTGCGTACCAAGGGACTACCTCAGATACTGCTTGCAGATTGTCAAAAGGAAAATTATCATCTATAGGAGTAGAATCATCCTTAATATGTTCAAGGCGACTCAAGTGGTCCGCTACTAAATTTTGATTGCCACTCCTATCCTTTATTTCTAAATCAAATTCTTGTAACAGCAGTATCCAACGTATAAGTCTTGGTTTGGATTCCTTTTTAGCTAATAAATACTTTAGAGCTGCATGGTCCGAATACACTACTACTCTAGTACCAAGTAAATAAGCTCGGAATTTATCCAGAGCGAAAACAATAGCAAGTAGCTCTTTCTCAGTAGTAGTATAATTGGACTAGGCAGTGTCTAAAGTCTTAGACGCATAGGCAATAACAAAAAGATCCTTACCTTCACACTGAGCCAGCGCATGATTTCAAATGGCTGGCTCCAGTCGGGTCCTCTCACAATTGGGGCTTGAGTTAGAGCAGTCTTCAGCTTATCAAATGCTTGTTTGCAATCTTCACTGAACTCGAACTCAATGTCCTTCTGCAGTAATCTGGATAAGGCGTCGCTTGCGCTTTCCAATCAGCACGGCCGCGCAAGCCATGCGGCCGCGTCGCTGCGATTTGCGCTCCTTCGCGCGGTCGCGTGAGCCATGCGACCGCGTCACTTCTCGCTGGTTATCTCCTCAAATTCTTATGTTCCTTCCATTTTTGCTAGCTTCCTCTCTAATCTCCATCTCATTCATGCCCTATAAGGCCTGAAACACTTGACACACAGATCACGGCATCGAATGGAATAAAGGAGAATTAAAAGTAAATAATTAAAATCTCTAGGAAGCAATTTTCAAACATGTACTGAATTTAGGAAGGAAATCTAAATGCATGCTAAATTGATGAATAAGTGGGCAAGGATCATGACAAAACCACACAATTAAACACAATATAAACCATAAAATAGTGGTTTATCACAACTATGGCAAATTTTATATCATTTTGAAGCCCGGACGTTATCTTTGCAGTTCCTTCATTTCTTCATGAGTTCTCCCACTTTGCATGCTTTTCTCCTCACTTCTTCCATCCAATACTTGCCTTATGAACCTGAAATCACTCAACAAACATATCAAGGCATCGAATGGAATTAAAGTGAGTTAAATTTAGCTATTTTAAGGCCTAAAAAGCATGTTTTCACACTTAAGCACAAATCTAGGGAGAATTACAAAACCATGCTATTTCATTGAATAAATGTGAGAAAAGTTGATAAAATCTCCCAAATTAAGCACAAGATAAACCACAAAATCGGGGTTTATCAAATCTTTCCACACTTAAACCAAGCATGTCCTCATGCTAAGAATAAAGAAGGACAAGAAAAGGGTAAGAACATCTATTCAATGCAAATAAACTATATGCTCCTATCTACATGCATGCAACTAAATGCAAAATGATTCTACCTACTTGGTTAAAAGCAAATCAATCTCCAAGAGCATGTACGAATAAGTAGGGCTAAGATCATATGATTATTCACAAACTCTACCAATTCAAATATCAAAATGAGGTTCAAATAGACTTGCAAGAAGAAAGCTCATGAAAGATGGAAACAAGGAATTGAGCATCGAACCCTTACCGGAAGTGTATCCGCTCTAGTCGCTCTAGTGTATAGGGTCGATCACTCAATTTTATTTTAATCATGATTTCCATAATTTTTTTTTCATCTAACAATCAACAATTATTCAATGCATGCATACATTCATCATGAGGACTTATTCATAGGTTGTAATGGGGCTAGGGTCAAGGTAGGATGCATGTGGTTAAGTGAGCTTAAAATTTGCATCTTTGATTAGCCTAAGCCCTCACCTAACACATATAACAACCTATACAATTCTAATACACAACCTAGCTACCCATGATTCCCACTTTTTCACATACTCATGCATTCTTTTTAATTCACCACACATATGCATTGATTTTTATTGAACTTTACTTTGGGGCATTTTTGTCCCCTTTTTATTTCTTTTTCTCTTATATATATATATATATATATGTTCTTTTTCTTTTTCTTTATCATTTTTTTAAAGTATATACAAATGTATCAATGCATATGGTTTTACATATTTAATGCATAAGCATGTACCCAGTTCCCAAAAATCTTCAACAAAAATACAAAAATACACTTTCCTCTCAACCAATGTCCCAAGTTTCCCATATCCAAATGATACACACCCTCACTAGCCTAAGCTAATCAAAGATCTAAATTATGGAATATTTAGTGATGTGCATTAAGAACAAAAGGGATTCAATAGGCTTAAAATTGGCTAACAATGGTTGATGAAAGATAGGGTATTTGGATAAGTGAGCTAAATGAAATGATGGCCTCAATCATATAAATGCATGTATACATAGAACAATGGACATAAAGAATCAAACAAATCAAAGATTATAATCATAGAAAAAGAATAATGCACACAAGAATGAAAATAAGTGGTTATATGATAGAACCACACCATTTGGCTCAAAACTCACATGCTTGTGTTCTTAGCTCAAAAACCATGTTCCAAAATAAATTCTTCAAGCAAGTTCAACAAAAAAATTTTTCAAGTTGGTAGGGCGCCTGATGAGCGGATATTTTATACGCTTTTTGGGGATAATTTCATATAGTTTTGAGTATGTTTTAGTTAGTTTTTAGTCTATTTTTATTAGTTTTTAGGAAAAATTCATATTTCTGGACTTTACTATGAGTTGTGTGTTTTTCTAGCTGATTTCAGGTATTTTTCTGGCTGAAATTGAAGGAGCTGAGCAAAAATCTGATTCAGGCTGAAAAAGGACTGCTGATGCTGTTGGATTCTGACCTCCCTGCACTCAAAGTGGATTTTCTGGAGCTACAGAACTCGAAATGGCATGCTTCCAATTGCGTTGGAAAGTAGACATCCAGGGATTTCCAGCAATATATAATAGTCCATACTTTGCACAAGGATAGATGACGTAAACTGGCGTTCAACGCCAGTTCTCTGCCCAATTCTGGCGTCCAGCGCCAGAAAAGGATCAAAAGCTGGAGTTGAACGCCCAAACTGGCATAAAAACTGGCGTTCAACTCCACAAATGGCCTCTGCACGTGAATTGCTTAAGTCTCAGCCCAGCACACACCAAGTGGGCCCCAGAAGTGGATCTCTGCATCATCCATCATAGTCTACTCATATTTTGTAACCCTAGGCTACTAGTTTAGTATTTAAACAACTTTTAGAGATTTATTTTGTATTTCATGACATTTTAGATCTGAACTTTGTATTCTCTGACGGCATGAGTCTCTAAACCCCGTTGTTGGGGGTGAGGAGCTCTGCTGTGTCTCGATGAATTAATGCAAGTATTTCTGTTTTCCATTCAAACACGCTCGTTCCTATCTAAGATGTTCATTCGCGCTTAACTGTGATGAAGGTGATGATCCGTGACATTCATCGCCATCCTCAAACCATGAACGTGTGCCTGACAACCACCTCCGTTCTATATCCGATTGAATGAGTATCTCTTAGATTCTTTAATCAGAATCTCCGTGGTATAAGCTAGAACTGATGGCGGCATTCATGAGAATCCGGAAAGTCTAAACCTTGTCTGTGGTATTCCGAGTAGGATTCAAGGATTGAATGACTGTGACGAGCTTCAAACTCCTGAAGGCTGGGCGTTAGTGACAGACGCAAAAGGATAGTAAATCCTATTCCAACCGGATCGAGAACCAACCGGTGATTAGCCGTGCTGTGACAGAGCGCGTGAGCGTAGTTTTCACTGGAAGGAAGGAAGGTAGCCATTGACAACGGTGATCCACCAACACACAGCTTGCCATAGGAGGACGTGCGTGCGTGAACAAGAAGACAGAGGAAAGCAGAGATTCAGAAGACAAAGCATCTCCAAAACTCCAACATATTCTCCATTACTGCATAACAAGTAACCTTTGATCCATGCTCTATTGTTTACTTACAATTCAACTGATAAACATAATTGACTTCCTGACTAAGATTTACAAGATAACCATAGATTGCTTCAAACCAACAATCTCCGTGGGATTCGACCCTTACTCACGTGAGGTATTACTTGGACGACCCAGTGCACTTGCTGGTCAGTGGTACGAGTTGTGAAAAGTGTGATTCACAATTTGTGCACCAAGTTTTTGGCGCCGTTGCCAGGGATTATTCGTGTTTGAACAACTGACGGATTATTTTGTTGCTTAGATTAGGAAAATTTTTCTTTTTTGTCTAGAGTCTCTTATTAGTGTTCTTGGTTAAAAATATCCTTCTTTAAAACAAGTGTTACATTTACTGCCCAACTGGCAAGAGCGTTAGTCTAAGCCCGTGGCAGTTTGGTACACTCTTTTTAAAACCTTTTTCATAAATAATATTTTCTCTATAAAATTTTGTGCCAAACTTTAAGTTTGGTGTTCTTAAGTTTTCCTTGTGACTTGATCTTAAAATTTTTAAGTTTGGTGTTCCTTGGTGTTTTCTCTCCAAATTTTTCGAAAACAAGGAGCATTAGATCTAAAAATTTTAAATCTTATGCCATCTTAAAATCAAAAATATCTTTTCTCTCTATTTTAAAAACAATTTTTCGAAATATATTTCTAAAAATTCAGATTTTTTACTTCAAAATTTAAAACTTTTTTTCAAAAAAAAAAAAAAATCATCATATCTTTTTCAAAATCTCCTAACCACTTTCTCTCTCTTTAATTTTTTCGAAAATCTTTTACTCATTTTATTTATTTATTTTATTTTAATTTATTTTCGAAATAAATTAATAAATAAATAAATAAAAATATTTTTTCTATTTTACATCATCTCCCTTTTGTTTCCATTATGGACCTAAGTGGAAATGAACAGTCCAGGAGGACTCTAGGGTCATATTCTAACCCCTCTACTGCTTCATATGGGAGTAGTATCTGCATACCCTCCATTGGAGTCAGTAGCTTTGAGTTGAATCCTCAGCTTATTATCATGGTGCAGCAAAGCTGCCAGTATTCCGGTCTTCCACAAGAAGAACCTACAGAGTTTCTGGCATAATTTTTACAAATTGCTGACACAGTACATGATAAGGAAATAGATCAGGATGTCTACAGACTGTTATTGTTTCCATTTGCTATAAAAGATCAAGCTAAGAGGTGGTTAAATAACCAACCTAAGGCCAGCATAAAGACATAGAAACAGCTGACAGAAAAATTCCTGAATCAATATTTCCCTCCAAAAAGGATGACACAGCTAAGGCTGGACATCCAAGGCTTCAAGCAAGGAGATAATGAATCTCTTTATGATGCCTGGGAGAGATACAGAGAGATGCTACGAAAATGCCCCTCTGAAATGTTTTCAGAGTGGGTTCAGTTAGACATCTTCTACTATGGGCTTGCAGAAGGAGCTCAGATGTCTCTAGATTACTCAGCTGGTGGATCTATCCACATGAGAAAGACAATTGAAGAGGCTCAAGAGCTCATTGATACAGTTGCCAGGAATCAGCATCTGTACCTAAGCAGCAACCCTTCCATGAATGAAGAGGTTAAAACAGTAACTGCTGAATTCAGTCCTGTAAAACAAGCTGCTGAATTCAATCAGCAATTGGATTTTCTAACAAAGCAGCTAGCTGAATTTAAGGACAGGCTACAAGAGACAAGGATAGCTAATATACATATGGACGAACAGTTTAAGCAAACAAAGCAGCAGCTATCAAGGCAAATAGCAGAAGAATGCCAAGCAGTTCAATTAAGAAGTGGGAAAACATTAAATACCCCACCTCAAGGCATCAAAAAGTCAAGAAATGAGCAACCCACCAAAGATTCACCTGAGGACAGTAAGAGCCCAGGGAAAAATAATTCTGGCGCTAAAACGACAGAGAATTGGTGGAAGGCTGGCGCTGAACACCCAGACCATGCCCAAAACTGGCGTTCAACGCCAGAAACAAGGCAGGATTGGCGTTCAACGCCAGAAATGGGCAAGAATCTGGCGTTGAACGCCCAAATAGGGCAGAATCCAGCGTTGAACGCCCAAAATGGGCACAGTTCTTGCGTTCAGACGCCAGAAGCAGACAAGGAGCTAGCGTCCAGTTTCACTCCAGCTTCTGACTCTGGCACTCAATTACCAGTGAGGGATCAGACACACACAAGTGCTGATAACAACCCCTCTAAAAAGGCTTCTTTAACCACTAAGGTTGAGGAATATAAAGCCAAGATACCTTATCCTCAAAAACTCCTGAAAGAGGAGCAGGATAAGTAATTTGCTTGCTTTGCAGATTATCTAAGGACTCTTGAAATAAAAATTCCATTTGCAGAGGCACTTGAGCAAATACCTTCTTATGCCAAGTTCATGAAAGAGATCTTGAGTCATAAAAAGGAGTGGAGAGAAACAGAAAGAGTTCTCCTCACTGAAGAATGCAGTGCAGTCATTCTGAAAAGCTTTCCTGAAAAGCTTAAAGACCCTGGGAGTTTTCTGATACCATGCATATTAGAAGGTGATTGCACCAAGACAGCTTTATGCGATCTTGGGGCAAGCATCAACCTAATACCTGCATCCACTATCAGAAAGCTTGGTTTAACTGAAGAAGTTAAACCAACTCGGATATGTCTTCAACTTGCTGATGGCTCCACTAAATACCCATCAGGCGTGATTGAAGACATGATTGTCAGGGTTGGGCCATTCGCCTTTCCCACTGACTTTGTTGTGCTGGAAATGGAGGAGCACAAGAGTGCTACTCTCATTCTAGGAAGACCCTTCCTAGCAACTGGACGATCCCTTATTGACGTCCAACAGGGGGAAATAACCCTGAGAGTCAATGATGATGAGTTCAAGTTGAACGCTGTCAAAGCCATGCAGCATCCAGACACATCAACAGACTGCATGAAAGTTGATCTGATTGACTCCTTGGTAGAAGAGATCAACATGGCTGAGAGTCTCGAATCAGAGTTGGAAGACATCTTTAAAGATGTTCAGCCTGATTTGGAAGATTCAGAGGACATGAAAGAGCCTCTGAAATTTCTTCTAAAAGAGGAAAAACCTCCTAAACCCGAGCTCAAGCCATTACCACCATCCTTGAAATATGCATTTCTAGGAGAAGGTGATACTTTTCCAGTGATCATAAGCTCTGCTTTAAGTTCACAGGAAGAGGAAGCACTTATTCAAGTGCTAAGGACACATAAGACAGCTCTTGGGTGGTCCATAGGTGACCTTAAGGGCATAAGCCCAGCTAGATGCATGCACAAAATCCTATTGGAGAATAATGCCAAACCAGTGGTTCAACCACAGAGGCGGCTAAATCCAGCCATGAAGGAAGTGGTGCAGAAAGAGGTCACCAAATTACTAGAGGCTGGGATTATTTATCCTATTTCTGATAGTCCTTGGGTGAGCCCTGTTCAAGTCGTCCCAAAAAAGGGAGGCATGACAGTGATTCATAATGAAAAAAATGAACTGGTTCCTACAAGAACAGTTACAGGGTGGCGCATGTGTATTGACTACAGAAGGCTCAATACAGCCACCAGAAAGGATCATTTTCCTTTACCATTCATAGACCAAATGCTAGAAAGACTAGCAGGTCATGATTATTACTGCTTTTTGGATGGCTATTCAGGCTATAACCAGATTGCAGTGGATCCCCAGGATCAAGAGAAAACAGCATTCACATGTCCATCCGGAGTGTTTGCTTATAGAAGGATGCCCTTTGGGCTATGTAATGCGCCTGCAACCTTCCAGAGATGCATGCTCTCTATTTTCTCTAATATGGTGGAAAAATTTCTGGAAGTCTTCATGGATGACTTCTCAGTATATGGAGACTCATTCAGCTCCTGTCTTGATCACCTGAAACTTGTTCTGAAAAGATGCCAAGAGACCAACCTAGTTTTAAACTGGGA
This sequence comes from Arachis ipaensis, assembly GCF_059453495.1. NCBI lineage: Eukaryota > Viridiplantae > Streptophyta > Magnoliopsida > Fabales > Fabaceae > Arachis > Arachis ipaensis. Next base: position 65,445,425 of record NC_142439.1, on the reverse strand, counting down.
AAAGTGTCACTTCATGGTGACTGAAGGAATTGTTCTTGGGCATAAAATCTCAAACAAGGGAATAGAGGTGGATCAAACAAAAATAGAAGTAATTGAAAAATTACCACCACCTGCCAATGTGAAGGCAATCAGAAGCTTTCTGGGGCATGCAGGATTCTATAGGAGGTTTATAAAGGATTTTTCAAAAATCGCAAAACCTCTAAGCAATCTGCTAGCTGCTGACACGCCATTTGTGTTTGACACAAAGTGCCTGCAGGCGTTTGAAACGCTGAAAGCTAAGCTGGTCACAGCACCAGTCATTTCTGCACCAGACTGGACATTACCATTTGAGCTAATGTGTGATGCCAGTGATCATGCCATTGGTGCAGTATTGGGACAGAGGCATGATAAGCTTCTGCATGTCATTTATTATGCCAGTCACGTTCTAAATGATGCCCAGAAAAATTACACAACCACAGAAAAAGAACTACTTGCAGTGGTTTACGCCATTGACAAGTTCAGATCATACTTAGTAGGATCAAAAGTGATTGTGTATACTGATCATGCTGCTCTTAAATATCTACTCACAAAGCAGGATTCAAAACCCAGGCTCATCAGATGGGTATTGCTTCTGCAAGAGTTTGATATAGAAATAAGAGACAGAAAAGGGACAGAGAACCAAGTGGTTGATCATCTGTCCCGGATAGAGCCAGTGGAAGGGACGTCCCTCCCTTCTCTTGAGATCTCCGAGACATTTCCTGATGAGCATTTATTCGCCATTCAGGAAGCACCATGGTTTGCCGATATTGCAAACTATAAAGCTGCAAGGTTCATACCCAAGGAGTACAACAGGATACAAAAGAAGAAATTAATTACTGATGCAAAGTACTACTTGTGGGATGAACCTTATCTCTTTAAGAGATGTGCAGACGGAATTATCCGTAGGTGTGTGCCTAGAGAAGAAGCACAGAGGATCCTGTGGCATTGCCACGGATCTCAATATGGAGGCCATTTCGGAGGTGAGCGAATGTAACGACCCAATTTTTAATATGTCTAGATCATACCGGAAACTGAGCGCTACCAATTTGTCTTCATCATTATTATCTATTATTTATCATATGAGCATGATTCGTTGTTAAACGCGTAGTTAATTTGTGAGGTGTATTTTTTTTTTTGAAAACATTTGGATTAATAGATGGAATCAATCATAATCAATTCACAAGTAATAACAGATAAAACAGTTATAAACAACCACACAAAAATACATCACAAGTAGCTAGCAACACTCAATGATTCAGCCTTTATTAGCATATAGACTGTTAGTTAGAACACCCCTAGATATAGCTAAATAATATCTATATACATATATATACATACAACATCCCAGGTCCTGACCTATTCAAGAGGTCCCTAAGCTGGCACCTAGGCTAGCCTAGACTCTATACTCACCTAGTCCCTCTAAACTACTAAAGCGAGGGAATGAACGTTCTAGGTCTTCAAAACTCAAGTCAAGTGGAACGTCATCAAAAGATAGAACATCATCTGCTACTCCTCTGCACGATCAGACTTTTCCACAGGACGTCTCTCTGGTGCCTCATGAAGTAGCCACACAATAGGAATCTCGTACACAGGATTTAGGTTAAAGTACTTATACGAACGGGGTGTAGACGTTGGCTGGTCTCACAGTATATACATATAAACAGAGAACAATACTCACCCTAGACTCAGAAGACTATCTAGAGCAGAATCCTCTTCTTGCGAATGGTCATCAGCGAACTATGGTGAGGTACTCTTACTTCCATCTGAAGGGGGAAGGGAGAGAGAAGGGGTAAGAACTGGGGAGTTCTTAGTAGGATCGGGGTTATTAGTTACGTTCATTTATTTGGGGTCGATTAGTAGACGAGTAACATAATATAGCGAAGCAGTAAACAGAAGATAAAGATAGAAAGAGGAAGTAGAGACAACAAAAAGCAGAACACAAACAAAAGAATACAAGAAAATAAAACACAGAAGTAGCATACGAGCAGACAAACGTAAAGAAATAGATCACACACAGAAAGGAATGCAACAGAGAATGATGCGCAGACAAGAATGATGCATGTCTAGCCCTAGTGCAGGTAATGAGCTCATCTGTCGGTTACTAACCCGCTCCCGACGTTATCCAGCAACCTCTGTCTGGATAAGGCTTTCCTATTGGCTATACCCCTGTGTACAGGAAATAACCCCTCTGCCACCACAGGGTCCACTGCACGCAAGAAATAACACATCTGCCACTGCAGGGATGTACGCCGACACACCTTCTGTATACAGGAAATAACCCCTCTGCCACTACAGAAATGGAACAGGTGGTCACGGTACTTCTATAGCAGGAAATAACCCCTTTGCCTTACAGAAATAAAATATGGATCTGTACCGTAGGAAAGCGTTCTCAGTGATCACACCATTATCTATCTGACTGCCTCACTGCAGCAGATGATCATACAAGTATATCTGGAGTTGCCTTAACGCAACAAATGAATAAACACATCTCTTGGGTTGCCTCAAGCAACAAATAAATATCTCTTGGGTTGTCTCAAGCAACAAATCATCACATAATCATTCTCATTATTCATCATCACTTTCACATTCTTATACAGTACTTCTTTCTTTCTCTGTTCAATCATACTATACAAACTTTACAGCTTTTACTTTTACAATATCTTGGCTCAAACCATTTCTCTTTATCATATTACTCTTTTCACTTTGTCTTTTTACTCTGCTTTGATTACTCTTTTCTTTGTATCTCTTTACTTTTCTCTGGTTACTCTGTTCTCTGTGTTTTCTTTACTCTGCTCTGATTTCTCTGTTTAACGTATGTATTTAAAGCTTATGTAAATTTCGGTATGAATAGTTCGCCTGTCCCAAGTATAGGTTCATTAAGTCTATACTGAAACAGTTTAACTTTTCATATAATACTTAACCCTAGTCGCAACTCAAGGACTAACTATGTTGCCCTAGTTCGTTCACTAATTTCTGTCTGTTTTTCTGTTATTAAAACCTTACAGACTTTTCTTTAGTTTTTATCTTTTCTTCAACTTTTTATCTTTCTTTTATCTTTGCCTCACTAATATGTTCTTACCACTCCCTAAGTGTTTTATGAAGGTAATTATGAGATTTGTTGCTCCTAATTCGGTTAAACTTTCAGGTGGTCCTTAAGCACTTTTTCCTCCTAAATCACATCAAGAACAACTTTAAATCCAAAAACTCTCAACTGACCAAATCTCACTCAGTATGTTAGGAAGAGATATCTCACCTTATACTTGCTGGAAATTCACGTTTCTTGGCCCTCAAGTCAAGTTAAGCATGATTCCTAAGGAAGAACATCAAGAAAACACATGTTTTGCATGGTTTTCCTTAAAAACCGAATTGAAATGGGAGGGAGACAGCCATCTCACCTTATTTCCATCCTTGATAAGTTACATGGTTATGTAGAGGAAGAAGAGAGGATCATTTTGGTGAAAACGGAGTTTTGATTTGAGTTTTAGTTCAGAAGAAATCAAGCTTTGAAGATTAAGTGTTCTTGAAAGTTTCTCTCTTTTCTCTCTTGTTATTTTCGGCCAAAATGATGAAATGAGACAGCCTTGGAGGTCTTGGGGGTGTAAGGTGAGATGTGATTGGTTGGCTTGGAGGTGGATTAAAATAATATTAAAATATCTCTGGTGTACAACTACTAAAACTAGGTGTACTGGAACACTCGTAAAAACATCTCTAAAAATTATTTTCTTAGCTACTAGCATAAATGACACTAGTAACATATTTATTATGAGAATATAACATGTATAATGAGGCCTTAGCATTGCTAAATTCATCAGAGAGTGCTGGTGCTAAGCTGCACCAGTAAACCGTAAACCCGGTTAAACCGATTTTCTGTTTTTAACAAAACAGACCAGGTAACCTTATAATATCATTCAAGCATGTTATAATACTAATATAATGATAATATTATACTATTATCTCTCTCCTCTCATGAATCGAGTCCGGTTCGTCAAACAGAGACTATTTACGAAAATCAAAATCAAAACTGCCAACCGATACGGTTCAAAAACTAGGTTCTTCCCGATTGCATTATCAAGCTTGCCTCAGAGGAGGTTCTAGCTTAAGGATGACATAATGATAATGAAGATTGAGATGCTTGATGATATAACAGAAGTGTTCCCTTTACTGATCTTCTGGAGAAACCCGTACTTTCAGAAAAGATCTCATGTACTCGAAAATCAGGGTTGTTACAGCGAACAGCCACCAAGGTCCTCCAATGTTGCTTCTATTGGCCCACACTCTATAAAGATTCCCGAGAGTTTGTACGTAATTGTGACAGTTGCCAAAGAGCTGGTAACCTGCCTCATGGTTACGCCATGCCTCAACAAGGAATCTTGGAAATTGAGTTGTTTGACGTATGGGGAATTGACTTCATGGGACCTTTCCCACCATCATACTCAAACACTTATATTCTGGTGGTAGTTGACTATGTATCAAAATGGGTTGAGGCTATTGCCACACCTACCAATGATACTAAAACAGTGCTGAAGTTCCTCCAGAAACATATCTTTAGCAGGTTTGGTGTCCCTAGAGTACTAATCAGTTATGGGGGCACTCACTTCTGCAATAAACAGCTTTACTCTGCCATGGTTCGGTATGGAATTCGCCACAAGGTGGCCACTCCATATCACCCACAAACCAATGGGCAAGCTGAAGTCTCTAACAGAGAATTAAAGAGAATCCTGGAACGGACAGTAAATACCCGTAGAAAGGATTGGGCACAGAACCTGGATGATGCTCTGTGGGCTTACAGGACAGCATTCAAGACCCCTATAAGGACCTCTCCATACCAACTCGTGTATGGTAAGGCATGTCACCTGCCCGTGGAACTGGAACATAAGGCCTACTGGGCAACCAGATTCCTAAACTTTGATGCCAAATTAGCAGGAGAAAAACGATTGCTCCAGCTAAATGAGCTAGAGGAATTCAGATTCACAGCTTTCGAAAATGCCAAGCTTTATAAAGAAAAATAAAAAAACTGGCATGACAGAAAGCTGTCATCTAGAATCTTTGAACCAGGACAGAAGGTCCTGTTGTTTAACTCTAGACTCAGGCTATTCCCCGGGAAACTGAAATCCCGGTGGAGGGGACCATATGTGATTACAAGTGTGTCACCATATGGTTATGTGGAGCTTCAAGATATTGATTCTAATAAGAAGTTCATTGTCAATGGATAGAGAATCAAGCATTATCTTGAAGGCAACATTGAGCAAGAATGCTCAAGGCTGAAGCTAGATTAAAAGCTCAGCAAGGTCCAGCTAAAGACAATAAAGAAGCGCTTACTGGGAGGCAACCCAGCCATGGGGCAACAATCCTCTAAGCATTTTGCCCTATTTCTATCTTTATTCTTATTTGTTTATATAGAGTTCATTGGCAACAAGGTAAATAATCATTTACAGAAGACCTCGGCACACAAAACAGAGAAAAAGAGCTCACTGGCAAGAAAACGCCAGTAAAAGTATATTTCGGGCGTTCAACGCCCAAAATGGGCATCCACTGGGCGTTGAACGCCATTGATGGTAGCAATCTGGGCGTTCAACGCCAGAAAGGGGCACCCACTGGGCGTTGAACGCCCAGGAGAGCAGCATTTGGGCGCTGAACGCCCAAAACAGGCAGTGTTTGGGCGTTCAAACGCCAGGACAGCAGGGAGGAGCCAAATTCATTTTTTCCACACGTATTTCCATTTTAATTTCAAATTTTATGCTTCAATGCATGATTTTTACATGAACATGTCAAGAACCCTGATTTTTAAAATCCTTAGTTTCTAAAAATCCATCTTTCCAAATTCAATTCAACTCTTTTCAAATCTTTTCTGAAAACAAATCTATCTTTTTCACTCTAAAATCTTTTCAACTAATCCATATCTTTTTCAAATCTCCATATTATCTTTTTCAAAATTCAGATTTATCTTTTTCAAAAATCTATCATATCTCTTCAAAATTAAACTATATCTTCTATCTTATCTTTTTCAACTCAATCTTCTTATCTTATCTTTTCCAATTTTTCGAAAACCCACCCCCCCATCCCTTTAAATTTGGGTTCGGCCTCCCTCCTCCTCCATCAACAATTGCACTTAGCTCTCCTTCTACCCCTCTTCTTTCTTTTCTTTTGCTTGAGGACAAGCAAACCTCTAAGTTTGGTGTGTTTATCCGAGATCACTAAGATCATGGCTCCTAAAGGAAAACAACCCACTCCAGGAGGCAAGAAAGAGAGCATTCCAAAACCACTTTGGAATCAAGGGAAGTTCTTATCTAAAGAACATTCAGACCATTATCTTAAAGTAATGGGTCTGAGATCAGTGATCCCGGAAGTTAGATTCGATCTGAAAGAAGATGAATATCCGGAGATCCAGGAGCAAATTCGAATCAAGAACTGGGAAGTCCTAGCTAATCCTGAAACGAAAGTGGGAAGGAACATGGTCCAGGAGTTCTATGCTAATATGTGGCAGACTGACAAGCAAAAACTATCTGGAACTACCTTCTATGAATTTCGGACCATGGTCAGAGGGAAGATTGTTCATACCACCCCTGACAAGATCAGAGAGATCTTAAAGCTACCTCAACTAAAGGATGATCTAGACTCCTTCAACAGGAGGATGATGAGAGCAGACATCGACCTGGATAAGATTCTAGAGGACATATGTATCCCTGGAGCCAGGTGGACCACCAACACAAAAGGTGTCCCAAATCAACTCAAGAGAGAGGATCTCAAACCAGTCGCCAGAGGATGGCTGGACTTCATTGGGCGTTCTCTGTTGCCCACTAGCAACCGCTCTGAAGTCACAGTTAAAAGAGCAGTGATGATCCATTGCATCATGATGGGGAAGGAAGTGGAGGTTCATCAGCTGATTTCAACTGAACTCTACAAGATTGCTAACAAAAATTCAAAAGAGGCCAGGTTGGCTTATCCAAGCGTGATTTCTCTGCTCTGCAAGGACGCTGGAGTAAGGATGGGAATAACTGAATATATCCTAATTGAAAAGCCAATCACCAAAGCATCAATGGAAAAACAACAAGCACAGGAGGATCCCATCAAGAAGAGAGCACAAGAATTCCTCCCAGAGATCCCTCAAGCTGAATACTGGGAGTATCTTGAGACGTCCGTTACCAGGATACGGGAAGCTATGGAGCAAATAATTAAAGAACAGAAGGAACACAGTCAAATGCTGACCTATATGTTTAAAGAACAAGAGGAGCAGGGGCGTGACTTAAGGGAACTGAAGCGCCAAAAGTCTTCTCTTGTAGGACCAAGCACCCCAAGGATCAGAGGAACCCCCATGCCCCCAGAATAAAGGTTGTTAATTTCCAATTTCTGCCTTAACTCTGTGACAGTGTCCTTATAAAAGTTTACCTTAGAAGTCATATAGTAGTAATTAGTATCTATTTTGATTTTATCTCCAATTAAACTATAGTTTATTTTTCTCATCATCAGCAAACATGAATAAAGTAGTAGATCTTTTGAATAAGAGGCAATAAAATTTCGAGTTTAATAAGAGAAATTCTAATTAGTTAAATGTGGTGGCAATGCTTTCTGTCTTCTGAATGACTGCTTGAACAGTGCATATTTCTTTTGAATTTGTTGTTTAAGACTGTTAAATATGTTGGCTCTTGAAAGAATGATGAACATGAGACATGTTATTGATAATCTGAAAAATCATAAAAATGATTCTTGAAGCAAGAAAAAGCAGCAAAGAACAAAGCTTGCAGGAAAAAAAAAGAGAGAAAAAGCAAGTAGAAAAAGCCAATGACCGTTAAAACCAAAAGGCAAGGGCAAATGAAAAGGATCCCAAGGCTTTGAGCATCAGTGGATAGGAGGGCCTAAAGGACTAAAATTCTGGTCTAAGCGGCTAAACCAAGCTGTCCCTAACCATGTGCTTGTGGCGTGAAGGTGTCAAGTGAAAACTTGAGACTGAGCGGTTAAAGTCAAGGTCCAAAGCAAAAAGAAGAGTGTGCTTAAGAACTCTGGACACCTCTAATTGGAGACTTTAGCAAAGCTGAGTCACAATCTGAAAAGGTTCACCTAGTTATGTGTCTGTGGCATTTATGTATCCGGTGGTAATACTGGAAAACAAAGTGCTTAGGGCCACAGCCAAGACTCATAAAGAAGTTGTGTTCAAGAATCATCACACTGAACTAAGAGAATCAATAACACTATCTGAATTCTAAGTTCCTATAGATGCCAATCACTCTGAGCTTCAATGGATAAAGTGAGATGCCAAAACTGTTCAGAAGCAAAAAGCTACTAGTCCCGCTCATCTAATTAGAATCTGAGCTTCAATCAAAAACTCTGAGATATTATTGCATCTCAACCTATTAGTCTTCTATTTTATTTATCTAGTTGCTTGAGGACAAGCAACAGTTTAAGTTTGGTGTTGTGATGAGCGGATATTTTATAGGCTTTTTGGGGATAATTTCATATAGTTTTGAGTATGTTTTAGTTAGTTTTTAGTCTATTTTTATTAGTTTTTAGGAAAAATTCATATTTCTGGACTTTACTATGAGTTGTGTGTTTTTCTATAATTTCAGGTATTTTTCTGGCTGAAATTGAAGGAGCTGAGCAAAAATCTGATTCAGGCTGAAAAAGGACTGCTGATGCTGTTGGATTCTGACCTCCCTGCACTCAAAGTAGATTTTCTGGAGCTACAGAACTCGAAATGGCATGCTTCCAATTGCGTTGGAAAGTAGACATCCAGGGATTTCCAGCAATATATAATAGTCCATACTTTGCACAAGGATAGATGACGTAAACTGGCGTTCAACGCCAGTTCTCTGCCCAATTCTGGCGTCCAGCGCCAGAAAAGGATCAAAAGCTGGAGTTGAACGCCCAAACTGGCATAAAAACTGGCGTTCAACTCCACAAATGGCCTCTGCACGTGAATTGCTTAAGTCTCAGCCCAGCACACACCAAGTGGGCCCCAGAAGTGGATCTCTGCATCATCCATCATAGTCTACTCATATTTTGTAACCCTAGGCTACTAGTTTAGTATTTAAACAACTTTTAGAGATTTATTTTGTATTTCATGACATTTTAGATCTGAACTTTGTATTCTCTGACGGCATGAGTCTCTAAACCCCGTTGTTGGGGGTGAGGAGCTCTGCTGTGTCTCGATGAATTAATGCAAGTATTTCTGTTTTCCATTCAAACACGCTCGTTCCTATCTAAGATGTTCATTCGCGCTTAACTGTGATGAAGGTGATGATCCGTGACATTCATCGCCATCCTCAAACCATGAACGTGTGCCTGACAACCACCTCCGTTCTATATCCGATTGAATGAGTATCTCTTAGATTCTTTAATCAGAATCTCCGTGGTATAAGCTAGAACTGATGGCGGCATTCATGAGAATCCGGAAAGTCTAAACCTTGTCTGTGGTATTCCGAGTAGGATTCAAGGATTGAATGACTGTGACGAGCTTCAAACTCCTGAAGGCTGGGCGTTAGTGACAGACGCAAAAGGATAGTAAATCCTATTCCAACCGGATCGAGAACCAACCGGTGATTAGCCGTGCTGTGACAGAGCGCGTGAGCGTAGTTTTCACTGGAAGGAAGGAAGGTAGCCATTGACAACGGTGATCCACCAACACACAGCTTGCCATAGGAGGACGTGCGTGCGTGAACAAGAAGACAGAGGAAAGCAGAGATTCAGAAGACAAAGCATCTCCAAAACTCCAACATATTCTCCATTACTGCATAACAAGTAACCTTTGATCCATGCTCTATTGTTTACTTGCAATTCAACTGATAAACATAATTGACTTCCTGACTAAGATTTACAAGATAACCATAGATTGCTTCAAACCAACAATCTCCATGGGATTCGACCCTTACTCACGTGAGGTATTACTTGGACGACCCAGTGCACTTGCTGGTCAGTGGTACGAGTTGTGAAAAGTGTGATTCACAATTTGTGCACCAGCGCCCTAAAACAATTTTTTCTTGGAAAAGAAATCATCACCCTAACCAAGTAGTCCTAACATAAAAAGAAATGGTGAAATATGTACAAATTGTAACTAATCATGCAACCTATCATGCAATGCAATAACTAACTAGCAAAGGAAATCAAGAATTGGTGTTGAAAGAAAGAGATTGTTACCCATGGAGGTCGGTCGGGCGACCTCCCCACACTTAGAAATTTGTACTGTCCTCGGTGCATGCAAAGAAGAGTAAAGTGGACGGGTTGCTACAATTGATGAGCTCCTTCAAAAGGTTGTGCGGGTTAACTTGTTTGTTGCCCCATTTAGAAGGTTTTCCATTCCTTTCCTTCTTGGTGGCCAACCTAAAAGGAAAGAGACAGAAGGATAATTAAGCCGATAACAAGATATCAAAGCAAATAGAACATAGGCGGGGGCTAATGCCAAATAAGAGTAAGGTTCTCACTACATGTTAGCTACGCATGTGAGTGAGAGAGCAATATAAGCTAAGACATATAAACTAATACTTGATGCAAGAACAAAGTTAAAGCATAGGTAAATAACATAAAAAGCATGTTGTATCAAGCTTAATCAACAATTGACACAAACAAGATTAGGGATAAGCATGAGAGTATTTGGCCCCATCCTAACTCAATGATGATGAGGTACAAAAATAAGGGATCATGAGTCAGGAAAGACTAAAGCACTAATCTTTTGTGTAGAGAAAATATTACAATTAATGCCAAACAAGTCACAAAGCACCAAGAGTAACCAAGAAATTCTCAACAATTGAGTAAGAGCATTCAACACCATTATTAAAATAAGAACTTAAAAAAAGAAAACAAGAACAAGTTATAAAAACAAAATTAAAATGCAATGGGTGATAATATGCAATTGCAACATATAGAAGAAAATGAAAATAAGAAAAATAAAAAGTGGAATTTTAAAAAGAAAAGAAGAAAGGAAAGAAAGTAAGAAAGGAAGAAAGAAGGAGAAAGAAATAGGAAGAAACTAGAAGGAAAAGAAGAGAAGAATGGAGAAAGAAAACAAGGCAGAACAGGGAAAAACAGGGCGCGGAGGGCGACACGTACGCATCACGCACGCGTGCGCGTGGGTGGGCAGGCGAGACAGGCGACGCGGACGCGCATAGCATGCATACGCATGGATGTGAAGATGGCGGCCGACGCATACGCGTCATGCACGCTTGCGCGTGGGTCGCAGGCACAGAATAGGCACCAACTGGGCATAACTCTCTGGTTTTTATACCAAGAGTGTGGGATGCACCACCGACGCGCGCGCACACAGCATGCTTGCGCGCGGATGCCCTTTTTTTTTTTTGAAAAACAGGTCATTCTCCTCATCTATAAGCATTCTAAAACAATCAAAGATCAAATTTAACAACAAATATTTTTGGTTTTTTTTTTTTTGAAAAATTTTCAAATACACTAGAAACAAAACTTACACTACAAGCAAAATGCAATCTAACAACAACTATTCTAATCAAAGCATGAATGCAACAAACAACCTATCGATAAAAGCAAAATGCATAAGAGTATAGAAAATAAGAAGAACTACCTATAATGGCAACTCAATTCATTCATTAATTATATATACAAGAGAATGGAAAGAGTTTACCATGGTGGGGTGTCTCCCACCTAGCACTTTTAGTTTAAGTCCTTAACTTGGACATTTGGAAGGCTCCTTGTTATGGTGGCTTATGCTTGTACTCATCTTGAAACTTCCACCAATGCTTGGACTTCAAGTAAGCTCCAAAATTCAAAATCAATGGCACCAAGCTTTGATGAAGTTCCACACAAGCTAATGGCTTCCAAAATTGATCTTCATATATTCCTGGATCCCAAATCTTGTTTCTACACCCATCTTCAAGTTGATCATCACAATTCCAATTGGGTGAGAAGGCTTGTGAATTCTCCATTAGACCTCCAAATATTCTCCTAGACCCATGCAATTTGGTTCTACACCAACCATTGCTATTTAACCTTGAGCATGCAACCATCATGAACTTATAGTGATGTTTCTAACCACTATACAACTCTCTCTTACTCTTAACTCCACAAAGAGCTCTAAGTTGACCATCATTTTCAATCAAACCATATTCAAGTGGGAAAGTAAAGATTAGAGATAATAATTTTACCCACTTAAATGTTGTGTTGGATGATGGTGACTTAAGAAGGGTGATCTCCCCACACTTAGCCAATGTGAGATCCATTCCCTTGTGCTATTCCTTTGCATCTTCCACCTCCTTGTAAGCTTCTTCAATTTCAATCTCTTCCTCTTGGTGGCTCTCTTCTAATCCAATCTCTTCTTCATTGCTCACCAAGGGCATGAGAGGTTGTGCATCTTCTTCTTTGACCTCAATTTCAAGCCCAATAGGAGAGGATTTAATTGTAGATAGGAACTCCTCAATGATTGAATCCGTCTCTTGATCAACCTCTTCAAAGTCTTCAATCATGATACGCTTTGGAGGTTGTACACCCTCCTCAACATCAACATCAAGCATCTTGGAAGAGGGCTCTCTAATTCTACATTCCCATGGAATTCCAACATCTCCTAGGTATTCAACCACTCCTTCCGGCTCAATTATTTTAACTTCCTCCCCTTGTGACAATTCTTGCTTTAACTCCTCTTTTTCATCTTGAAGCTCCAAACTCACTCCCTCACTATGCTCCTTAATTTCTTCTCCATATTCAACAATGGGAGTTCCTTGATCGCATAGGCTTAGGCGGGAAGAGACCATATTGCTAATGGTTTCCGCTAGGATAGCCATCTTGGCTTCTAGCTCCTTAAACTCCTTTTGGTTATCTTCTTGCCTTCGAATGTATGAACTAACACATTCTTGGAGAGAATCATCCATTGGAGGTGGTGTGGAAAAGAAGGTTCATCGTTTGGGAAGGAACTTTCATAATTGGAAGTTGGTTCATCTTGGTTAGGGTATGGAGATGGTGTATATTGAGGTGGTTCTTGAGAGTAATTGTGTTGGAATGGTGGTGGTTCCATGTATGGTTCATATGGTTCATAAGGTGGTTGATAGGGTGGATAAGGATTAGGGCTATATAGAGGTGTTTGGTGGTATGGGGCTTGTGAGTAAGTGATGAGCGGATAATTTATACGCTTTTTGGCATTGTTTTTAGTATGTTTTTAGTAGAATCTAGTTACTTTTAGGGATGTTTTTATTAGTTTTTATGCTAAATTTACATTTCTGGACTTTACTATGATATTGTGTGTTTTTCTGTGATTTCAGGTATTTTCTGACTGAAATTGAGGGACTTGAGCAAAAATCAGATTCAGAGGTTGAAGAAGGACTACTGATGCTGTTGGATTCTGACCTCCCTGTACTCAAAGTGGATTTTCTGGAGCTACAGAACTTAAAATGGCGCGCTTCCAATTGCGTTGGAAAGTAGACATCCAGGGCTATCCAGAAATATATAATAGTCCATACTTTGGCCGAGTTTAGACGATGTAAAAGGGCGTTGAACGCCAGTTCTACGCTGCTGTCTGGAGTTAAACGCCAGAAACACGTCACAAACCAGAGTTGAACGCCAGAAATACGTTACAACCTGGCGTTCAACTCCAGAAAGAGCCTCTGCAGGTGTAACATTCAAGCTCAGCCCAAGCACACACCAAGTGGGCCCCGGAAGTGGATTTATGCATCAATTACTTACTTCTGTAAACCCTAGTAACTAGTTTATTATAAATAGGACTTTTTACTATTGTATTAGACATCTTGGGACGTCTAGTTCTTAGATCATGGGGGCTGGCCTCTCGGCCATGCCTGAACCTTTCACTTATGTATTTTCAAACAGTAGAGTTTCTACACTCCATAGATTAAGGTGTGGAGCTCTGCTGTTCCTCAAAGATTAATGCAAAGTACTACTGTTTTTCTATTCAATTCAACTTATTCCGCTTCCAAGATATTCATTCGCACTTCAACTTGAATGTGATGAATGTGACAATCATCATCATTCCCCCACGAACGCGTGCCTGAGAACCACTTTTGTTCCACCTTAGATTGAATGAGTATCTCTTGGATCTCTTAATCAGGATCTTCGTGGTATAAGCTAGATTGATGGCGGCATTCATCAGAGTCCGGAAAGTCTAAACCTTGTCTGTGGTATTCCGAGTAGGACTCTGGGATTGAATGACTGTGACAAACTTCAAACTCGCGAGTGCTGGGCATAATGACAGACGCAAAAGGAGGGTGAATCCTATTCCAGTATGATCGAGAACCTCAGATGATTAGCCGTGCTGTGACAGAGCATTTGGACCATTTTCACAAGAGGATGGGATGCAGCCATTGACAAGGGTGATGCCTCCAGACGATTAGCCATGCAGTGACAGCGCATCGGACCATTTTCCAGAGAGGATAAAAAGTAGCCATTGACAACGGTGATGTCCTTACATAAAGCCAGCCATGGAAAGGAGTAGGATTGATTGGATGAAGACAGCAAGAAAGCAGAGGTTCAGAGGAACGAAAGCATCTCTATGCGCTTATCTGAAATTCTCACCAATGATTTACATAAGTATTTCTATCCTTATTTTATTATATATTTTCGAAAACTCCAATACTATTTTATATGCGCCTGACTGAGATCTACAAGGTGACCATAGCTTGCTTTATACCAACAATCTCCGTGGGATTGACCCTTTCTCACGTAAGGTTTATTACTTGGACGACCCAGTGCACTTGCTGGTTAGTTGTATCGAAGTTGTGAATGAAAACCAATTTATTAAGACGTGCGTACAGAGTTTTTGGCGCCGTTGCCTGAGATCACAATTTAGTGCACCAAGTTTTTGGCGCCGTTGCCGGGGATTGTTCGAGTTTGGACAACTGACGGTTCATCTTGTTGCTCAGATTAGGTAATTTTCTTTTTGTTTTCTTTTCAAAAATTTTTCAAAAATCTTTCAAAAATTTCTCATCTGTTTTCGAAAAAAAAAATTTAAAATAAATGTTTTCAAAAATATATTTTTCTTCAGAATTTTTAAGAATGAATTCTAGTGTTTCATGATGATTTGTTGAATCCTTGCTGGCTGTAAGCCATGTCTAATGTTTTGGACCGGGGTTTCAACTTATCATCACAAGAGCTTGTTGATTCTCACACACTTAGTTGCTCTCTACATGGAAAGTATCAATATCTTCTAAAGCTTGGCTGGCTATTAAGCCATGTCTAACCCTCAGATTGGAGCTTTAGCCTAAGATTGCAAGATTCCTGGAATTCATATTAAAAATTTTGGAATCCTTATTTTTCTTTTTCAAATAATTTTTGAAAAATCCAAAAAAATCATAAAATCATAAAAATCAAAAATATTTTGTGTTTCTTGTTTGAGTCTTGAGTCAATTTTAAGTTTGGTGTCAATTGCATGTTTTAAAGTTTGCATAAAATTTTCGAAAAATTCATGCATTCATAGTGTTCTTCATGATCTTCAAGTTGTTCTTGGTAAGTCTTCTTGTTTGATCTTGATGTTTTCTTGTTTTGTGTCTTTTCTTGTTTTTCATATGCATTTTTGCATTCATAGTGTCTAAACATGAAAGATTTCTAAGTTTGGTGTCTTGCATGTTTTCTTTGCATTAAAAATTTTTCAAAAATGTGTTCTTGATGTTCATCATGATCTTCATAGTGTTCTTGGTGTTCATCTTGACATTCATAGCATTCTTGCATGCATTCATTGTTTTGATCCAAAATTTTCATGCATTGCATCATTTTCATGTTTCTCTCTCTCATCATTAAAAATTCAAAAAAATCAAAAAAATATCTTCCCCTTTTTCTCTCATAAATTTTTGAAAATTAGATTTGACTTTTTCAAAAAATTTTAAAATCTAGTTGTTTCTTATGAGTCAAATCAAATATTCAATTTAAAAATCTTATCTTTTTCAAAAATCTTTTTCAAAAATCATATCTTTTTCATTTTTCTTAGTTATTTTTGAAAATTTTAAAAATATTTTTCAAAAATCTTTTTCTTATCTTTATCACATAATTTTCGAAAATAACATCATCAATTAATGTTTTGATTCAAAAATTTCAAGTTTGTTACTTACTTGTTAAGAAAGATTCAAACTTTAAGTTCTAGAATCATATTTTGTGTTTTCTTGTGAATCAAGTCATTAATTGTGATTTTAAAAATCAAATCTTTTTCAAAACTAATTTCAATCATATCTTTTCAAAAATATCTTTTTATCTTATCTTTTTAAAACATATCTTTTTCAAAAATTTGATTTTAAAATATCTTCTCTAACTTCTTATCTTCTTATCTTTTCAAATTTGTTTCAACTAACTAACTAACTTTTTGTTTGTTTCTTATCTTTTTCAAAACTACCTAACTAACCCTCTCTCTCTAATTTTCGAAAATATCTCCATCTTTTTCAAAAATTCTTTTTAATTAACTAATTATTTTAATTTTTTATTTTAATTTTATTCCTAATTTTCGAAAATTACTAACCTTTTTCAAAAACTATTTTCGAAAATCACTAACTCTTTTTCAAAAATTATTTTCGAAAATCTTCTTTCTCTCTCATCTCACCAAAAATCCGAACCCTCTCTCTCTGAGTTCAGATTTCCTATTCTTTTTTTTTTCTTCTACTCACACAGGGACTTCTATACTGTGGTAAAAAGGATCCCTATTATTATTGTTTTTCTGTCCCTCTTTTTCATATGAGCAGGAGCAAGGACAAGAATATTCTTGTTGAAGCAGATCCAAAACCTGAAAGGACTCTGAAGAGGAAACTAAGAGAAGCTAAATTACAACAATCCAGCAAGCACCTTTCAGAAATTTTCGAACAAGAAGAGGAGATGGCAGCCGAAAATAATAATAATGCAAGGAGGATTCTTGGTGACTTTACTGCACCGAATTCCAATTTACATGGAAGAAGCATCTCCATTCCTGCCATTGGAGCAAACAATTTTGAGCTGAAACCTCAATTAGTTTCTCTGATGCAGCAGAACTGCAAGTTTCATGGACTTCCATCTGAAGATCCTTTTCAGTTCTTAACTGAATTCTTGCAGATATGTGATACTGTTAAGACTAATGGAGTAGATCCTGAAGTCTACAGGCTCATGCTTTTCCCTTTTGCTGTGAGAGACAGAGCTAGAATATGGTTGGACTCTCAATCTAAGGATAGCCTGAACTCTTGGGATAACCTGGTCAAGGCTTTCTTAGCAAAGTTCTTTCCTCCTCAAAAGCTGAGTAAGCTTAGAGTGGATGTTCAGACCTTCAGACAGAAAGAAGGTGAATCCCTCTATGAAGCTTGGGAGAGATACAAAGAACTGACCAAAAAGTGTCCTTCTGACATGCTTTCAGAATGGACCATCCTGGACATATTCTATGATGGTCTGTCTGAATTAGCTAAAATGTCATTGGATACCTCTGCAGGTGAATCCATTCACTTAAAGAAAACACCTGCAGAAGCTCAAGAACTCATTGACATGGTTGCTAATAACCAGTTCATGTACACTTCTGAGAGGAATCCTGTGAGTAATGGGACGCCTCAGAAGAAGGGAGTTCTTGAAATTGATATTCTGAATGCCATATTGGCTCAGAACAAAATATTCACTCAGCAAGTCAATATGATTTCTCAGAGTCTGAATGGAATGCAAGCTGCATCCAATAGTACTCAAGAGGCGCCTTCTGAAGAAGAGGCCTATGATCTTGAGAACCCTGCAATAGCAGAGGTAAATTACTTAGGTGAACCTTATGGAAACACCTATAACTCATCATGGAGAAATCATCCAAATTTCTCATGGAAGGATCAACAAAAGCCTCAACAAGGCTTTAATAATGGTGGAAGAAACAGGTTTAGCAATAGCAAGCCTTTCTATCATCCACTCAGCAATAGACAGAGAACTCTGAACAAAATACCTCTAATTTAGCAAACTTAGTCTCTGATCTATCTAAGGCCACTGTGAGTTTCATGAATGAAACAAGATCCTCCATTAGAAATTTGGAAGCACAAGTGGGCCAGCTGAGTAAAAGAGTCACTGAAATCCCTCCTAGTACTCTCCCAAGCAATACAGAAGAAAATCCAAAAGGAGAGTGCAAGGTCATTGATATAACCATCATGGCCGAATCCAAAGAGGAAGGGGAGGACGTGAATCCCAGTGTGGAAGACCTCCTGGGACGTCCAGTGATCAATAAGGAGTTTCCCTTTGAGGAACCAAAGGAATCTGAGGCTCATCTAGAGACCATAGAGATTCCATTAAACCTCCTTATGCCATTCATGAGCTCTGATGAGTACTCCTCTTCTGAAGAGAATGAGGATGTTACTGAGGAGCAAGTTACCAAGTACTTTGGTGCAATCATGAAGCTGAATGCCAAACTATTTGGTATTGAGACTTGGGAAGATGAACCTCCCTTGTTCACCAATGAACTGAGTGATCTGGATCAACTGACATTGCCTCAGAAGAAACAGGATCCTGGAAAGTTCCTAATACCTTGTACCATAGGCACCATGATCTTTTAAAAAGCTCTGTGTGATCTTGGTTCAGGGATAAACCTCATGCCCCTCTCTGTAATAGAGAAACTGGGAATCTTTGGGGTGCAAGCTGCTAAAATCTCATTAGAGATGGCAGACAATTCAAGAAAACAGGCTTATGGACAAGTAGAGGACGTGTTAGTAAAGGTTGGAGGCCTTTACATCCCTGCTGATTTCATAGTCCTAGATACTGGGAAGGATGAGGATGAATCCATCATCCTTGGAAGACCCTTCCTAGCCACAGCAAGAGCTGTAATTGATGTTGACAGAGGTGAACTAGTCCTTCAATTGAATGAGGACTCCCTTGTGTTTAAAACTCGAGGTCATCCTTCTATAAACATGGAGAGGAAGCATAAAAAGCTTCTCTCAAAACAGAGTCAACCAGAGCCCCCACAGTCAAACTCTAAGTTTGGTGTTGGGAGGCCACAACCAAACTCTAAGTTTGGTGTTGAACTCCCATATCCAAACTCTAAGTTTGGTGTTGGGAAGTCTCAACAATACTCTGAACATCTGTGAGGCTCCATGAGAGCCCACTGTCAAGCTATTGACATTAAAGAAGCGCTTGTTGGGAGGCAACCCAATTTTTATTTATCTAATTTTTATTTTCATTGTTTTTCATGTTTTATTAGGTTCATGATCATGTGGAGTCACAAAATAAATATAAAAATTGAAAACGGAATCAAAAATAGTAGAAGAAAAATCACACCCTGGAGGAAGACCTTACTGGCGTTTAAACGCCAGTAAGAAGCATGTGGCTGGCGTTCAACGCCAGAACAGAGCATGGTTCTGGTGCTGAACGCCCAAAATGGGCAGCATCTGGGCGTTTAAATGCCAGAATTGCACCCTGAAGAAGAGCTGGCGCTGAACGCCCAGAACAAGCATGGTTCTGGCGTTCAACGCCAGAAATGGGCAACAAATGGGCGTTCAACGCCCAGAACAAGCACCAATCTGGCGCTGAATGCCCAGAGTTGTGTGCAAGGGCATTTTGCATGCCCAATTTGGTGCAAGGTTGTAAATCCTTGAACACTTCAGGATCTGTGGACCCCACAGGATCACCTCAGGATCTGTGGAACCCCACAGGATCCCCACCTACCTCCACTCACTTCTTCTCACCCCTCTTTCACACAATCCCATAAACACTCTTCCCCAAAACTTTTCACCAATCACCTCAATCTCTCTTCCCTATCACCACTTCACCACTCACATCCATCCACTCTTCCCCATAAACCTACCTCATAAACCCCACCTACCTTCAAAATTCAAAATCAATTTCCCACCCAAAACCCACCCTTATGGCCGAACCTTAACCCCCCTCCCTTCCCTATATATAGCCCTCCATTTTTCCTCATTTTCACACAACATAACCCTCTCTTCTCTTCTTGGCCGAATACACCTCTCCCTCCCCTCCTCCATATTTTCTTCTTCTTTTTCATCTATTCTTTCTTCTCTTGCTCGAGGGCGAGCAATATTCTAAGTTTGGTGTGGTAAAAGCATAAGCTTTTTTTTTTCCATTACCATTGATGGAACCTAAGACCGGAGAATCCTCTAGAAAAGGGAAAGGGAAGACAAAAGCTTCCACCTCCGAGTCATGGGAGATGGAAAGATTCATCTCCAAAGCTCATCAAGACCACTTCTATGATGTTGTGGCCAAGAAGAAGGTGATCCCCGAGGTCCCTTTCAAGCTCAAGAGAAATGAGTATCCAGAGATCCGACATGAAATTCAAAGAAGAGGTTGGGAAGTTCTAACAAACCCCATTCAACAAGTCGGCATCCTAATGGTTCAAGAGTTCTATGCCAATGCATGGATCACTAAGAACCATGATTAAAGTAAGAACCCGAATCCAAAGAATTATATTACAATGGTTTGTGGGAAATACTTAGATTTTAGTCCGGAGAATGTGAGGTTGGCTTTCAACTTGCCTATGATGCAAGGAGATGCACGCCCCTACACTAGAAGGGTCAACTTTAATCAAAGGTTGGACCAAGTCCTCATGGACATATGTGTGAAAGGAGCTCAATGGAAGATTGACTCCAAAGGCAAGCCGGTTCAACTAAGAAGACTGGACCTCAAGCCTGTAGCTAGAGGATGGTTGGAGTTCATCCAACGCTCCATCATCCCCACTAGCAACCGATCTGAAGTTACTGTGGATCGGGCCATCATGATTCATAGCATCATGATTAGAGAGAAAGTGGAAGTTCATGAAGTCATCTCCCTTGAACTCTACAAAATAGCCGAAAAGCCTTCTCCTTGGGCAAGGCTAGCTTTTCCTCATCTTATATGCCATCTATGCTACTCAGTTGGAGCTTTCACAAAAGGAGACATTCCCATTGAGGAAGAGAAGCCCATCACTAAGAAAAGGATGGAGCAAGCAAGAGAGCCCATTCATGGAGCTCAAGAGGCGCATGAAGCTCATCACCATGAGATCCCGGAGATGCCTCAAATGTATTTTCCTCCACAAAACTATTGGGAGCAAATCAACACCTCCCTAGGAGAATTAAGTTCCAACATGGGACAATTAAGGGTGGAACATCAAGAGCACTCCATCATCCTTCATGAAATTAGAGAAGATCAAAAAGCAATGAGGGAGGAGCAACAAAGACAAGGAAGAAACATAGAAGAGCTCAAGGACATCATTGGTTCCTCAAGAAGGAAACGCCACCATCACTAAGGTGGACTCATTCCTTGTTCTTACTTTCTCTATTTTTTGTTTTCCATGTTAAGTGCTTATCTATGTTTGTGTCTTCATTACATGATCATTAGTATTTAGTAACTATGCCTTAAAGTTATGAATGTCCTATGAATCCATCACCTCTCTTAAATGAAAAATGTCTTAATTCAAAAGAACAAGAAGTACATGAGTTTCGAATTTGTCCTTGAACTTAGTTTAATTATTTTGATGTGGTGACAATACTTTTTATTTTCTGAATGAATGCTTGAACAGTGCATATGTCTTTTGAAGTTGTTGTTTAAGAATGTTAAATATGTTGGCTCTTGAAAGAATGATGATAAGGAGACATGTTATTTGATAATCTGAAAAATCATAAAAATAATTCTTGAAGCAAGAAAAAGCAGCAAAGAACAAAGCTTGCAGAAAAAAAAAAGAAAAAAATATAGGCGAAAAAAAATAAAAAGAAAAAGCAAGCAGAAAAAGCCAAAAGCTCTTAAAACCAAGAGGCAAGAGCAAAAAGCCAATAACCCTTAAAACCAAAAGGCAAAGGTAAATAAAAAGGATCACAAGGCTTTGAGCATCAGTGGATAGGAGGGCCTAAAGGAATAAAATCCTGGCCTAAGTGGCTAAATCAAGCTGTCCCTAACCATGTGCTTGTGGCGTGAAGGTGTCAAGTGAAAACTTGAGACTGAGCGGTTAAAGCCAAGGTCCAAAGCAAAAAAAAGAGTGTGCTTAAGAACCCTGGACACCTCTAATTGGGGACTTTAGCAAAGCTGAGTCACAATCTGAAAAGGTTCACCCAGTTATGTGTCTGTGGCATTTATGTATCCGGTGGTAATACTGGAAAACAAAGTGCTTAGGGCCACGGCCAAGACTCATAAAATAGCTGTGTTCAAGAATCATCATACTGAACTAGGAGAATCAATAACACTATCTGAACTCTGAGTTCCTATAGAAGTCAATCATTCTGAACTTCAATGGATAAAGTGAGATGCCAAAACTATTCAAGAGGCAAAAAGCTACAAGTCCCGCTCATCTGATTGGAGCTATGTTTCATTGATAGTTTGGAATTCATAGTATATTCTCTTCTTTTTATCCTATTTGATTTTCAATTGCTTGGGGACAAGCAACAATTTAAGTTTGGTGTTGTGATGAGCGGATAATTTATACGCTTTTTGGCATTGTTTTTAGTATGTTTTTAGTAGAATCTAGTTACTTTTAGGAATGTTTTTATTAGTTTTTATGCTAAATTCACATTTCTGGACTTTACTATGAGTTTGTGTGTTTTTCTGTGATTTCAGGTCTCTGACTGAAATTGAGGGACTTGAGCAAAAATCAGATTCAGAGGTTGAAGAAGGACTGCTGATGCTGTTGGATTCTGACCTCTCTGCACTCAAAGTGGATTGTCGGGAGCTACCGAACTCAAAATGGCGCGCTTCCAATTGCGTTGGAAAGTAGACATCCAGGGCTTTCCAGCAATATATAATAGTCCATACTTTGGCCGATTTTAGACGATGTAAAAGGGCGTTGAACGCCAGTTCTACGCTGCTATCTGGAGTTAAACGCCAGAAACACGTCACAAACCAGAGTTGAACGCCAGAAATACGTTACAACCTGGCGTTCAACTCCAGAAAGAGCCTCTGCAGGTGTAACATTCAAGCTCAGCCCAAGCACACACCAAGTGGGCCCCGGAAGTGGATTTATGCATCAATTACTTACTTCTGTAAACCCTAGTAACTAGTTTATTATAAATAGGACTTTTTACTATTGTATTAGACATCTTGGGACGTCTAGTTCTTAGATCATGGGGGCTAGCCTCTAGGCCATGCCTGAACCTTTCACTTATGTATTTTCAAACAGTAGAGTTTCTACACTCCATAGATTAAGGTGTGGAGCTCTGCTGTTCCTCAAAGATTAATGCAAAGTACTACTGTTTTTCTATTCAATTCAACTTATTCCGCTTCCAAGATATTCATTCGCACTTCAACCTGAATGTGATGAATGTGACAATCATCATCATTCCCCCACGAACGCGTGCCTGACAACCACTTCCGTTCCACCTTAGATTGAATGAGTATCTCTTGGATCTCTTAATCAGGATCTTCGTGGTATAAGCTAGATTGATGGCGGCATTCATGAGAGTCCGGAAAGTCTAAACCTTGTCTGTGGTATTCCGAGTAGAACTCTAGGATTGAATGACTGTGACGAACTTTAAACTCGCGAGTGCTGGGCGTAGTGACAGACGCAAAAGGAGGGTGAATCCTATTCCAGTATGATCGAGAACCTCAGATGATTAGCCGTGCTGTGACAGAGCATTTGGACCATTTTCACAAGAGGATGGGATGCAGCCATTGACAAGGGTGATGCCTCCAGACGATTAGCCATGCAGTGACAGCGCATCGGACCATTTTCCAGAGAGGATAAAAAGTAGCCATTGACAACGGTGATGTCCTTACATAAAGCCAGCCATGGAAAGGAGTAGGATTGATTGGATGAAGACAGCAGGAAAGCAGAGGTTCAGAGGAACGAAAGCATCTCTATGTGCTTATCTGAAATTCTCACCAATGATTTACATAAGTATTTCTATCCTTATTTTATTATATATTTTTGAAAACTCCAATACTATTTTATATCCGCCTGACTGAGATCTACAAGGTGACCATAGCTTGCTTCATACCAACCATCTCCGTGGGATCGACCCTTACTCACGTAAGGTTTATTACTTGGACGACCCAGTGCACTTGCTGGTTAGTTGTATTGAAGTTGTGAATGAAAAACAATTTATTAAGACGTGCGTATAGAGTTTTTGGCGCCGTTGCCTGAGATCACAATTTCGTGCATCAGTAAGGTGGTTCAAAGTCATGTTGAGGGGGTGGTTCATAGGCATGTGGTGGTGGTTGTTGACAATCACAATACGGGTCACCACATCCATTATAGTGATATACATTGGGATGGGAATTATACCTATAGGAAACCGGAGGTTGTTGTTGCCAAGAGGGGTGATCAATCCCTTGAGGCTCCTCCCACCTTTGATTGTTCCATCCTTGATGCATATTGTTATTATAGTTCCCATTCCCTACAACATAATTTGAGCCAAACTCATAGCCAAAGTGAGGATAAGAATTCATAGTAACAAGAGAAAATAAAAACAAATACTAGTAAAAACCAATACAGACTAACTCCTAAAGCAAGCAAAAACTAGCAAAGAAGCCTATTAACATATATACAATAGCCAATAACATAACACCATTGCAACTTCCCGGCAATGGCGCCATTAATTTGATAGTGAGAATTTATACCGGTTTGGAATTCCACAAAATAATTCCGTTGTTAGTATATCCAAACCAATAGTCAATCCTCAAATCAAATTAAATTTGGTTTTGTCACAAGTACAAATCCCAATTAAAATTAACCGAAGTATTTAGACTCTGGGTCGTCTCACAAGAAATTGCAATGAAGTGTTTAATTATTAGCTATGAAGATGCAAGGGGTTTTGATTTTGTGTTTTGGCAAGAAAATAAATGGCAAGAAAAGTAAATGAACAATGAACTAACAAAAGAAATGGAAAAGAACTCTTGGCTAGACATAGGTAATTGAGATCACCATCCTTGTCTATAAACCATATATTGATAATTATGAGGAAACAAGCTCATTAAGTTTACTTCTATACTTGAAGTATATCAAATGGCTTAATCAACATCAACCCATAAGTCCCAACCTATCTACTAATTAGATTAGTAGTGGGTTAGTGTCAATGGATATCAAATTGATCACCAAGGGTTCTCAAATCACCAATTCAATGAGAGCCAATGACTTAAGGTCACTCAATTCCCTTAGCCTAGGCCAAGAGTAAAGAGAACTGCTCAAAAACTAAAGGAAACATTCTATCAAACACCTAGTGTGCAAGAAAAATAAACATCATAAAATACAAGAATTAAAGGAAACCCACAACTAACATCAACAAGAAATCAACAATAACAACTAAGATAAACATAGAAGAGCATGGAAATATAAAATTGCATTGAAAGAAAATGGAAATCCAACAAGGGTTCATCACATAAAAGCAACGAAATAAGGGAAATGAACAATTAAAACTAGAAGAGCAAAGATGTAATACAAGAAATTAAGAAGGAAAACTAAATCAAAACAAGAATTGGAAGTTGGATCTAAGAAAATTAAACCTAAACTACCCTAAATTCTAGAGAGAAGGGAGAGCTTCTCTCTCTAGAATTCTACCTACAACATGATGAAAACTAAATTATGGCTACTTGGTTCATTCCCCCTCAATCCTTGGGTTCAATAGCATCATAAATGTGTTGGATTGGGCCCAAAATGAGCTACAAATTGCCCCCAACGAGTTGCCCAAAATGGACCCATGCTGATCCATCGGCGCGTGCGCGTCATGTGCACGTACGCACCCTAATACTTCAAGAAAATATGGCCAATTTTATATTATTTTGAAGCCCCGGATGTTAGCTTTCCAACTCAACTAATACCGCCTCATTTGGACCTCTGTAGCTCAAGTTATGGTCGATTGAGTGCGAAGAGGTCAGGCTTGACCGCTTTGCGGTTCCTTCATTTCTTTATGAGTTCTCCCACTTTGCATGCTTTTCTCCTCACTTCTTCCATCGAATACTTGCCTTTGAACCTGAAATCACTCAACAAATATATTAAGGCATCGAATGGAATTAAAGTGAGTTAAATTTAGCTATTTTAAGGCCTAAAAAGCATGTTTTCACCCTTACGAACAAATCTAGGGAGAATTACAAAACCATGCTATTTCATTGAATAAATGTGAGAAAAGTTGATAAAATCCCCCAAATTAAGCACAAGATAAACCCCAAAATCGGGGTTTATAATTTTTGTTATTTACTTTTATGCTTAATCAACCCATTTCCATTTATTTTCCCTGCAATTTACTTTTTGCCATTTATATTCAACCATTTACTTTCCGTCGTTTACATTTCTTGCTATTTACATTTCCCTCCATTTAATTATTTGTAATTCCAAATTCAAATCTGCTTAGCTCAACTAGAACACTCCTCTAAGTAAATTTTCTCAACCAATCAATCCCTATGGGATACTGATGAGCGGATAATTTATACGCTTTTTGGCACTATTTTTAGGTAGTTTTTAGTATATTTTAGTTAGTTTTTATTCTGTTTTTGTTAGTTTTTAATTAAAAATCACATTTCTGGACTTTACTATGAGTTTGTGTATTTTTTTGTGATTTCAAGTATTTTCTGGCTGAAATTGAGGGGCCTGAGCAAAAATCTGATTCAGAGGCTGAAAAAGGACTGTAGATGCTGTTGGATTCTGACCTCCCTACACTCGAAGTGGATTTTCTGGAGCTATAGAAGCCCAATTAGCACGCTCTCAATTGTGTTAGAAAGTAGACATCCTGGGGTTTCCAGCAATATGTAATAGTCTATACTTTGCTTGTGATTTGATGGCCCAAATTGGCGTTCCAAGTCAACACAAAAATTCTGGCGTCAAAACGCTAGAACTGGCATAAAAGCTGGAGTTAAACGCCCAAACTGGCACAAAAGCTGGCGTTTAACTCCAAGAAAAGTCTCCACACGTGAAAGCTTCAATGCTCAGCCCAAGCACGCACCAAGTGGGCCTGGAAGTGGATTCTGCATCAATTACTCATTTCTGTAAACACTAGGCTACTAGTTTTCTATAAATAGGACCTTTTGCTATTGTATTTTCATCTTTCAGTCTATCTTTTAATCATGTTTTGATGATTGAACCCTCTGTGGGAGGCTGGCCATTCGGCCATGCCTAGACCTTTTGTTCTCATGCATTTTCAATGGTGGAGTTTCTACACACCATAGATTAAGGTGTGGAGCTCTACTGTTCTTCATGAATTAATACAATTACTACAGTTTTTCTATTCAATTCATGCCTACTTCTTCTCCAAGATATACTCTCGTTCTTAATTTATTTAAGTCAGAATGAAGGAGTGACCCGTGACAATCACCCAATCTTCGTTACTCGCTTAGCCAAGGTCGTGTGCTTGACAACCACAAAGCGATCTACATGATGTTCAACGTAGTTATTGGACGACAGCTGGAGTATATTCTCTTGGGTTTCTAATCTCATATTGGAACCTTCGTAGTAAAGGCTAGAATTATTGGTGGCCATTCCTTAGATCCAGAAAGTCTAAACCTTGTCTGTGGTATTCCGAGTAGGATCTGGGAAGGGATGACTGTGACGAGCTTCAAACTCGCTAGTATTGGGCGTAGTGACAGACGCAAAAGGATCAATGGATCCTATTCCAACATGATCGAGAGCCGACAGATGATTAGCCGTGCGGTGACAGCGCATTTGGACCATTTTCATTGAGAGGACGGGAGGTAGCCATTGACAACAGTGAAACCCAACATAAAGCTTGCCATAGAAAGGAGTATGAATGATTGGAAGAAGGCAATAGGAAAGTAGAGGTTCAGAAGGAACAAAGCATCTTCATACGCTTATCTGAAATTCTCACCAATGAATTACATAAGTATCTCTATCCTATTTTATGTTTTATTCATCTTTTAATTATCAATTCCCCATAACCATTTGAATCTGCTTGACTGAGATTTACAAGATGACCATAGCTTGCTTCAAGCCGACAATCTCCGTGGGATCAACCCTTACTCACATAAGGTTTATTACTTGGACGACCCAGTGCACTTGCTGGTTAGTTGCGCGGAGTTGTGACAAAGAGTTGAGATTACAATTGTGCGTACCAAGTTGTTGGCGCCATTGATGATCACAATTTTGTGCACCAAGTTTTTGGCGCCGTTGCCGGGGATTGTTCGAGTTTGGACAACTGACGGTTCATCTTGTTGCTCAGATTAGGTAATTTTATTTTATGTTTAAGCTTTTTACTTTTTATTTTTCAAAAAAATTTCAATATATATATATATATATATATATATATATATATATATATATATATATATATATATATATATATATATATATATTTCTATTCTGTTCTTCTGAGTTTTTAAGAATGAATTATAGAGTTTCATGATGATTTGTTGAAGTCTGGCTGGCTGTGAAGCCATGTCTAATCTTTTGGACCGAGGTTTCAACTTATCATCACAAGAGCTTGTTGATTTCTATCAATTTTGCTATTGAAAGTAATGATCTGCTAAAGCTTGGCTGGCCATTGGCCATGTCTAGTGTTTTGGACCGAAGCTTTCACTGAAAGCTTGGCTAACATGTCTAATTCCTGGACCAGAGTTTTAGACTAACATTGCATGATTCCTGGAATTCTTATTAAAAATTTTGAATCTCTTTATTTTCATTTCCAAATAATTTTCGAAAAATAAAAAAATTATAAAATCTTAAAATAAAAAATATTTTATGTTTCTTGTTTGAGTCTAGTGTCTAATTTTAAGTTTGGTGTCAATTGCATGTCTTTATTCTTCTTGCATTCTTCGAATATATGCATTATGTTTTTCATTAATCTTCAAGTTGTTCTTGATGATTTCCTTGCTCTGATTTTTAAATTCGCTTGTTTTGTGTGTTTTGTTGTTTTTCATATGTATTCTAAATTTGTTAGTGTCTCTAATATGAAAATTTCTAAGTTTGGTGTCCTGCATGCTTTTGTTTATTTGATCTTAGTTTTCCATGATTAGTTTCATTTTGTTGTTTTTCATCATTAAAAATTCAAAAAATTTTCAAAATTATGTCTTTTCAAGTCAATAATACATAGAATTGAAGATTCAGAGCAGTCAGCAGAGGAATTATACAGAAAAAGCTGGGCGTTTAAAACGCCCAGTGAGGAAGGAAAACTGGCGTTTAAACGCCAGCCAGGGTAGTATTTTGGGCGTTAAACACCAGAATGGGTACCATTCTGAGCGTTTAACGCCAGGATGGCACAAGAGGTAAGATTTTGTTTTTAATTCAAATTTTTTGCAAATTTTCATAATTTTTCAAAATTAAATCTTTTTCAAATCATATCTTTTCAATAATATCTTTTCAAAAACAATTTCTTTCCATTTTATATTTTTTTTAATATTTTCGAAAATCCTTGCTACAATTAATGATTTAATTCAAAATTTTCAAGTTGTTACTTGCCTATAAAGAAAGGATCAAATTTTAAATTCTAGAATCATATCTTCTAATTTCTTTCTAGTCACGTAATCAACTTTAATTTTAAAACTTTCTATTTTTTATTTGTTTTTCAATCATATCTTCTCAATCATATCTTCTCAATCATATCTTTCTCAAAATAATTTTTAATCATATCTTTTTGATTGCCAATTTCAAAATCTTTTTCAAAATCACTTAACTACTTTCTCAACATTAATTTTCGAAAATCATCAATCAATTTTTCAAATTATCTTTTAATTATTTCAAAATCTTTTTAATTTATTTTCGAAAATTCTTCCCCTCCCCCCTCTCACATTTTTCTATTTAAGGGACTAGCACTCTTCCTCATTGTGCAATTCGGACTACCTCTATCTATAAGTTCGAATTCTCTCCTCTCTACCTCCTCCTTCTATTCTTCTTTTCCTCTGACATCTCAAGGAATCTCTATACTGTAACATAGAGGATTCCATACTTTCTTCTTCTCTCTCTTTCATATGAGCAGGAGTAAGGACAAAGACATTCTTGTTGAGGCTGAACCTGAACCTGAAAGGACCTTGAAGAGAAAGCTAAGAGAAGCTAAAGTACAACTCTCTGTAGAGGACCTAACAGAGCTTTTCAAACAAGAAGAAGCCATGGCAGCCGAAAACAACAACAATGCCAACAATGCAAGGAAGGTGCTTGGTGACTTTACTGCACCTACTCCCGGCTTCTATGGGAGAAGCATCTCTATCCCTGCCATTGGAGCAAACAACTTTGAGCTTAAGCCTCAATTAGTTTCTCTAATGCAACAGAATTGCAAGTTTTATGGACTTCCATTAGAAGATCCTCATCAATTCTTAGCTGAATTCTTGCAAATATGTGATACTGTTAATACCAATGGGGTTGACCCTGAGGTCTACAGACTTATGCTCTTCCCTTTTGTTGTAAGAGACAGAGCTAGGATATGGTTGGATTCACAACCTAAGGAAATCCTGAACTCTTGGGAAAAGCTAGTCAATGCCTTCTTGGCAAAGTTCTTTCCACCTCAAAAATTGAGTAAGCTTAGAGTGGAGGTCCAAACCTTCAGACAGAAGGAAGGTGAATCACTCTATGAAGCTTGGGAAAGATACAAGCAATTGATCAGAAGGTGTCCTTCTGACATGCTTTTAGAGTGGAGCATCATAGGTATCTTCTATGATGGTCTGTCTGAACTGTCCAAGATGTCATTGGACAACTCTGCTGGAGGATCTCTTCATCTGAAGAAGACGCCTGCAGAAGCTCAGGAACTCATTGAAATGGTTGTAAATAACCAATTCATGTACACTTCTGAAAGGAATCCTGTGAATAAT
The DNA here is from genome assembly GCF_059453495.1 of Arachis ipaensis. Lineage (NCBI taxonomy): Eukaryota > Viridiplantae > Streptophyta > Magnoliopsida > Fabales > Fabaceae > Arachis > Arachis ipaensis. Next base: position 65,414,885 of record NC_142439.1, on the reverse strand, counting down.
GGGACGAATAAGAAGAAAGGAGTTCTTGAGATTGACACTCCTTCATGCCATATTGGCTCAAAACAAAATATTGACTCAGCAAGTCAATATGATTTCTCAGAGTCTGTCTGGAATGCAAGCAGCAACAGGCAGTACCAAAGAAGCTTCATCTAAAGAAGAAGCTTATGATCCTGAGAACCCAGCAATGAAAGAGGTGAATTACATAGGAGAACCCTATGGAAACACCTATAATCCTTCATGGAGAAATCACCCAAATCTCTCATGGAAGGACCAACAGATGCCTCAACAAGGCTTCAACAATAGTAATGGTGGAAGAAATAGGTTTAGCAATAGCAAGCCTTTTCCATCATCTTCTCAGTAACAGACAGAAAATTTTAAGAAGAGCCATTCTGACTAAGCAACCATAGTCTCTGATCTAATTAAAACCACTCAAAGTTTCATGACTGAAACAAGATCCTCCATTAGAAATTTGGAGGCACAAGTGGGTCAGCTGAGTAAGAAAATTACTGAACTCCCTCCTAGTACTCTCCCAAGCAATACAGAAGAGAATCCAAAAAGAGAGTGCAAGGCCATCAACATTACCCACTCGGCCGAACTTGGAGAGGAGGAAGAGGCAATGATTTCCACTGAGGAAGACCTCAATGGACGTCCACTGGCCTCCAAGGAGTTCCCCAATGAGGAACCATGGGAATCTGAGGCTCATACAGAGACCATAGAGATTCCATTGAATTTACTTCTGCCATTCATGAGCTCTGATGAGTATTCTTCCCCTGAAGAGGATGAAGATGTTACTGAAGAGCAAGATGCTAAGTACCTTGGAGCAATCATGAAGTTAAATGCCAAGTTATTTGGTAATGAGACTTGGGAGGATGAACCCCCCTTGCTCACCAAAGAACTGGATGACTTGACTAGGCAGAGATTACCTCAAAAGAGACAGGATTCTGGAAAGTTCTCAATACCTTGTACCATTGGCACCATGACCTTTGAGAAGGCTCTGTGTGACCTAGGGTCAAGCATAAACCTCATGCCTCTCTCTGTAATGGAGAAGCTAGGGATCCTTGAGGTATAAGCTGTAAGAATCTCACTAGAGATGGCAGACAATTCAAGGAAATAAGCTTATGGACTTGTAGAGGATGTCTTGGTAAAGATTGAAGACCACTACATCCCTATTGATTTCATAATCCTAGACACTGGGAAGTGTATGGATGAATCCATCATCCTTGGCAGACCCTTCCTAGCCACAGCAAAAGCTGTGATTGATGTTGACAGAGGAGAATTGGTCCTTCAAGTGAATGAGGACTCCCTTGTGTTTAAAGCTCAAGGATCTCCCTCTGTAACCATGGAGAAGAAGCATGCAAAGCTTCTCTCAATGCAGAGTCAAACAGAGCCCCCATATTCAAACTCTAAGTTTGGTGTTAGGAGGCCATCATCATGCTCTAAGTATCTGTAAGGCTCCATGAGAGCCCACTGTCAGGCTACTGACATTAAAGAAGTGCTTGTTGGAAGGCAACCCAATTTTATTATATCTACTTATTTTCCATTGTTATTTTGTGTTTTCTGTAGGTTAATGATCATGTGAAGTCACAAAAACAACTGAAAAAGCAAAAATAAAATGAAAAATAGTATAAAAAATAGCACACCCTAGAGGAGAAAGCTTACTGGAATTTAAAGGCCAGTAAGGGTAGCAGAATGGGCGTTAAACGCCCAGTCTGGCACCATTTTGGGCGTTAAACGCCCAGTCTGGCACCATTTTGGGCGTTTAAAGCCAGAAAGGGGCACAGAGCTGGCGTTTAACGCCAGAAATGGGCACAGAGCTAGCGTTAAACGCCAGAAAGGGGAGAAAAGCTGGCGTTAAACACCAGAAAAGGGCAGCAACCTGGCATTTAATGCCAGGATTGGCAAGCAAGGGGCATTTACACACCAACATGGTGCAGGGATGAGAAATCCTTGACACCTCAGGATCTGTGGACCCCACAGAATCTCCACCTACCTCATCTCTCTCTCTTCTTCACACCCTTCCATAACACTCTCCCCCAAATATCCTTCACCAATCACCTCAATACCTCTTCCCCAAAAACCCCTCTCCTATCAAATCCTACCCTCTTCTCCATAATCCCTTCACCAATCCACATGTATCCATCATAAAACCCCACCTACCTCACCATTCAAATTCAAACCACTTTCCCTCCCAAACCCACCCATACATGGCCGAACCCTACCCCTCTCTCCACTCCTATATAAACCCATCTTCACTCATTCATTTTCACACATCATACACACTACTAATCCCCCTTGGCCGAACCACAAAACCCCCCTCCATCTCCTCTATTTCTTCTTCTTCTACTCTTTTCTTTCTTCTTTTGCTCGAGGACGAGCAAACCTTCTAAGTTTGGTGTGGTAAAAGCGTTGCTTTTTATTTTTCCATAACCATTTATGGCACCAATGGCCGGAGAAACCTCAAGAAAGAGGAAAGGGAAGGCAAAAGCTTCCACCTCCGAGTCATGGGAGATGGAGAGATTCATCTCAAAGGTCCATCAAGACCACTTCTATGAAGTTGTGGCCAAGAAGAAGGTGATCCTTGAGGTCCCTTTCAAGCTCAAAAAAGGTGAATATCTGTAGATCCGACATGAGATTCGAAGAAGAGGTTGGGAAATTCTCACCAACCCCATTCAACAAGTCGGGATCTTAATGGTTCAAGAGTTCTATGCCAATGCATGGATCACCAAGAACCATGATCAAAGTGTGAACCCGGACCCTAAGAATTGGCTTACAATGGTTCGGGGGAAATGCTTAGATTTCAGTCCGGAAAATATAAGGTTGGCATTCAACTTGCCCATGATGCAAGGAGGTGCATGCCCCTACACTAGAAGGGTCAACTTTGATCAAAGGTTGGACCAAGTCCTCATAGACATTTGTGAAGAGGGCGCTCAATGGAAGAGAGATTCAAGAGGGAAGCCGGTTCAACTAAGAAGTCATGACCTCAAGCCCATGGCTAGGGGATGGTTGGAGTTCATCCAACGCTCAATCATTCCCACTAGAAACCGGTCTGAAGTTACTCTAGACCGGGCTATCATGATCCATAGAATCATGATTGGGGAGGAAGTAGAAGTTCATGAGGTTATATCCCTATAACTCTACAAGGTGGCGGACAAGTCCTCTACTTTGGCAAGGTTAGCCTTTCCTCATCTCATTTGTCACCTCTGCAATTTCGCTGGAATTGACATAGAGAAAGACATCCTCATTGATAAGGACAAGCCCATCACTAAGAAAAGGATGGAACAAACAAGAGATCCTACTCATGGGCAAGAGCATGAGGAAATTCCTCATCATAAAATCCCTAAGATGCCTCAAGGGATGCATTTTCCTCCACAAAAATATTAGGAGCAAATCAACACCTCCCTAAGAGAGTTAAATTCCAATATGGGACAACTAAGGGTGGAGCACCAAGAGCATTCCATCCTCCTCTATGAAATTAGAAAAGACCAAAGAGTCATGAGGGAGGAGCAACAAAGGCAAGGAAGAGACATTGAGGAGCTCAAGCACTCCATAAGATCTTCAAGAGGAAGAACTAGCCGCCATCACTAAGGTGGACCCGTTCTTTAATTTTCTTGTTCTTTATTTTTCTGATTTTCGAAAATTATGCTTTATGTTTTATTTATATTTGTGTCTTTTTACATGATCACTAGTGTCTAAGTGTCTATGCCTTAAAGCTATGAATGTCCTATGAATCCATCACCTTTCTTAAATAAAGTTTTTTTAATTACAAAAAGAAAAAGAAGTACATAAATTTTGAATTTTAAAACAGATTAATTATTTTGATATGGTGGCAATACTTTTTTGTTTTCTAAATGAATGCTTGAACAATGCATATTTTTGAATTTGTTGTTTATGAATGTTAAAATTGTTGGCTCTTGAAAGAATGATGAAAAAAAGGAGAAATGCTATTGATAATCTGAAAAATCATAAAATTTATTCTTGAAGCAAGAAAAAGCAGTGAAAAGCTTGCAAAAAAAATTATATATGCGAAAAAAAAGAAAAAAAAAGAAAAAAGAAAAAGAAAAAGCAAGCAGAAAAAGCCAATAGCTATTTAAACCAAAAGGCAAGGGTAAAATAAAAAGGACCCAAGGCTTTGAGCATCAGTGGATAGGAGGGCCCACAGGAATAAAATCCTGGCCTAAGCGGCTAAACCAAGCTGTCCCTAACTATGTGCTTGTGGCGTGAAGGTGTCAAGTAAAAAGCTTGAGACTGAGCGGTTAAAGTCGTGGTCCAAAGCAAAAAGAGTGTGCTTAAGAGCTCTGGACACCTCTAATTGGGGACTTTAGCAAAGCTGAGTCACAATCTGAAAAGGTTCACCCAGTTATGTGTCTGTGGCATTTATGTATCCGGTGGTAATACTGGAAAACAAAATGCTTAGGGACACGGCCAAGACTCATAAAGTAACTGTGTTCAAGAATCAACATACTGTACTAGGAGAATCATCAACACTATATGAATTCTGAGTTCCTATAGATGCCAATCATTCTGAACTTCAAAGGAAAAAGTGAGATGCCAAAACTGTTCAGAAGCAAAAAGCTAATAGCCCCGCTCATCTAATTAAGACTGATCTTCATAGATGTTTCTGGAATTCATTTTATATTCTTTTCTTTTTATCCTATTTGATTTTTAGTTGCTTGGGGACAAGCAACAATTTAAGTTTGGTGTTGTGATGAGCGGATAATTTATACGCTTTTTGGCACTATTTTTAGGTAGTTTTTAGTATATTTTAGTTAGTTTTTATTATGTTTTTATTAGTTTTTAATTAAAAATCACATTTATAGACTTTACTATGAGTTTGTGTATTTTTCTGTAATTTCAGGTATTTTCTGGCTGAAATTGAGGGGCCTAAGCAAAAATCTGATTCAGAGTTGGAAAAGGACTGCAGATGCTGTTGCATTCTGACCTCCCTGCACTCGAAGTTGCTTTTCTGGAGCTACAAAAGCCCAATTGGCGCGCTCTCATTTGCGTTGGAAAGTAGACATCCTGGGCTTTTCAGCAATATGTAATAGTCTATAATTTGTCCGAAATTTGATGGCCCAAACTGGCGTTCCAAGTCAGCACAAAAATTCTGGCGTCAAAACGCCCAAACTGGCACAAAAGCTGGCGTTTACCTCCAAGAAAAGTCTCCACACATGAAAGCTTCAATGCTCAGCCCAAGCACACACCAAGTGGGCCTGGAAGTGGATTCTGCATCAATTACTCATTTCTGTAAACCCTAGGCTACTAGTTTTCTATAAATAGGACCTTTTGCTATTGTATTTTCATCTTTCAATCTATCTTTTAATCATGTTTTGATGATTGAACCCTCTGTGGGAGACTGGCCATTCAGCCATGCCTGGACCTTTTGTTCTTATGTATTTTCAACGGTGGAGTTTCTACACACCATAGATTAAGGTGTGGAGCTCTGCTGTGCTTCATGAATTAATGCAATTACTACTGTTTTTCTATTCAATTCACGCCTACTTCTTCTCCAAGATATACTCTCGTTCTTAATTCAGTTAAGTCAGAATGAAGGGGTGACCCGTGACAATCACCCAATCTTTGTTACTCGCTTAGCCAAGGTCGCGTGCTTGACAACCACAAAGCGATCTACATGATGTTCGACGTAGTCATTGGACGACAGCTGGAGTATATTCTCTTGGGTTTCTAATCTCATATTAGAACCTTCGTGGTAAAGGCTAGAATTATTGGCGGCCATTCCTAAGATCCGGAAAGTCTAAACCTTGTCTGTGGTATTCCGAGTAGGATCTGGGAAGGGATGACTGTGACGAGCTTCAAACTCGTGAGTGTTGGGCGTAGTGACAGACGCAAAAGGATCAATGGATCCTATTCCAACATGATCGAGAACCGACAGATGATTAGCCGTGCGGTGATAGCACATTTGGACCATTTTCACTGAGAGGACGGGAGGTAGCCATTGACAACAGTGAAACCCAACATAAATCTTGCCATGAAAAGGAGTATGAATGATTGGAAGAAGGCAATAGGAAAGCAGAGGTTCAGAAGGAACAAAGCATCTTCATACGCTTATCTGAAATTCTCACCAATGAATTACATAAGTATCTCTATCCTATTTTATGCTTTATTCATCTTTTAATTATCAATTCCCCATAACCATTTGAATCTGACTGACTGAGATTTACAAGATGACCATAGCTTGCTTCAAGCCGACAATCTCCGTGGGATCGACCCTTACTCACGTAAGGTTTATTACTTGGACAACCCAGTGCACTTGCTGGTTAGTTGTGCGGAGTTGTGACAAAGAGTTGAGATTATAATTGTGCATACCAAGTTGTTGGTGCCATTGATGATCACAATTTCGTGTACCAAATACGACCTCACTCTATTGTGAGTTTTTACATGACGATAATTCGGTATACTTGCCGAGGGAAATTTGTTGAGAGACAAGTTTTCGTGCATCAAGTTTATGGCGCTGTTGCCGGGGATTGATTTTGTATTGACAATGATTAAATTGGAGGATAACTAGATTAAAAATTTTTTCTTTTGTTAATTAATTTCAATTCTAGTTGTTTAGTGTTATTTTTTGCAACTTTAGTTGTTTTTCTCTATCCATTTACTTTCCAGCTCAACTAATCCACTAACTCCACTAACTGTTTGATTAATTGCTCTAACCACTCTAACCATAATTTTCATTAACAGTGAACTCTTCACTTGCTATTTGTTGTTTGTTTTGCTGAGCATATGACATGTAGAAGAGGAGCTTCAACCTCTTTTGATAGTGAACCTGACAGGACCTTCCTTAGATTAAGGAGAAAAGCAAGAGGGAAAGGAATAGTTGGAGAAGAGGAGTTGGAAGAAGATCTAGACGTTGCTATGGAGGAAGAGGTTCATAATCATGCTGGAGAAGGTGCTGGTAATCATGCTGGGCAGGAGAGAAGAGTGCTAGGCTCTTACATTAATCCCAATCCTGGGAATTGTGGAAGCAGCATTCGAAAGCCAACCATTCATGCCAACAACTTTGAGCTAAAACCACAACTCATCACCCCTGTCCAAAGTAATTGCTCATTTGGAGGGAGTGCCCAAGAAGACCCCAACCAACATCTAACCACCTTCCTGAGAATATGTGATACTCTGAAGGCTAATGGTGTTCATCTTGACACCTATAGAGTACTTTTGTTCCCATTCTCTCTTAGGGACAAGGCATCTAAGTGACTAGAGTCATTCCCTAAAGAAAGCCTTACTATTTGGGAGGATATGGTGAACAATTTCTTGGGAAGATTCTACCCTCCTCAAAGAGTCAATAGGTTGAGGGCTGAGGTCCAAACATTCAGGCAACAAGATAGGAAAACTCTCTATGAAGCATGGGAGAGATACAAGGAGTTGACAAGAAAATGCCCTCCGAACATGTTCAATGAATGGGTCCAGCTACATATTTTCTATGAAGGATTATCATATGAAGCAAAGAAGGCTCTAGATCACTCTTCAGGAGGCTCTCTCAATAAGAAGAAGACAATAGAGGAAGCCATTGATGTCATTGAAATAGTGGCTAATAATGAATATTTCTATGCCTCAGATCGAAGCAACAACAGAGGAGTGATGGAGCTGAATTACATGGATGCATTGCTGGCCCAAAACAAGTTGATTACTAATCAACTAGCAGAGGTCACCAAGCAGATGGAGAAGAACTAAGTTGCAGCAATTAATATCCCACCACCAGCTCAAGAAGGAGTGAATGCAGAGGAAGGAGATGATTGGGAACAAGCCAATTATGTTGGGAACTCATCAAGACAACCCTAGAACCAAGATCATAGACCTCACAATCCTGGTCCACCCAAACCTTGGGTGGGGAAACCAGCAACCCCAGAACCAAGATCATAGACCTCACAACTCCAACTATTACAACAACTCCACCTACCAATAGTCCAACCAAAGACCCTATCAAGCCCCATAAAACACTTCTTTCCAACCTCCATATCAAGCACCAAATAGCCATCGTCAACCTCCAAATTCCAACATACCATCACTATTTGAGAATAGATTATCTCGGATTGAAGCCCTGCTTGGAGAACTTTGCAAGAAATCTAAGGACATGAGGATTTTCAGGAAGGAGGTGATATTTAATATGCAAAACCAGGAGGCTTCTATTAAGAAGCTTGAGACACAAGTGGACTACTAATCCAAGCAAATTCCAACCCACAGTTCTCTTAGTGGTACCATGGCAAACCCAAGGGAGGAATACAAGGCCATTACACTAAGAAGCGGGAAGGAACTAAAGGAAGCCTTAAGGGAAACGCAAGGAGAGAAAGTGGATGAAAGCCTAAGAGACAAAGAAAAAGCACAAGCACCTGTGATCAATCCAATCCAAGAAAAAGAAGTTCTGAGACCATATGTTCCAAAGGCCCCCTACCCTCAACGACTGAAGAGTAATGAAAAAGACACCAATTCTCCAGATTTTTCGACGTTTTCAAGAGACTTCAAATGAATATCCCCTTTGCTGAAGCACTAGAGCAAATGCCACTCTCTGCCAAGTTTTTGAAGGAGCTAATGACCAAGAAGAGAAGTTGGAGAAATGATGAAAGTGTGGTGTTAACCGAGGAATGTAGTGCTATCATTCAGCACAAATTGCCTCAGATATTGAAGGACCCTGGGAGCTTTGATGACCGGAATTCACTACCCATATATATAATGAATCCGTTCTTTGGCAAGCGCACTAAATATCGTCAAGTAATAACCCACGAGGAGTGGGATTGTATCCACAGAGATTGATTGATTGAGCAGTGTTACCTAATGAGTTAATTAGTTAAGCTAATCAAATAGAGAGTGTTGAGTACTGAAAATTAAATTGCAGAATTATTAAAGACATAAAAGTAAAGGAAAGCAACAAAGTACAGGAATGTAAATGGCAAGAATGTAAAGAACAAAAGCATAAAAGGCTGAATTGTAAAAGGGAGTGGGGAATTAGTAGAATGTAAAAGAAAGCTATAAAGAATGTGGAAGATAAGAATAGGAGAATTCATTGGGTTTGGGAGATGTTGATCTCTTTGGATGAAATCCAATACATCTCATCTTCAATGATGCAACTCATTGACCTCTTGGCAATTATGAGTGATTGAGTCCCAATCCCTTGGTAACCCAATCTCTCAAATCTTATTTAATAGCCAATTCCTTAGTCTATTTGCTCATGAGAAGAGATGAAGAATGGTCTCTGATTTTACCACACACTTTCCTAGATCCAAGTATTGGGAGGATTAATGTCACTATATCCAACCCAAACCCAAATCTGTTCAAGCATGAGAAGGATTCTCAAGCATGGTTCTATGATTCCTCTTCCAAGGCTCACATAAAACCCAAAATCATTCAATCTCTTTTCCAAGATAATTGAATGATAGAGTGAAGAATGAAAATCCTTTAAGTAATTGAAAGAGAAGATGAATAGAAGAAGAAATTTCACTATCATTAATCCATCAAGTACAACAGAGCTCCCTCTCCCAATGAGAGGGAGTTTAGCTACTCATAGCTCAGAGAAAAGTGCAAGAGATGAAAGAAATGAAGTGTAAAGTGAAAACTAGATCTAAACTTGGCAATGCCAATCCAATACTACCCAACTCAATCTCTTTTTCAGTACTTCCAGGGGGTATTTATACTACTCCTATCACTAGAATTAAGAAAATACAAAAGGAAAAGAAAATTACAATTGGAGGGAAAAGGAAAACTCAATAAACGTGACCTTCAGTAGCTGGCATGTGACTGGCGTTTAAGTGGCGTGCCACGCCTAGCCTCCAAATTTGGCTTGGCGCGCCACGCCCAACTCTTCAAGTGGCACGCCCCTTGTGTTGGCATCCCTGGCGTGCCACACCTTCGAACCCAAGGGGCACGCCCAGGGTCTTCTTTAGTGTTGGCTAGCCTGGCGTGCCAAGCCTTCGAGCCCAAGTGGCACGCCCAGGGTCTTCTAGGAACCTTGGTTGGCCTGGCGTGCCACGCCTTCGACCTCAAGTGGCACGCCCAGGCTCTTCTTTAAAGCATTGGTTAGCCTGGCGTGCCATGCCTTGGGCCTCAACTGGTCGCCCAGGCACTTCCTTGGAGCTTTGAACTAGCGTGGCACGCCCAAGGTCTGGCGTGCCACGCCCATTGTGGGTGTTGCATCTTCTTCTCTGGAAAACATAACTGGCATGCCACGCCCATAATGCATGCTTTTTCACCTCTCTGGAAAACATAACTGGCGTGCCACGCCTAGTGTATGGCGTTCCACACCCAGCATTCTTCCTTGCTCCAGTAGCTGGCGTGCTACCCCCAGCATTCAAGTGGCACGCCCAGGTAAATAGTGAAAGTTGGCGTGCCACGCCTTCGACCTCAAGTGGCACGCCCAGCTTTGGTGCTTGCTCTTCTTTAGTGTTGGCGTGCCACGCCTGGGTCTTCAAGTGGCACGTCCAAGTGAGGATGATACCTGGCATGCCACACCTTCGACATCAAGTGGCACGCCCAAGTGTTTGGGTCTTCACTTCATCTCTGAAAACTTGAACTGACGTGCCACGCCTTGACGTATAAGTGGCACGCCCAAGTGAGGATGATATCTGGCATGCCACGCCTTCGATACCAAGTGGCATGCCCAAGTTAAGTTGACTCTTCCAATCTTGGCGTGCTACGCCTGGGTCTTCAAGTGGCACGCCCAAGTGATGGGCTAGAGCTGGCGTGCCACGCCTGCGATACCAAGTAGCACGCCCAAGTGATGGACTAGAGTTGGCGTGCCACGCCTTCGATACCAAGTGGCATGCCCAAGTGAAGTCCCTTTCTGGATTAATGAACTGGTGTGCCACGCCCAATGGTTGAAGTGGCACGCCCATTGTGTGTGATGGACATGGCGTGCCACGCCCCTTTTTTGTGGCCTTCAACATTGTTCTCTGGAAATCATTACTGGCGTGCTACGCCTTGGTGCTGGCGTGCCATGCCCATTACACATGCCCAGCTTTGCTTGATGTTTCCTTCCCTTTTTCTTGCTCTTTTCACCTGAAATTCAATACAAACCCATTTCAAAGTAATGTACCATAATATTTGTCATTTGGTTCATGAAATTGCATTATAACAATGAATATGTGTTTTTTTTATGGTCCTTTTTAGATAGAAAAAAGGGTAAATGATGCAAGTCATCACAACACCAAACTTAAGCTTTGCTTGTCCCAAGCAAGTCAATGTGAGTTACTCTTAAATAAATTGAGACATTGACCTTGAGTAGGTGCGTTCATTATCACGGATAAGGCTAAGTGTTAACATGTGCATGAATATTATTGTTTCAATGTCACAATGAACTCCTAGTCTCTTAAGGATTCTTCCAAGTGTTTGTCTTAGGTGCCCTCTTTATTGATTGTCACTTTGAAGTAGCAAGAGTTGTTCCTTTTTCTTTTTAGCTATTCTTTCTTTTTTTACTTTTCTTTTCAATTGACCACGACTCTAAGTATTTTGTGTCAAGACGACCCTTTAGATTAGGCTTTCAATTAGTACTCCCAAACCAGTTGGTTTTAGGGTGTTAGGTGTTGAAACACCCCTAAGAATTTACTTGCCCAGGTCTCTTTTCTTGACACATCTTCACCACAAGCATCTACTAGGATCTTCAATTCTTTTTTTTAGCTAATTGGTGCTTCCTTTTATCCTAGTAGTTGATGCTCAGAGCCTTGGGTCTTTTGTTGCTTACTACTTCTTGGTTCTATAGATATTCAAGGGACATCCTTAGCCTTTACTTGTCACTCTCTCTAAGTCTAGTTACCCCATCATGACTCATTTTTTTTCAAGTTCATTCAAGGTTCCACACTTAGTTCCTTTATCTCTTGGCTTTGAATAGTCTTACTTGGTCTTAGTCTCTTTTACTCTTATTTTTTTAACAACTCACCATAGACTTTTATGGAAACAAACTACCCTTTTATTTGATGATCATGAGACAACATTGCATTTTCTTTATTTAAGCATAAAGGACTCATAAAAGAGTTCAGAACATAAGGAAATTAATCATGAAACATAAACTATCCTAACATTGCAACTATTATCAAACAAAAATTAAACATGATGAAATCAGATAGAAATTCAGAATTTTAAATGGTCAACCATAGGACTCAACAACCTTGAGCAGCTTCAGTTCATGGGCCTTTTTCCTTTGTCCTTCTTCTTGGAGGGGGCATCATCATCCTTTTTGGAGGATCCTTTTTGTGCCTTTGTGTTTTTGGGCTTCCAAAATCCCAGCCTCCTCATATAGGACCTTACATTTTCTTTGTGCTGGTATGTAATTTCTTCCTGCCTTGCGCTGAGTTCCTCCATCTTTTGCATGTATGTTGGATAATTGGGGTTCATGTTGGCTACTGCATTACACAAATAGCTCAATTTTGTTTGTGTGTAGCAGTCATACTCTCTTCTTGCTATGGTTCTGGCTTCATAAAGATGCCTGAACTCGGTAAGGCTCCCTAGTTGGATTTGTTGTTGTTTCATAATTGTTCTGAGGCTGCCTTGCATCTCACCCTAGTTGAACTGATCTTGTTGCTCCTTCATGTGCTCCATACTTCCTTGGAGTTGTTGTATGTTCTCATTCCCTTGATCCCAGTGTTGTTGTTGTTCCTTGAGTTGGTTGGCATCTTCTCTCAGGTGGTGTATATCTCCTCTCATTTGGTGTATGTCTCCTAGCAATTGCTCCCAATTGAAACCTTCAGGGAATTTGTGGGTATGGTGGTGGTGGAAGTGCTAAGTATTGTGGTTGATCTTCAGCCTCTCCTTCTTGTTGTGGTTGCCCTTGTGGCTCATGGGCATGATCTCTGTGCTCCCTTGCACTATGAAGTGGGTGGGCAACAACCAATTTGGCCATCTTCTTAGCAGTTTTGGGCTTTTCTTGATCCACAAAGACTTCATCAATGATCTTTTCCACCCGTGCCTCCTCACATAGCCTCTGAATGATGCTGGGGAATGCCAACCTTGTGCTATCCTTGGTGCTTTTCAGCACCCTATTGATGTTATTGGCAATCATTTCCCCCACCTTAATATTTTCTCCCTTCATTATGCTGTATACAAGCACAACGTTTTCCAAAGTCACCTCTGAAGTGTTGGATGTGGGATTAAGAGACCTTCTCACAAAATCTAGCCACCCTCTAGCTTGGGGGCTTAGATCTCTTCTCCTCAGTTGGTTGGGTCTTCCATCTTTATCATTAATCCACTGCACATTCAGCACACATATTTTATTGAGGATTTAATCAAATCCTGGTTCTTGTTGCTTCACCCTTTCTTCATAGCTCCGGGTGGAGTTTGTTTGCTTCACCATCAGCATCCTATCTATGTTGGAGGGACTATAGTCAATAGCTTTCCCCCTCACATAGCTAAGATAACCATAGGATTGCCCTGGTTAAGGTACTGTATTAGCATAGAATTCTCTAACCAAGCTCTCCACCACCTTCCTTGGTGGGTTGCACAATAGTGCCCATCCTCTGTTGTTGATCTCCCTATTGATCTCTGGGTGCTCATTTCTTCCAAGATTGAAGCCCACCTCTAGAATGATTTTCCTCTCACTCACCCAACCATAAAATTGGTTTTGGTTGAATGATGAGAGGAACTTGTATTCATTGAAGCTTGAGCTTGAGGATCCAGAGGTTGGATCCTTTGTCTTTCTCTTCTTTGATAAGGAGGCCCTTGGTGGTGCCATGGGAGTAAGAAAAGGGTCTGGAGATGTTGAAGAAAGATGCAAAAGAGTAGGCAAAACTTTGTTTTGCTTCAACACCAAACTTAGGACTTGATTGTTGATAAAACATTATTTTATAATTTATATTGTGTTTAATTGAGTGGTTTTATCAAGTCTTTACCCACTTATTCATATGATTAGCATGTATTTACAATTCCTTCCCAAAATTATTCCATGGTTGAAAACTTGCTTCCTAGAGATCCTTTAATTATGTATTTTAATTCTCCTTTATACCATTCGATGCCATGATCCGTGTGTTAAGTGTTTCAGGCTTCATAGGGCAGGAATGGCTTAGGGAATGGAGAGGAAGCTTGCAAAAATGGAAGGAACACAAGAAACTAAGGAGATGACCAGCAAACACTGACGCGAGCGCATGGCTCATGCGAACGCACGAAATGGAGAAATCGCAGCGACGTGAACGCGTGCCTGACGCAAACGTGTGGATTGGAGTCTACACAAATGACGCGAACACGTGAACGACGCGAACGCGTGGCAAGGAAAATTGCTGAATGAGCTAACGCGTGGACGACACGTACGCGTGACCTGCGCGATCTACAGAAATTACAGGATACGCTGGAGACAACTCCGGGCCGCGTTTTAACCTAATTTTCGGCCCAGAAACAAAGAATAAAGCGAGGGAATATGCAGAGACTCAACACACATCCACACACATTCAGATACATTGATATTAGGATTACTTTTAGTTTTAGATCTGAATCTAGAGTTACTTTTACATTCATAGCTTATACTTTTGCTTGGATTTTGGATGTTAAAGAGTCATCACCTTCGATGAAGTAATTACTTTAGTTTGTTTCCTTATTCCCTCACTTTTAATTAGTTACTCGTTGACTTTGTTTAGATAATTATGTTGTGTTTTGAATTTATTAATATATAGCGTTATTTTTATTTTTAAAAAATTTTAATTCTCTATTTTATTTTATTTAATTATGTCTTCTTATATTTTTATGATTATTAATTCCATGTCAATGGAGTAGATCCTCTACCTGACATGGGGGTTGATTAAGAGGAGACACTTGAGTTGGAATGCTCAAGTGCTTAGTTAAATTGGACGTTGTAGGCTAATTCTGTACATACTAATGCTAGACCTCCCCAAGGGAGAGGACTAGGATTTGCGGGTAAGAGTTAGTTCAATCACTATACTTTCCTTTATTCAGTAAGTGTTAACCAAGTGAGAACAACAACCTCTTTACACTACACTTGAGAAGATTTCAACAAGGATAGGACTTCCACTTAATTATTCCCCCAGTCAAGGCCTTTTATTTGGAATATCAATAATTATTCTTAGTTTATTTTTATTTCTTTAATTCACAATTATTTTAATTACTCATTATCAAAACTCAAACTTTCTGAGAATTTTCTGATTAATAAATTAGCACTCTTTCCTACAACTCGTTGGGAGACGACCTGGGACTCATACTACCAGTATTTTTATTTCTAAAATTTGTGACAACCTGATGAGCGGATATTTTATACGCTTTATGGGGTTAATTTCATGTAGTTTTTAGTATGTTTTAGTTAGTTTTTAGTATATTTTTATTAGTTTCTAAGAAAAATTCATATTTCTGGACTTTACTATGAGTTTATGTGTTTTTCTGTAATTTCAAGTTTTTTCTGGCTGAAATTGAGGGAGCTGAGCAAAAATCTGATTCAGGCTGAAAAAGGACTGCTGATGTTGTTGGATTCTGACCTCCCTGCACTCGGAATTGATTTTTTGGAGCTACATGAGTCCAATTGGCGCGATCTCAATTGCGTTGGAAAGTAGACATCTAGGGCTTTCTAGAAATATATAATAGTCCATACTTTGCTCAAGGATAGACGACGTAAACTGGCGTTCAACACCAGTTCCATGTTGTATTATGGCGTTAAACGCCAGAAACAGGTTACAAGTTAGAGTTAAACGCCAGAAACAGGTTACAACTTGGCGTTTAACTCTAGAAACAGCCTAGGCACGTGTAAAGCTCGAGTCTCAGCCTCAGCACACACCAAGTGGGTCCCAGAAGTGGATTTCTGCACTATCTATCATAGTTTACTTATTTTCTGTAAAACTAGGTTACTAGTTGAGTATTTAAACAACTTTTAGAGATTTATTTTGGATCTCATGACATTTTTAGATCTGAACTTTGTACTCTTTGACGGCATAAGTCTCTAAACTCCATTGTTGGGGTGAGGAGCTCTGCTGTGTCTCGATGAATTAATGCAATTATTTCTGTTTTCTATTCAAACACGCTGGTTTCTATCTAAGATGTTCATTCGTACTTCAATATGAGGGAGGTAATGATCCGTGACACTCATCACCATTCTCAACCTATGAATGCGTGCCTGACAACCACTTTCGTACTACCTTCGATTGAATGAGTATCTCTTGGATTCTTTAATCAGAATCTTTGTCGTATAAGCTAGAATATATTAGCAGCATTCTTGAGAATCCGGAAAGTCTAAACCTTGTCTGTGGTATTCCGAGTAGGATTCAGGGATTGAATGACTGTGACAAGCTTCAAACTCACAAGGGTTAGGCGTAGTGACAAACGCAAAAGGATCAATGGATCCTATTCTAGCATGAGTGAGAACCGACAGGTGATTAGCCGTGCGGTGA
Organism: Arachis ipaensis; assembly: GCF_059453495.1. Taxonomy (NCBI): domain Eukaryota; kingdom Viridiplantae; phylum Streptophyta; class Magnoliopsida; order Fabales; family Fabaceae; genus Arachis; species Arachis ipaensis. The sequence continues at coordinate 65,398,569 of NC_142439.1, read as the reverse complement.
TAGCGCACTTGGACTATTTTCACTAAGAGGACAGATGGTAGCCATTGACAACGGTGATCCACCAACACACAGCTTGCCATGGGAGGAATGACGTTAGGATTTTTGCCAGTAAAGAAGTTCATAAAAACAGTCGCGTTGTAGATATAGTCTGTAAACTGACAGAAATCCCTTCGTACAAATGTTTTGGATGTCACAAGTAACAAACCCCTTAAAAATTGTTAACCAAGTATTTAAACCTCGGGTCGTCTTCTCAAGGAACTGCAAGGAAGTATGTTCTTATTATTGGCTATAAAAGTTGTAATCGGGGTTTAGAAGGTGATAAGCAAGTATTTTAAGTGACAAGTAAAGTAGATGGCAATTGAAATAAATAAATACTGTAAAGCAACTTTTGGCAAGGTAAGAGAAATTAGAAGTCCAACTTAATTATCTCTCTCAACAATAATGAAAGTTGAATCTAAATTCCACTTAGTTAACATTTACTAAAGTAAAGGAAAGTCAAGGGACTAATTAGTTTGACCTTCGAATCCTATTTATTTCCTAAGAAAAAGTTGGGATTATTGAAGTTCAGTTCAATTAGCAAGATAGCGATTATCAGTTATGTTGAGTTTGATAATGTTGAGTTACTGATTTCTTAACCAAGACCAAAAGGGGAAAAAGTAAAATTGCTGGAACAAAAATGTCCTTAGATGGAAAGCAATGGTAACACAAATTAAAGAGAAAGCAATCAATAGCTGAAATACCTCAAATAATCATTAATTCAAATCATAACATAGAAAGGGTTCATAAGTCAAGTTGGCAACATTTATAGATACGAATAAAAGCATTAAAGTAAAAGTAGCATAGAAACATAAATTAAAGTAAATACTAAACCTGGATCGAGAGCTACTCTTAAAAACTAATAGGAGTCCTAAATCCTAATCCTAATCCTAAGAGAGAGAGGAGAGAACCTCTCTCAAACTAAATCTAAATCATGGAAAGTGAAAATTGGCAAGCTCCCTTTGAATGGATGCATTCCCCCACTTTATAGCCTCTAGTCTATGTGTTCTGCACTTGGATTTGGGCCAAAAAGGCTTCAGAATCCGCTTTGAGCATATTCTATAAATTCTGATACGTGGCCTCTGTCACGCGTCCGTGTGGGACACGCGGTCGCGTCATTCGGAGCTTTTCTTGCCACGCGGTCGTGTCAGTCATGCAACCGCGTCATGTGCGTTCTGCTTAAGGCGTGCGGTCGCGTCAGTCATGCAGCCGCGTCGCTGCTGATTCGCGCTTGGCACGCAATCGCTTCGTCCATGCGATCGCGTGGATGCCAGTTTCTTCAGAAGCTCTATTTTGTGCTTTCCTTCCATTTTTGTATGTTTCCTTTCCATCCTTTAAGTCATTCCTACCTTAGAAGATCTGAAACTACTCAACACACTAATCACGGCATCGAATGGAAATAAAGGTAATTAAAATAATTAACTTTAAAGCTTAGGAAACATGTTTTTCACATACATCACATAATAAGGAAGGGAAAGTAGAACCATGCAATTAATATGAATAAGCAGGTGAAGGATTGAATAAATCACTCAAACTAAGCACAAAATAACTCATGAAATATGGGTTTATCAACCTCCCCACACTTAAAGAATAGCATGTCCTCATGCTAAGCTCAAGAGAAGCTATAAAGATGAAGAGGAATGGTAGGATGTATGAAATGCAATCCTATCTATATAAATGCAAATACATGCAAAATGTTTCTACCTACTTGGTTTAAAAGTAAACAAGTTCTCCAAGACAAATACAAACTAATTTCCACTAATTCAAATCGTACAATAAAAAGCAAGTAAACTTGTAAGAAGACAGCTCATGAAAGCAGGGAACATAGAATCAAGCATTGAACCCTCACTGGTAGTGTATATCACTCTAATCTCTCAAGTGTATAGGGTTATTCACTCTACTCTTCTCTAGTCATGCTTTCTAAACCTTATTCTTCATCTAACCAATCAACAAATATTTAATGTACCAATGCAAACATCATGAGGTCTTTTCAAGGTTGTAATGGGGCTGAAGTAAAGGTAAGGATATATGTATGGCCAAGTGAGCTATAATATGAATCTTTAATTAACCTAAGCTCTCACCTAATATACATATACTCTATATACTTTTAAATTCATGCCTAGCTACCCATAATTCCCACTTTTGTATAATTCCCATACTCATGTACCAAATTTTCTTTAATTTTATCACATGTGCATTGATCTTTTATTAAACTTAATATTGGGGTAATTTTGTCCCCTTATTTATTATATATTTTTTTTTCTTTTTCTCTCTTTTTTTTTTCTTTTTTTAAGCTGAAAAATAAACATAACTTATCAATGCACATGGATTTTCTATTATTTTTCTATTTTGGTTTTTTCATGAGTCGGTTCCCAAATTCCCAATATTCAAATAAATTAGAAACATGATACATTCCCTTATTAACCCATGTTCCCACAGTTTCCCCACACTTAATTGTTGCACAATCCCTATCTTAAGCTAACCAAAGATTCAATTGAGATGTTTAATTGTTTTTCTGCTTTAAGGCTAGTGATGTGGTAAAATACAGAACAAATGGGGATTAAAAAGGCTCAAAGTGGCTGACAAGGGTGATTTAAAGGATAGGCTTATTTGGGATAAGTGAGCTAAAATCAAACAATGGCCTCAATCATATACAAGCATGTAAATACACTAAATAATGGACATATAGATTGGAACAAAATATAGATTACAATTATAGAGAAGGAAACACACAAGAATAAAAATATTATGGTTAAATAGTGTAACCATATAAATAAGCTCAAAATCTCACAGGTTGTGTGTTCTTTAGCTCAAAAACCATGTTCCAAATACAACTTCAAACAAGTTTTAACAAATTTTTTCTTTTTAATTTAAATTAGTGAAGTACTATAAAAATTTCTTGAAAAAGAAAATATTACTTCAACTAAGTAGTAACTAAATGCATAAAATCAAATAAATATGCAATCAAACATGCAAATGCAACAACTAACAAGGAAAATAAAATATTGGTGTTGATAAGAAAATACTAACCCATGGAGATCAGTATCGACCTCCCCACACTTAAAGATTGCACCATCATCGGTGCATGCTAAGATGTGCAAGTAGACGGGTTGTTCCAATTGATGCTTTCCTTCAAGGATTGTGCAGATGGACTTGTTTTGTTTCCCCCTGTAAACGTCTTCCGGTTCTCTTCCTGGTGGCCATCCTGAAAGAAAAAGGGAAGAAGGGTAACCCAATAATAAAGATAAGAAAATAAATGAAGTATGGTTGGGTTAATGCCAAATGAAAAGGGTCTCATTTACATGGAAGCTTCAACATGTACGTGAGAAAATAATAGAAGCCATGGCATACCAGTGGTGCAAAATTTGCAACAATGGGGAAGAGAGTGGGTAATGAAAGACAATGTAAGTTCATGTCAATGCAAAAGGAATATCAGTAATATAAAAATTAGCATTGATTTAAATAATATTACCCAATCAGAATAAAATAAGTCATGAAGCACCCAAAATAATTCAAGAGAAGATGCAACAGTTAAATAAGAAAATTTTAACACCAAAGGAAAAATAATGAATTTAGAAAAGAAAACAAAGATATACACAAAATTAAGATGCAATGAATGAAATATGCAAATAAATTAAGTAAAAAAAATAAAAGATAAGAAGAATGAGAAGGGAAAGAAGGGAAGAAGAAGTAGGTAAGAAAGGAGGGAGGAAAAATTAGGATTGGGGGAGAAAAGATAAGATATTTGGCAAATTAGGATAAGCTGTGCGGCGCAAGCGACGCGGTCGCGTGGGGCACGTGGTCGCGCGGCTTGCGCTTAAACTGATTGACACGGTCGCGTCGGTCACGCGGTCGCGTGACCCATTTTATGCTACTGGCGCGAGGGCAGCCTCGCTCTCGCATAACTCTCTGTTCAAAATCATTAGTTGCCAAATATTGGGTGACGCGATCGCGTGGGGCACGCGATCGCGTGAGTGGGCACTTAGTAGGATGTGACGCGGCTGCGTGGGGCACGCGGTCGCGTGAGATGAATTGCGCGTCCAGCGTCAGTCCAGCACCACTCTAGCACAACTTTCGACTGTGCACCATTATTACGTCGAAATCCTGGTCACGCGGCCGCGTGGGCACTCGGTCGCGTGGGAGGCCAGTATTCCCACTCGACGCGGACACGTCAGCGACGCGGTCACGTGGGACGATTTGTGCCACGGGCACGCCTCCAGCCACGCTCCAGCGTGACTCTCTGTTCGTTTTTATTTTCTCCCCTCTCCTTGCGACGCAAATGCGTCGCTGATGCGGTCGCGTCGTGTTGCGTTTTTTTTTGTTGAACTGAATGCAGGATGCAATGCTTAATGTGAATTCTATGCATGATTCCAGGTTCAATAAAATAAAAATAAAATTCAAAAATAAACAAAACTAAATAAAATTAAAATTGCAAAAGGAACGATCATACCATGGTGAGTTGTCTCCCACCTAGCACTTTTAGTTAAAGTCCTTAAGTTGGACATTGGAAGAGCTTCCTGCTATGGTGGCTTGTGTTTAAATTCATCCAGAAATCTCCAGTAATGTTTGGAATGCCAGCAGCCTCCGGGGTCCCAAACTAGGCATGTGAAGCTTCTGAGCAGCTTCAAACAGATTTTCAGGCTCCCGGGGTGATGAATATCAGAATATTTTCCAGGATCCCAAACCTTGGTTCTAAATCCGCCTTTATTTTGATCCATATTTTTCCATCCGGGCGGTTTAGAAAGTAGATTCTCACCGTAGTGATCAAACGTTTTCCGAGATCCATTCAATTGAGCTTGATACCAATCCATGCACTTCAAGTTGAAGCGTGGAACCTTATTGAACCTTGTACACCAGCTCTGAGTATGAGCCATTTCCCTCTTACTCTTAAAGCTGCAAAGAGCTCTAAGCTGGCCATCTGTTTCAAGCAAACCATATTCAAGTGAATAAGTAACTTGAAGCTTGTATTGGGTGGCAATGGCCTTGGGGTAGGTGTTTCTGGTGGTTCTGTAAGTTCTTCTCCCTTGGGTTCTTCTGTGAATTTCTCCACTTCCTTGCAAGAGTCTTCCGATGTAGTATCACCCTGGTCAAAGTCTTCTATGTCTTCCTCATCACTCGAGTCGTAGATTGGAGGTTGAGAGAAATCTACCTCTGCATCATCTTCGTATTCATTTGGGGAAGATTCTTCAATCTCAGAGAATTCACTTGCGGATGCAAGTTCATTACTAAGAGAGCCAGACTTGTGACTATCATCATCAAGAGAATTTGTGTCCTGGGTTATTCCGTCTAGTTCTTCATAAACGACTTGCCTTGGGGATTGTCCAATATCCTCCTTAGCATCAACTGTAACCTCCTTGACGGAGTTCTCCTCAGCTCTGGATTCCCATGGAGGTTCAGCATCTCCTAGATCTTCAACCAACTCTTCTTCTTGTACAATGACAGCTTCTTCTACTTGTTCTAGTATGAATTCATGCTCTGTCTTGTCCACTGGAGTTTCTAATATTTCCTTCATGCTACGCTCTTCATTAGATTGTCCACATGGGGCTGTGGCTGATCCTTGTATATTTGAGCGCCTAGAAACCCATTGAATTACTGCTTGCTCCAGTTGTCAAATGGTTGTTTGAAATTTATTCACTGTTTCCTTTAGGCGAACCTCTGCTTCTCGGGTTGCCGGACTTGGGCATGATATATAGGAAAGTGGTGGTGATTGGGAGTGATTGGATTGGTACTGGGGTAAGGAAGGATCATATGGTGGCGAATGGTGAAGAGAAGCTTGTGAGTGTGGTGGTTCGAGGTTATGTTGAAAGGATGGTTTATATGCACGGGGTGGGGCTTGTTGGTAGTTACAAGGTTGTCCACCATATCTTTCAGCTGGGTATGCACGGTAGAATGGTCTTTGTCCAGGATATCTCGGAGGGTGTTGCTGCCTAAAGGGTTGATTAGATCCTCTTGGCTCCATCTATCCTTGATTGGTCTGACCTTGATGCATATTCCTGCTGTAACTTCTATTTCCTTCAAAAAAGATAGAACCAAACTCAAAGCGAGAGGGGTGAGAATTCATGGTAGCAAATAAAGATAAAAAGGAAAAAAAACAAAAATAAATAAACAAGCAAAAGAAAAATATTTACAATAACCAATAATAAGGCACACGTTAGCAGTTTCCTGGTAACGGCGCCATTTTGACGTTAGGATTTTTGCCAGTAAAGAAGTTCATAAAAACAGTCGCGTTGTAGATATAGTCTCTAAACCGACAGAAATCCCTTCGTACAAACGTTTTGGTTGTCACAAGTAACAAACCCCTTAAAAATTGTTAACCGAGTATCTAAACCTCGGGTCGTCTTCTCAAGGAACTGCAAGGAAGTATGTTCTTATTATTGGCTATAAAAGTTGTAATCGGGGTTTAGAAGGTGAGAAGCAAGTAATTTAAATGACAAGTAAAGTAGATGGCAATTGAAATAAATAAATACTGTAAAGAAACTTTTGGCAAGGTAAGAGAAATTAGAAGTCCAACTTAATTATCTCTCTCAACAATAATGAAAGTTGAATCTAAATTCCACTTAGTTAACCTTTACTAAAGTAAAGGAAAGTCAAGGGACTAATTAGTTTGACCTTCGAATCCTATTTATTTCCTAAGAATAAGTTGGGATTATTGAAGTTCAGTTCAATTAGCAAGATAGCGATTATCAGTTATGTTGAGTTTGATAATGTTGAGTTACTGATTTCTTAACCAAGACCTAAAGGGGAAAAAGTAAAATTGCTGGAACAAAAATGTCCTTAGATGGAAAGCAATGGTAACACAAATTAAAGAGAAAGCAATCGATAACTGAAATACCTCAAATAATCATTAATTCAAATCATAACATGGAAAGGGTTCATAAGTCAAGTTGGCAACATTTATAGATACGAATAAAAGCATTAAAGTAAAAGTAGCATAGAAACATAAATTAAAGTAAATACTAAACCTGGATCGAAAGTTACTCTTACAAACTAAGAGGAGTCCTAAATCCTAATCCTAATCCTAAGAGAGAGAGGAGAGAACCTCTCTCAAACTAAATCTAAATCATGGAAAGTGAAAATTGGCGAGCTCCCTTTGAATGGATGCATTCCCCCATTTTATAGCCTCTAGTCTATGTGTTCTGCACTTGGATTTGGGCCAAAAAGGCTTTAGAATCCGCTTCTAGCCTCTGTCACGCGTCTGCGTGGGTCATGCGGTCGCGTCATTCGGAGCTTTTCTTGCCACGCGGTCGCGTCAGTCATGCAACCCCGTCATGTGCGTTCTGCTTAAGGCGCGCGGTCGCGTCAGTCATGCGGCCGCGTCACTGCTGATTCGCGCTTGGCACGCGATCGCTTCGTCCATGCGATCGCGTGGATGCCAGTTTCTTTAGAAGCTCCGTTTTGTGCTTTCCTTCCATTTTTGTATGTTTCCTTTCCATCCTTTAAATCATTCCTACCTTAGAAGATCTGAAACTACTCAACACACTAATCACGGCATCGAAAGGAAATAAAGGTAATTAAAATAATTAATTTTAAAGCTTAGGAAACATGTTTTTCACATACATCACATAATAAGGAAGGGAAAGTAAAACCATGCAATTAATATGAATAAGCGGGTGAAGGATTGAATAAATCACTCAAACTAAGCACAAAATAACTCATGAAATATGGGTTTATCAAGGAACCTTGTGTGCGTGAAGAAGAAGACAGGGGGAAAGCAGAGATTCAGAAGACAAAGCATCTCTAAAACTCCAACATATTCTCCATTACTGCATAACAAGTATTTAATTCATGCTCCTTTATTTTTCGCAATCCAAACTGATAATTATAATTGATATCCTGACTAAGAATTACAAGATAACCATAGATTGCTTCAAGCCAACAATCTCCGTGGGATTCGACCCTTACTCACGTAAGGTATTACTTGGACGACCCAGTGCACTTGCTGGTTAGTGGTACGAGTTGTGAAAAGTGTGAATTACAATTCGTGCACCAAGTTTTTGGAGCCGTTGCCGAGGATTGTTCGAGTTTGGACAACTGACGGTTTATTTTGTTGCTTAGATTAGGAAAAATTTTTCTTTTTGGTTTAGAGTCTTATATTATTGTTTTTGGTTGAAATTTTCTTTTTAATCCTTATTTTCTCTTTTTAAATTTTTCAAAAATTTTTATAAACTAATAATTGAGTTTTTCTATTTGAGTTTAGTTTCTTATTTTATGTTTGGTGTCAATTGCATGTTTTTATTTTCTTTTAAATTTTCAAATTTGTGTTCATTGTTTTTCTTAATCTTCAAGTTGTTCTTGCTATTTTTCTTGTTTGATCTTTACTTTTTCCTGTTCTGTGTATTTTCTTGTTTTTCTTGTGCTTTTTCAAAATATCAGTTTTCAAAAAAAATTATTTATTAAATACCTTATTAAAACACGTTAAATTTATAGCTCAATTGGCTAGAGCGTTGTGCTTATGTTCTTGGTAATTGGCTATCTTCTTTTTAAAAATTTTCAAAAATAATTTTTCTTTGAATAAATCATGCACCAAACTTTAAGTTTGGTGTTCTCCTGTTAACTTTTCTTTAGTTTTTGAAAAATTTATTTTGGTTTTCTAAAAATTTTAAAGTTTGGTGTTCTATCTTCATGTTCTTGTTGTTCTTGTGAGTCTTCAAAGTGTTCTTGAGTCTTCCTTGTGTTTTGATCTTAAAATTTTTAATTTTGGTGTTCCTTGGTGTTTTTCCTCCACAATTTTCGAAAATAAGGAGCATTAGATCTAAAAATTTTAAGTTGTGTGTCTTTTGTGTGTTTTTTTCTTTCATCATAAAATTCAAAAATCAAAAAAATATCTTTTCTAACTATTTTTAAGCAAATATTTCAAATTTTTTCATAAAAATTCAGATTTCAATTTCAAAATTTTATCTTATCATATCTTATTTGTCATGTCTTTAAAAAAATCATATCTTTTTCGAAAATATCCTAACCATTGTCTCTCTCCTCATTTTTTTTCGAAAATCCTCATAAAATATTTTCAATTTTTTTATTTTTATTGTAGTTTTTATTTTATTTTATTTTATTATTTTGAAATTTTTTTTAATATAATAAAATAAATAATATAAATCCACATCATCTCCCTTTCTCTATCATGGACCTAAGTGGAAATGAACAGTCCAGAAGGACTCTGGGGTCATATGCTAACCCCACTACTGCTTCATATGGGAGTAGTATATGTATACCCTCCATCGGAGTCAGTAACTTTGAGTTGAATCCTCAGCTCATTATCATGGTGCAGCAAAGTTGCCAGTATTCCGGTCTTCCACAAGAAGAACCTACAGAGTTTCCGGCACAGTTTTTAGAAATTGCTGACACAGTACATGATAAGGAAGTAGATCAGGATGTCTACAGACTATTACTGTTTCCATTTGTTGTAAAAGACCAAGCTAAGAGGTGGTTAAATAACCAACCTAAGGCTAGCATAAGGACATGGAAACAACTGTCAGAAAAATTCTTGAATCAATATTTCCCTCCAAAACGGATGACACAGCTAAGGCTGAACATCCAAGCCTTTAAACAAGGAGATAATGAATCTTTTTATGTTGCCTGGGAGAGATACAGAGAGATGCTAAGAAAATGCCCCTCTGAAATGGTTTCAGAGTGGGTGCAGTTAAACATCTTCTATTATGGGCTTACAAAGAAAGCTCAAATTTCTCTAGACCACTCAGCTGGTGGATCTATACACATGAGAAAGACAATTGAAGAAGCTCAAGAGCTCATTGATATAGTTGCCAGAAATCAGCATCTGTACCT